>NC_091796.1:58482121-58785151 GCF_041296235.1 Equus asinus | reverse complement strand
TAATTGCATTTCCACAGCGAGGAAGAAGGAGCTGAGCTTCCCTCAGGGAGCTGGATGGGCCGATCAGGGTCACGTCTCCAGGGAGGTTGTCCCTTCCAGAGGGCACAGGTGCAGAGGAGGACGCCCGCCCCCGCCCCCCGTGCCCCTTCTCTCTAAGGCAGGCTGGCTCCTCCCTTCTCTTTCCTTCCTCATTGGAAGCACATCTTTTCCAATGGATTAAAAGACCTTGTTTTTCTGATGATTCCTGAATTTCAGTCTCAGGCCTGACCTTTCTTCTGAGTTCTAGTCTTTTACATCCTACTTGATCCCTCTCATTTCGATGCTTCAAACTCATCGTTTATAAGAGAAATCTGGAGTCCCCACCTCCACTGTCCCATTTAGCAAATAGCTGTGTCCAGTCACCAGTGTCATAAACCGGGGAATTCTCCCTGAATCCTCCTTTGCCCGTGTCTAGTCCATTAGCAAGTCCTGTCAACTCTGTCTTCAAAATCCAGCCATCCACACCCTTCCATTTTCACGGCTCCCGCCCTGTCCAGGCCGTGGTGTGTTGCAGATAGCTCGTTCTTGCTCCCAAGAGCTCATTATGAGTGCCTCTTCCCAACTTTGTCCTCTGTAACTTCACCTTCATACCTTGAAATCAGCACAGTGGGAGTATTTCCACCAAGGGAATTGACAAAGGCTACCAATCAGGGTTTTTTCTTTTTTCTTTTCTCCAAAAAGCTGATGTTAAACATTTTACCAGAACGCGACTGGGGCAGCTACCGTCTTTTACCTGTACATATTCAATCCATTTTCCACCCAGCAGCAAGAACAGGTTTCTGGAAGTGCAAGTGAAGTCCCGCCCTGCTCTTCCTTAAAGCCTTTTGATAGCCCGTCCTCGCACTTGGAAAAGACTCAGCTTCTTCTTCTGGTTTGCAAGGGTCATCCATGTCTCCAGGCTCGGTTCGTGCCAACCGCTTGCAGGAATCAAGTCCGCGTGGACTGGAGGAGGCAGGCTCGCCAGGGGAGCTGAACGGGCGTGTGTCGAGTGGGAACTCCACAGGCCTCGCTTCCAGGGCGCAGCACTGATGTTTTCTGTATTTCATATGGAACGTGCAGTAATTTCTAACTTTGCTGTCCCATTCAGTGTGGTGAAGAAAACAGTTGAGACCAGCACTGTCTGATAGAAAGCAACGTGAGTCACATATGTAATTTTAACTGTGCTAGTGGTCATATTAAAAAGTAAAAAGAAACAGGTGAAATCAACTTTAATAAAATGTTTTCCTTAGCCCAATATATGCTGCTCCGGGTATAACTTGTTCTCGCTGTCCTAGGGCGTGTCCTCGGTCCACTCCCGAAGGCCCGAGGATTCAGGTGTCTGCCCTTGGCGCTGCAGCCTCCAGTGAGCCCTCTAGGATCTCACCCCAGGCCCTGGAGTCAGGCTCACAGATCACTCTGTGTGGTTCCCAGCGCTGACCATGGCCCTTCTTAGGATCGCCAGCTTCCCTGATTGGAGCCCCTTCCTGACACCCCCAGGAGACTGGAGGCTGCCCTCAGGCACTTGCCCTGCCCCTGAACTTCTCACAGCGATCTCGCCTTTGTGGCAAAGCTCCTGACGCCAGGGGTCAGGATGGGCACGCAAGGCCAGGACCAGGGTCTATGGGGCTCCTGCACCCGCCATCTGGCCCAGGGGGAGCAGGATAGGCGAGACCTGTGCAGCCCAGTTCCACGTTCTCCTGCTTCCC
This sequence comes from Equus asinus, assembly GCF_041296235.1. Taxonomy (NCBI): domain Eukaryota; kingdom Metazoa; phylum Chordata; class Mammalia; order Perissodactyla; family Equidae; genus Equus; species Equus asinus. The sequence goes on along the minus strand of NC_091796.1, from coordinate 58,783,427 downwards.
CGGCTATCACCCTCTTCCAGGTAGCGGGTGTAGCCTGTCTCGGGGGTGGTCCTGGGGGGGACTGGGCTGGGCACTGGGTGGCAGCTTCTTTCACGTATTTTCACCAACAGCAGCCCCCCTTCCAGCCCGTCTGTGCCCTAGGGAGACCTCTGCCATCAGCCGGCCCCCACGGCTGCGCGCTGGGTGTGAGTGGGAAATGGGGTCAGAGATGTTTGAGATTCGTCACCCTGGTGCCCGCGTGCCTGCACTGGAGGAACAGGAGTTGAAGTGATTGTCCTCAGGGATCTGGACACGATTCCAGCAGCCCTGACCTGACTTCCCGCCCATGAGTTCCCACCTTTGGGCTCCATTTCTCTTTATCTTCTTGTAACCTCAGTTTCACGGCTTTAATTTTCCACTTTAGGTCTGATCACATGCATGAAACCTATATGAACACAGTTTAATTAGCTGTTTTTCTAGAAATAGAGCTTTTTTTAGTTGCTCAAAAGGGGCCAGGAAAAGTGACCACTAAGATGCAGAGTAAGCGTTAGCTCTTAGGCTGCCCCTTCCCGCCGTGGCTCCGAATCTGCTCTCCGGCAGTCTCTCCTCCCCACGTGTCAGCTGCTTAAGAAACAGGCAAAGATGCCCCAGTGGCAGGCACATAAAGCGAGGGCAGCCCATCTGAGCAGATAAAGACCCACTGCCGTGGAGACCATTTTTTTCTCTTTTTCTCCATCTTAGTTGCTTCAGCATCCTGCCAGTGCAGTCCCCACCCCAGCGCCCCCTTGTCCTGGCCCGGCAGTGAAGTCGAGCTGTCCTGATCTCCACAAACGAGCAAGGTCCTTTAGTTTAGGCAAATGACTGCAGAATTTAGGGAAAATATTTGGATTTCAGCTCAATCAGTGAAATTAATAGCATTCAGACTGTGTTTTTAGGAGGCCAAAATAACTGTTCTATATGAGAGTACTTCAACTACACTGATTTGAAGTAATTGATTAGTTTTCTACCTTATTTTTTAAAAAAGGTTCTTGTGTGGATTCAACTGCCACGTTGCTTGAGTGTGGAGATCCTGCTTCCGACGTCACCTTTAAAGCTGTGTCATACAGGAGTGAGTTAAGCTCCAAATGTATTATTTTTCTGGTTCATCTATCACGGTGGAAGCAATCATTTAGTGCCATGGGGTTAGCCTGGTGTGGCGGGAAAGCAATGGTGACTGGCCGTCCAGCTGTGACTGCGCAGGCCCAGCACACGGGGGCGCCCTCAACAACCAGGAAAATCTGGGCCAGTCTCACCTCTGTGCTTAGGAATTCAGTTTCATTGGGTCAAAATCAATTTGATTGGAGAACAGGATGTAAGCTTTTTGTTGAAACTGGCCATGGGGACTCAGGGGGCTGGTAGACATCTTCACGTCCCGGAGAATGTATGTCCCACTGGGGACAAGAGAACCTGCCGTGCCCTGCCTCGGAGCTCACAGTGCTCTGCACAGAGTGCCCGGGAAGCTAGTATTCGGAGGCTAGAGGGGAAATTTATGCAGGTTCAGAGTGGCGTCTCAGTTCTTCCTCTGTCCCCGCTGGCCCTGCCCTCATCTGCGCCATGTGACCCACCTCTGGTAGACTCACCATCAGCGGTAGGGCTAATAATGACCCAGGGCATCTCATTGAGGGTAGACCCACAGACACGCTTGGCAGAAGCCGTGTTCCCCTTCCTGGCTCTAAGGCGCCACATATTAAAGCTGAAGCTGTGGCACCAGGGACGGAGGGATCGTCCCATGGACATACCCAGCAGACCTGGATGTGAGAGGAATTGTTTATTGAACAAATTTCTGACACAGCCCGCGCCTGCCTCAGGACTGGTCACTGCTATAAATCAACGGGATCCACAAACGGGCAGCACCCATTGTCTGTCTGAGCCTGTCTGCAGCTGGGAGCGGGAATGCAGGCACGGATGCTGGGGGTCCTTCAGTTGGGGTGGAAGGGATGTGCTGCTGGCTGTACCTTGCAAGCCAACAGTGCTGCTCCAGATGCTCAGGGGGCTGGAGAACGAACAGCATGCCAGGCAAACAGAGCTCGACGGCTTAGCTCTTCTAAATCCCCTTTGCTTATTGAAGCTACTTCACACTTCATTCTGCTATTAGGTAACTTTAAAAAATAATATGAAGCTTTCTCATTCTCGGTCAGAGGTGCACAGACTCGCTTTGACGGCTGTCTCCCTTCCTCCTGTGGTGTGTACAGGAGCTGCTGACAGGCCCTCTCCGGCAGCAGGTGATCTCCATGTGGCTGCCAGTCACTGCAGGTTGGCTGCACAATGATACAGCTGAAACAAGGGAGACCTCGCGCACGCACATCACTAGGCGTAGGCACTGTTGCTCGTGGTGTTTACTCCAGCACAGTCTCCTTCCCTGACTCTTCACTTTCTGGGATGGCAAGTTCAGGAACGAGTGTCAGGGCCCCCAAGAAGTGATGGTGAAGTGGCGGTTGGCTCTGGGTGGCTGGCAGCGCACGGGCCAGGGCAAGGCGGCCCCTCGAGGTTCTGCCCATTCCTGCTCCCTCCTGCACTGCTCCCCACGATGTGGGGGGGACTTGGGGCTGCAATCTTTCCTCTTCTGCCCAGTGCCAGTCCCATCTTCCTTAGTGCTCTCTAGTCAAGGGTCATTGTAAAATGTGGTCTACGAATGATCCCATCAACTCATTCAGCCCTTCATTTAACAAACACATGGGAAGCACTCTCCACATCCGCGTGTTCTGTGAAGGGAATACAGAGATGAATGAACAGGCCTTTGCCCTTAGGAAGTTGTGCTCTTTCACAGGACACAGCCTTGTAGACAATGCAAATGCATGGTCCCCAGCCCTGTCCACTTTGGGGCACAAATGACACCACGTTAACACTAACGTCCACCATGACTTCTTAGACGGCACCTGCAAACTGCAAACTCTTAGGCCTTCCTCCAGCTAGTACCCGCCCACCGTTATTCCTGGGAGTCCCCAGAGAGCAGCTTCCTGCCGTCTCAAAGCTGCCAGAGCGAACTGGCGCTCATGCTGGGGGAGCCAGCCTCCAGGCCAACTCACGGGGACCCTTGCCATTGGGTCTTCACGTCCTTTGCACAGTCCTCTCCCACAGAAGTAGGGCTTACCAGGGGACCAACCGAAGACCACAGAAGTATGGCATCCGCCTTCCGAGGCAAGGTCCTAAAAGGCACTGGGGCCTCCCCCTGGTCTGTGGGATCGCTCGTTCTGGGGCAGGCCAGCTGCCACGCTCTGAGGACGCTCCAGCAGCTTTGTAGAGAGGTTCATTTGAGAGGAACCGAGGCCTGCCACCCACAGCCAGCACCAGCTTTCCTGTTCGGCGATGGGCCATCTTGGCAGCGTTCTTCCAGTCTCAGTGAGACCTTCAGCTCTGCAGCCCCAGCCCGTGTTTTAACCCTAGACTCATCAGGAATCCTGAGCCAGAACCACTGTCAGGCTCTTCCCAAATTCCTGACCGTGGAAACCATGAGAAATAAGGGGTATTGTGTTGTAAGCCACTAGGTCTCAGGGTGATTTGTTACGCAGCATTAGATAACTACTACACATTCTGTGTGGGAGATCTGCTGCCACGCATTGTGTCTCATTTGGGGCCTCAAAGCAGCACCACGTGGGACTCAGCTTCCCACAAACGATCTAATAACAACAGTTTCTTCTGCCTCTTTCTCTACCCTCACTGTCTCCATTAAGGCATTAAGGCACAAAACCCGAGGGGTCAGAAGCCAGGCCGTTATCCTGTCCACTGCCCAGACTACAGGCACTTGTCCAGTTAGCAGTACTTCATCTCGGGGAAGGCAGGCCCTGCCTCGGCCCCAGGACGTGAGTCATGGTTGGTCTCAGGAAGGCGTGGTCAGCTCATCTCTTTTCACCCAAGGCAGGACTGTTACCTAGTTACAGGCAATGCCGCGTCATGGAGGTGTGCCGGAGCGGCCGCCCTTACCAAAGGAAACACAAAGTCTTCTAGGAGAAAGCTCTTGGCTCCCTTCCCTTGCAACCTTCTTCCAGCCTTGAATGTGGAAGCACTGTCTGAAGACCTAGCACCCGTCTAGCTCTCACGGACAGCATGTCAACACTCTAAGAATGTGTGAGCAGAAAGCAGAGGGTGCCCAAACTCTTGGTGATATTTTTAAGCTACTGCATCACTGCATTCCAACTCTGCCCAGACTTCCTGTTAGATGGACAAGACAAGCTAACCGATTTGTTTGCGGCACCAGTGCAACTTGCCTTGCCTCGTCTTTCAGACAATTCTGCCTGTCCTTCTTCCCTAGGCCAAAATAAAGCTCATGCAAGCAGATCTGCCAAGGAGCTGCCTGCTTCCACCTTCCAGCAACCCTGGTTTGAGTTCCAGCACATGCTCATCTGGGATGTCCTGCTGCATAAGCATTTATCAAATAGTCTGGAAAGTGCCATGTGATAGGACCAGAGGAAGGGGCCTCTTCCTGGGCATCAGGGAGGACCTCACAGGGGAGGAGGAATCTGACCTACGTCTTTAGGAATTAGTGATCACTCCTCGGATGGACAGACGGTTGTGCTACTTTCTAGGAAAGTACTTTGTCCTTTGTAAAATTCCACATGAAACTGTCACAGTCAGAAAGAAAAGACAAATGTGCTTTCAAACTAGCAGTCCTGAACGAGCTATCTGCATGTGGGCATTTCAGTAATTCACCCACTTTGTTTCTATTCCAATTGGTGATGTGTCCTGGCCCGTGACCAGATTCACGTCATTTCTTGTGTTCATAAGGTAATGAGACATGGCCAGTGTGCAGGAGGCTTTAATGACACTCTCAGCAGGACAGCGCTTTGTCACAGGCACGTGGCCGCTCACTTCTCTGAGCAGAGCAGCATAGCTGCGGAGCAGACACGAAGGAGCTTTTCAGTTCTGCATCGCTTGGAGCCCTCCCTTGGGGACGAGACGAGTGAGCTCGCGCCTGCGCTGTGGAGAATGTTTTCTCCAGGGTACGAGGAGGGAAGACCTTCATTGTGAACAAGGGACAAAGACGAATGCAGACGAGGTGAGATGTAAAACAGACAAATGCGAATTTTATGTCTTTGGCTTCTGAGCGCATCGTGGCAGAGGACAGTGGAGAGCTGTGTTGCCGAGGGCGCCCTCCTCCGCGCCGGCCACACGGACCCTTCTCCTGGGCTCCCTCTTCCTGTCACAGGTAATGGTGATGACTGGCGGTAATGGCCTCTTGGTCTGAAAAGCTACGCGTCCTTCGTGCATGTGTAACTAAACTGAAAAGAAAAATGGCCATATCTCCTTTGATTGGTGGATATGACAATCTTTCAAAAGTCTTTATCAAAACTGCCCAGTATATCCCATTTGAAAATTAGCATAACATTCTATTCAAATAAGACATGCTATTATGGATGAAGGGATTAGAGAAATATCTTAATAGCTAACAGCTCCCATGTAGGGATCTTTCATCTCTCCCTAACTGAGCTAGACAATATCACAATATGGAGAAAATCTTTGTGCTTTTATTTTCCTTACTGGACAAATTGATGGTAAACTCAGATGCAATTGCAAGGTGTTCTGGTTATGAATTACTGTGCTATGTACTTCTCTATCTATTTGGCTGACTATCTTTCTGTGCATTATGGACCCATATTATTTATCACGTATTTATCTCTATGTAGTAATTTTATCACCCTCACCACCAGCAGTTGTCTCTGTCCATCGAGACCACACAGGAGGACCCCACCCACAGCTGACTCCTGTAGAGCTCAAGCAGTCAGCAGCATCACACACAAAATAACGGCTAGACGGCTAGTCAGTAAACATTTCTTTTTGGTTCTTGTTTTATGGAAATTTTACAATTTTTGGTTTATTTAAAAAACGAATCACAGCAAGCAACTCAAAGAGGACAAAGGAAAAAAATTCTCTCAAATCTCCACATTCAGAAAGGAACTCTTCCTCGGTGATGATCGCTGAGTCCTCTGTGTGAACTGATACATGGACCGACAGACGTACAATGATTGACAGTCTGGGGTCCTATTTGCCATTTTAAAATAAAATGGTCACACTTAATCTTCATGGAATTTAGCGAAAGAGAAGAAAAACCAAAGGAATTGTTGAAATTCAGATAAATGTTTCTTCACAAAACGGATCCATTTCCATAAGATTCCTTTCAAATTCAAAATCCCTCGGACTCCTCCGCTTGTACCCCTATTTCAGCGTTAGACATTTTCTGTTGATTGCCTGCTCTGACCTCCAGGGAGATTAGCACAACCTCATGCCCTTGCATCGTTTTCCCTAATGTGTCCTATTTTTTAAAGTTATGTTATTGGTTTTCCATTTTCAAGGTTTGTAACATTTACATTCTGTTCTTTAATTGTAATTTCCTCAGTTTTTTAGTCTGTTTTGTATTTAAATGAGTTTAGAGTTCACCACCAGTTTCTGACTATCATTTTTCTTTTTTTAAAAAAATGATTTTGATTCATCCCTTGAATGGCTAAGTTTCTTCATCTTTCTTTTCTCAAGAAATGCTCATGGATTTTTTGAATTATTGCCAACTGGACAGCATCTGCTTTTTGTCTTTTCACTTCATGTATTACTTGGCTAAGAAGGAAACTCCTGGGCGACAATTACTGCACTCAGAACCTTGTAAATATTACTTCCCTGACTTCTGGCATTGAATACTACATTGATGAAAGCTGAGCCCACACCAGTCTTTCCCACGCATCTCATGTGGATTTCTGCCTGGATGAACATAAGAATCTTTCTGTACCCTTGGAGTTCAGTAATCACTCTGGATGTTGATATTTCTACATCAATCTATCTATATAAATACGTATATTTATATATATATATTTATAGTGCATGTTGTGTTCTTTTAAGCTGTAGAATCAAGTTTGTCATTATTTCAGGAATATTTAACTCTACTAAATGAATTTATTATTTTCATCAAATACGTGCACATACTTGAGTCAAATATCCTCTGCCCCACACTTCCCCAAGCCTGAATCCTATTTACCAGAGATGACCAAATTCAAATTTTCTGTTTCTTTATATGTGTACTTTCATATTTCTAAATAATGGGCTTATAACACTCTTTCTTGATTTTTAGATTTTAGAAATTATTGACTAACGTCCTTTGGTCAAAGTTGAGATTTCTCCTCTTGCTCTTTGTACGCCCCTCAGCTAACAATTGTGGCTGATTGGTGCCTTGTGTTTTCATTCTTCTAAGTCCGTCAATAATGTCTCCTGCCTATCTCACGTGCCCCTCCTAACTCAGAGGCCTCCCCTGAACACCCGAAGGATCCCCAGCTTCCTGACTCCCACTGTCTTTTCATAACCTTCTCTCGTTTCTCCTCCCCTGGAGAACACCATCCAGGGGCTTGATCTGTTTTGTTCTTGCTTCGTGCCCATGGCCTAGAACCAGACTTGCCTTGAAGTGGTTACTCATTAAATCTAAAAATAAATAAGCAAATGCTGAGAAAATAGACTGCTGTGATTATAGATTCTTTCTTGTGCATCTTTCTGTTTTTCCCCAAATTAATAATTGCCTGGAATTAATCATTGCCTCATTTTTTACTTGCTTACATTTCTATGTAATTATAATTGGCCCTTCCCAAAACCTCCAAAGGCATTGTAACCCCCTCTGAATACTGTCTCTACCTGTTGTAATGACACACCAGGTGGTCTCACCCCTGCTGCACAGCCTCTCCGGTGTCCGCGTCCAGGACTGAGAACAGCTGCGGGGGGACGCCCCTCTCACATAGATGTCTCTGTGCCCCTCCCCCACTGGCCCTGCTCCTGGTGCCCAGTCTTCTTCTTCTTGGCTTATGCCTTCATTTTCGTGGAGCATATCTGCCCATAATTTCCTGAAAAATGGGGGGAGAGGTACTGTTCGAGCTATTGCATGTCTGAACCATTTCACTCTAATGTTTGTGACTTGACTGGGACAAACATTTTAGGTTGGAAATCCTCTTCTCTCGGAAATTTGAAGGCATTGCTCCATTATCTTCCAGTTCCCATGTTGCCTTTGAGAAGTCCATAGCCATTCTGATGGTTTTCCCCTCTCTCTGAAATTACTTAGGATGCTCTCTTCAACTCTGGCATTCTGAAATTTCGCCACGCTGAGCCTTGGCGAGGTTCCTGTCATTGATTGTGCCGGGAAAAGCAAGCTCTTCATTTTTTTTAATTTTTAAAAATAACTTCCGCTCTTCTGTTTTTCTTCTTGGATTTCCTATTGCACTTCCCGATTTAATCCTCTAGTTTTATTACCTGTTGGCTCCTATTTTTCATCTTATTGCTTTACATAATTGAAGATTTTCTCAATTTTATCTTTCCAATCTTTCATGCATTTTTCTTTTAAGCTCTCATACTTTTAATTTCCGCTGAACCCTTTCTTCTTAACTAGTTTTCTAATTGTTTCTTTTTTCCCCCCAACATAAACTGTTTTTATTTCTTGAATGTACTATTGGATACTATCTTTCGGAAGATGTTAGTTATTGTGCTTTTCAAATGCTGCCATCTGTGTGTTCAGTTCCATCTGTGTGTACATTTGGCCTTGTCTTTCATGGTGAGGGCACTCCCCAAATGTCTGGTGAGACTTTGTGACTCCTTAAATTTGAAAGGGAGACACCAAAGCTAATGAGAGGAGCTGTTGCTGGGCTGGGCTTTCTGATGGACTGGCTGTGCTGTAGGGTGTTTAGACAGGCATCCAGAAGCTTCTTTGGGGGATCTCCAGATGTTCAGGACCTGAAGGTCTTTTCTCTGGGTCCCTCGGTCTGCCCAGAGGAGACACCTCCAGTGTTCTCTGCGCCAGCGGGAAAAGGGGCAGCCCATGCACTTTCACTGGGCCTTCCAAGAGAACCCTTCACGCCTGCCTCCACGGATCCTGAGCCCCTGTGGAGGAGAGAGATTTTCACTAACGGAGCACAGCAGGCCAGGGAAGATGTGGATCAAATTGCTCCTTAGCCGGGATTTGGGCCTGTTTCCCTGTTTTCCACCTTTTACCTCGTCTCTCTGATTCCTGGCACGGCTAGACTTTCCCGGGCTGCGGGGTGGACTGGCTCCCTTCTTGCTGCCATCGCTTTCTACAGCTACTTAAGGTTCGGTGTTCTCTGTGCTTCTCTTCTACTGACTTTACAACCTGCAGAATTTGTTAATCTCTCTCACTCACCACATTCAGTCCCTTCAGCATTCTCCTTTGTTTGGAGTTTTAGCCTGCTTTCTTCCTTCACTCTCCTCTGGGTACCGTTCTGCAAGGGAGCAGCGCTACAGGCACACGTTACATCTGCCATGATTGATCATTAGCTGTTTTATAATTTTGATTCTTTTCTATTCCATCTGCTTTTCTTTCTTCTTTGGGAACATGCTGGATTCCAATGTTACATTTTACATTTCCTCCACTGTGAGTGTGTTGGGTTTCCTTTCAGGCCATCCATAACACCGTATGATAATCTGCTAACTGGCCTATTAGGCTCCTGGTCCCGCCTACCTCGTCTCCACTGCTTGTGTGTGTGTTACTTCCAATGCCATTTCATCATTTAAAAATCTGTTTTTGTCTTCTCTTTCTTCCTTGAGAAGATTGTTTAAACCCTAATATCTTTTTCTTTCCGTGTCACAGCTCCTGTATGTGTAATTTCTTTAAGACTGTGGAGACCTCTTCGTCTCAATTCTGCCTCTTTTTCTTACACGGTATGTCTTGTACACATGTGTCCCACTTAAAAAATATTTAGGTCCGATGTGGGGTCCTTCCTGATCATTATTCATCTTTAAGTCTTACTCAAGACTTACGTGGGGAGGGAGTTATCGCCTTCGAGACCTGTTGTTTGCCCCTGAGCGTGGCTTCTGTGCGTGCGAAGGAGAGCAGCTAGTGTTTCTCTCATCTCTAAGGTGTGCAAGCATCCAGCTTCTGCTCTCCGAGTTCTGCCAGCTGCATCCTTGAACCCTGCGGGTGATTTATTCCATTGGCTCAGTATTACTTGACTGTCAATATTTCCAGAGCTGTCTCCGGGATTTGATTCATCATCCTTGGACTCTGGTGAGAAAATCCTACAAAGTACCATATGTGCAATGTCAGTAAGAGGAGGCAGTGCGATTGAAGCGGACTGGCTGACCTGCCGGTAGCCCCGAGCCCGGAGCCTCATCCCTTCCTTCGTCAGGTGGGGCCTTTTCCAAAGAAATGGAAACCAGAGAGAGGCTTACAGGAGAGAGCAAATGCATGATCTCTGTGGAAGCTTGCTTTAGTCACCTAGCTGACCCGGGGAGATTTGCTCCTGTTAACAGTTCTAGTCTACGGAATAGAATTGAGAGAGAAGTCAGACTCTCCTACCTGGAGGTCAACAGAAAGGGGGCATTGTGGCAGGAAGAGCACCTCTGTGGGTTAGGATGTGCTCCCTCTGAGCCAGTCAGACTCAAGAAGGCCACAGACTTGGGGGTGAACGTATGTTTTGATTATCTACTTCTGCATAACAAGCCACCCCAAAATTTAGAGGCTTAATCCAGTACTTTACCATCTTTCCTGGTTCTGTGGATTGACTAGATTCAATGAGACAGTCTCACTTGGGGTCTCCTGGGTTGCAGCTGGAAGGAGGCCAAGGGTAGATTCAGATAAAGGCTTGGCTGGCTGAATAGCAAAGTTGGCACTCTCCCTCCACAGCTGGCACTTGATGCTGGCTGTTGGCTTGAGGCTCAGATGCAGTTGTCAACTGGAACACATACACATGGCCTCTCGGTGTGGTTGGGCTTTCTACATCATGACATCTGTGTTCTGAGAGGGAGTGTCCAAGGACACCCTTCCAGGGGACTCAGGTGGGAGCTGCAAAGCTTGTTATGACCTAAGCTCAAAAGTCCCAAAATGTCATTTCCTCCTCATTCCATTGATCAAGCAAATTATGGAGCCCGGCCCAGATTTAAGGAGAGGGGAATTAGATCCCACTTTTCGATGGAGGAATGGCTGGGTCAGCTTGCAGAAGAGCATGTGGCTGCCACAGGGTGAAGTGAGAAGGCAATAAGAAAAGCTAAGGTCAGCACCACCTCCTACCCCCTCCTCTAGTAGGGAGAGGACAGCCAGACCACTCCTTACAGCTTTCCTGCTGGCAACTGCACTGCAGAAATGAATCGGGCTAGACATGAATGAGGTGGGTAGCCTGGGGAAGGATCATTATCCCTCAGCCCTCCAAGATCAGCGTATGCTTCCTTGAATATCCTGCCCCGTGGACACGGAGAAGAACCTTGATGGTGACTCCTCCAGGGCACACTCCCACATACCATCCTACGTAGTCACATCAATATTCTTCAGGGTACTTACTTTAGGAAGATGCAAAGGGGAGAAGAGATCATCACTTTGTGTACATTGCCTCATCTAACACAATTTTCAAAACAAGAAATACTATTTCTACTTTGACAGATGAGGAAACTGAGGCTAAGTAATGCTTAAGACCACTCAGCTGAGAAGTGACAGTGCTGCACTAAGAAGCCAGGAAAGTTCCTGTCTCCCCTCCCTCCTCCACAGGGTCTTAAAAGAAAGCCTCACCTGATGGCCGGCTGGTGGGTAAGTGTTTTTGGTCTCACTTCAGGGTTGGTTTGCCAGCCCCGGGGCAAAGGAGGTCATCAAGCCTGGCTGTGGGCTTGTGGGAAAAGCAGATGTAGAGAGGGTAGGGCAGTGGTGGGCACAGAGGGACCCAGAGGTGGCCGTTTTGTGCCTCAGCACCGCAGGATGGCTCTGTGTGGTCCAACATGTTCATGGCTTCAGTTTTATGCTGAGTCTCCTCACTAGGAAAGCAAATGATGAAAAGATTCCTTTGACTTTTCTCTCTGACTGGAACACTCCCCTGCCACCCATGTCATCAGCTATATAAACACTGAAAACTAATGTAGTTTACTCTGGATAAATGCTGGGAATCGATGAACTCTCCTGTGGAAGGTCTTTCTCATCTCTGGCCATCACTTTGGGACTTACCTGAACATCTCGGGAAAATGAACCCCACGACCAAGATGCAGGTCCCTAGCCTATCACTTAACCACAGATAATTTCCTTTGCTTTATTTGGGAAAATACAAGTTCATTTTTTTTTTCAAACTCAAGGGAAAATAACTCAAGTTGTGCTGTCTGGCAAATGCAGTTTGGACTAACCCCAGAACAAGTTAATGGACTTTTCTTTCACATCTAAAAAGCTTTTTGATAGTAAATCCTGTGTTTGGCTTAAAAAACATGATGAATAGCTGGAAGAGGGTTGTGAATTATATATGAACCCAGAGACTTACACATGGGGAAGACACGTGAAGGTGACAGGAGACACTAGCCTTAACAAATTGCACATTACTCCTCAGAGCTTTCATCTCCCCAGTGGGGATCCAACCCGCTGCAGGCTGCTGATGTCTGGGCTGCATGGCGGACATGGGATGAGAATGGGACTAGGTTGCAGATAAGAGGCCTGGGACCATGAAAATCAATCCAGGTTTTTGTCTTTTCTCCATCTCTCCCTCCTTCCTTCCAGCTTCTTTCTTCCTAGGTTTCCTTGCTCCTTTTCTTTTCTTTCCTTCCCTTCTCTCCCTCTCCCTCCCTGACTTCTTTTTCCTCCCTTATTCCCTCTTTCTTTCTGTCTTCCCTTCTTTGCTTCCTTTCTTCCCCCCCTTTTCAATTCTTCCCCCTTCTCTCTCTCCCCTTCTCCTCTTCTCTCTCTCTCTTTGCCTTGGCAACTAACACTCTGGTGTGTTGGAAGAAAACTGTCAAACTAACAAAAACAAATCAACCGAGACAGAAAAATATACACCTGTACAGCCTCAGACTAAAGGGCAAAGCATTAATTACATTTGCATTTTATCAGAGAGGGGCATGTGCTCCCAAAATTCTGGGAATGCAGCTCCATCTCTTAGAATAGATTATTTGATAACCTGAAGCCAATCTGTTAAGTCATTGGCACTCCTTGTGGAAGTGAGGAGATAGTCATTGTGTGGTTTGGCAGCCATGAGGCTGTGGACAAGTCTTCATTAGCTCCTTTCCTTGGAGCAAGAGTGAACGAGGCACTGTGGGAACCCAGAAGCGCAGAGTTTTTGCATGTCTGCTGAAGAGAAAGTGTGGAGTCATGAACGGAGAGGTCTGGTCGCCATGGTCTCCCTTTCCTTCATGTGGTCTACCGTCACAACCTACAGCATTACTGTCACAACCTACAGAGTTACCAGAACAACCTACACAACTTACCTTCACAACTTACATAGTTCCCATCACAACCTACAGAGTTACCATCACAACCTATAGAGTTACCGTCCCAACTTACAGTTACCAGCACAACCTACAGCATTACCATCACAACCTACAGAGTTAGTTAGGTGGATTATAAAGAGGTATAAAGAAGAGTTACAGGGAGAGTTTAATGTGATTTTTCTAGAAGGCTCTGTTTTTTATTTTGAAGCTTGTACTGAGTTGAAGGATGGTTCATTTCCATTGACCCATCCCTCATTCATCTTACAAATATTTTGAGCACCATTAGTTAGGGAAAGAAAGCACAGAGTTCAAAAGAAAATAAAACAGAAGATTAAGAAGCCTCGTGCCTCAAGAATCATTTGGACTGAACCTTAAGAACGAAGAGGACGGGAACAGAAAAGGTTCGGGCGACAGTGAGGCAACTGCAGGAGGGGACTCAAGTGGGAGAAATGGCCCTAGTGCTGAACCCCTGCTCTTCCCTACATCCTTCTGCCCTATTTCTGACACACACGTTATAACACATTTGTCTATCTGCCTGCCCTCCACCGCCCTATTTTACTAGGAGTTCACCTAATATCATGCTTGGCATATAGTTGGCATTCCATGTATGTTCGCAAAATGAATGAATGCAAGGGTAGGGAGAGCAGTGCCAGGTGAATCCAGGAAAGAGTACGTATGGCAGCACCCCTTTACTGAGGGCTTTCTGTAGGTGGGAGATATAAAACTGGGTCTTAGGGGCTGTAGAGAGGAAAAGGTCCCCACAGAGGGCTTAGATTCCCTAGGCTATTTTCTCCTATACAGATAAAATATTTCCATTCGCTGCACACTCTGTACTGATGTAGCTGTGGGTAAGCACCCTTCCACTGCGGGGGCGATCACAGTGTGCTCCCGCTGGACCATTACCCTGACACGGAATACGACACCTAGAGTTTGTTGGGACACCACAGCATTCAGAGCACTGACACCCATATCACCCTAATGAATCCTCACCACAGGCTGGGGAGATCAGAGGAACGTATTTTATTATCAATTTCTTTTTTCTTTAACTTTTCATTTTGACAAAATTCCAGACTTAGACAAGGCTTCAAGAATAGAACAGAATCCCTGTATGGCCTCCAACCAGGTTTGTTCCTCCAGCGTTAACATTTCACTCCATTTATTGGTCCCGCAGGGCCTAGGGGACGACGCAGTCCCTGTGGTCCAGGGTCCCCGGTACGTTCTCTGTAGGGGGCGGCATCTGGGGGACCCGACCACCCCAAGGTGGCCGCATCTCCGCCCTTGAAGGCCCCCATCCCCGCCCCGCCCCCGCTGCAACCCGCTGGACCCGGCAGAAGAGAAAACACTGGAGGGGAGCTATCTCAGAGCCTGGAGAGGATTACACACGCGCTGGGGAGCCAGGGTATTTGGTGAGGAGCCCAGAGGGCGAGGTAATTTTGGCGTAGGAATCAGGGAAAGTTCCCGTGGATGTGCTCCAGCCTGAGTCTTCAAAGCCAGCTCACCCACAGGGCTGCGCTTCCCCTCCCCGCCGGGAAAGGCAGGCAGGACGCTGCGCCGCCTCCCGACCTGCTCTAAGGGGCTCGGAGGAAACCCTCGGCCAGCCTCAGCTTTTGTCTCTTACCGGTGACCCAAGCCCTTTCCACTGCATTTCATGTTGTAATCTCTTCACCTAGCTTGGCCCTTATCTGTGGCCTTCTGCTTAAATCACGCTTTGGTTCTTCCTTGAACAAGCTACTTCACCTTCTTGTGCAAGCGCCTGTGAAAGTGTGTGCTAGTTCTCTGGGGGGAGGAACCCCCGACTTTGTCAATCATGGCTTAATCACACAACTCTTAAGGCGATGATTTCCATGGTTGATTGGGAATTTATATATTTTGTGTATTTGTAATACGTTTCTCCCTTATATAAAGGGGAATCTGCCAACATTTTGCTTTGTAACCAACGTAAAAATCTTACATATGTGAACATTTTACCATGTCAGTAAAACATTAGAAAACATAAAATTTAATGCCTGCACAGTATTTCTTCATATGACTATACCATACTGTCTTTTAAAATGACCTTATTGTTTACATTAAGGTTATTTCCAGTTTTTTGAGATCGCCTGTCAGCCGCACTAGAATTTAAATTTCAGAGGGCGAGGATCTTGGCTGACCCGCTCACTCTTAGGTCTGCAACCCGTGTCATAGTGCCTGATGCACAGTCGGTGCTGAATATCATTTGAATGAATGAATATTGAGGAAGAGGGGGAGAAGGAGGCAAGCTTATCTCAATAATAAGACTGTCAGAAGGGAGGAACAATTCTTATATTTTCCAGTATTTAATTATGAAAAATTTCAAACAGATAGCAAAGTTGAAAAAATTTTACACTGAACACCATATGCACACTATCTAGAGTCGATCATTAACATTCACCACACATGCTTTGTCATATATCCATCTCTCTCTCAATCTACAATTCATCTTATTTTTGGGGATGCATTCCAAAGTAAATTGCAGGCATTAGTAACTAAACTTCAATATTTGTTTAGAGTTTTGTTTTTGTTTCTTTGAATATGAAATAAAATTCATGAATCTATCAAGATGTAGAACATTGTTACCATCTCCCAAGAAAATTCCCTCAGCTTCCCATTTGTACCCACCCAGAGGCTCCATAGATTAATTTTGCCTGTTTTAGAATTTTGTATAAATGGGAGCACACAGTATGTGCTGTTTTACATGAGGCTTTTTTTTCCACACAGCACAATGTTCTTGAGGTTCAACTATGCTGCTGTGTATATCAGTAATTCACCACTTTTTATTGCTGAGCAGTGTCCATTGCATGATTGCACCACATCTTATCCACCCAACCTCTTACTGGTGATCACCTGGGCTGTTGGAGACAGTTTTCTTCTTCCTTTCTTATTTTCATGACTTTTATTTCTTTTTCTTCTCTTATTGCATTGTTTAGACTTCTGGTATGGTGTTGAAGAGGTGTGCAGAGAATAGATGTCCTTACCTTGTTCCTGGCTCAGGTGGAAAGCATTTTCTTGTTCATAGTTTGGTACTATAGGGTTTTCATAGGTGCCCTTTATTATAGCAAGGATATGTCCATTTATTCCTGTTTTGCTGAGAGTTTTTATTATGCTGAATTTAGTCACATAACTTTACTGCTTCTGCTGAAATGATAATCTCAGTTTTCTCTTTTATTTTCTTAAATTGTTAGATTACAGTAATTGATTTTTGAATGTAATTTCAACCTTGCAACCCTGGGATAAAACCTATTTGGTTGTAATGTATTACCCTTTTAATATATTGCTGGATTCAATTTGTTAGTATTTTCTTAAGGAATTTTGTGTCTATTCGCATGGGGGATATTGATATATGTTTTTCTTTTCCTGTGATGTGTTGTCACATTTTCATATTAGGGTTATGCTGGCCTCACAAAACAAGTTTAGGAAATTTTTTTTCCTTCTCTCTTTTCTGAGAGAATTTGTGTAAGATTAGTGTTATTTCTTCTTTAACTGTTTGATAGAATTATCCAGTCAAATCGTCTATGCCTGGATCTTCCTTTGTGGAAAAATTCTGATAATAAATTCAATTTCTTTAATATAGCTATGGCTATTCAAATTTTCTATTTCATCTTGTGCCAGTTTTGCCAAGTTTTATTTTTCAAGTTTTATTCTATTGTCCATTTTATCTAATTTGTCAGTCTTTCATTTTCTCTCCTCTGCAGATTGGATGGTTTCAACTAATCCTTCTTCAGGTTCACTGACTGTTTCCTCTGTTATTTCCATTAAGTTGACAAATATTTCCATTTTTTAAATTTTGATGGTTTTAAAAAATATTTTCTATTCCTCTACTGAGAGTTCCTATCTTTTTATTCATTAGGAGCTTGCTATTCATGGAACAGAGTTCCCACAGCTGTGTCAAAATCCCTGTCTGCTAATTTTAACATCTGGGTCATATCAGTGTGGTCTCCGTTGTTGCCTTTTCTCTTCAGAATGTGTCACATTTTCTAGTTTCTTTGTGTTTCAGGTCATCTTAGTTTGTGTCCTGATCATTGTGAATGTTCTGCTGTGGAGACTTCGATTCTGGCACATTCCTCCAATGAGTGTGATGTTTTGGTTTATCGAAATTAATTTGGTTGGTCTCAGACTTCAAACTCTGTCTCGAGCAGCAGCCCCAGTCTCAGTGTAGTTCTTTCCCTCTTAACTGGGCTGCTTGCCGCCTCTCCATCCATGCTTAGTTCCAAGTGGCCAGAGAGTTCGAGACTCACCTTTTCTGGCTCTCTTCTTTCTGGGATCTCCTCTCACTGGTGCCCTGAGCCCCGGCCAGTTTCTTCAGGCCGGAGGACAGGTTTGGAATCACCGTGGTCCATGCTCCGACCTCAGCTGGAGCTCGTTAACGTTGGTGTTGCCGTTGCCGCCCATCTCCCAGGTGCAGGCCTGCTTTGGTTCCCCTGCTGGTCCCTCCTTCAGGCTGGGTTTCTCTTCTCCCTGCTCCCGCTCGTCCTCATGTTCTGTCCAGTGGTTCACAGCTGGCGCCTGCGGAAGGGCTTTCCTGGCGGGGCTACCCGGCCGTATCAGAAGACAGGAGGGCAGTTCTGGTGGCACAGAGCAGCTCTCGCATGTGTGTTCACTGCCTGGCCTTTCCTGGCTGTATAGCTGAGTGCCAGGGAGAGAAACTCAGACAAACTGGCACACAAAACAGACCTGAGGAGTCTGCTCTGGGGCTTTTGTGTGGACGCTGGTCTCCAACAGCACCACAGCGGTTCCCACGGGCAAAGGAAGACTCCCGGGGCCGACGGGCTTCCCTGCACACCCACCAGAACCCAGGCCTCGGGCATCACAGCCTCCAAGGAGTGCAGGGCTCCCTTGGAGCCCCACAGACTTCCCTCACGGAGGAGAGGACACTGGTGGATGCCAAGGGGACCCATAAAGGACTAATTTGCAAGCGCATGAAGTCGCCTTTGTGGGAGTCCTAGAGCTAACTGCTTGAGTTTGACTTTGTGGTGGGGCAAGAGTTCAGGCTGGGAGAGCAAGAGAAAGGAGAGACCTGTTCATTGCTGTCAAGGTGACCACATTTTTTTTTAGTGTGGGAGTAAAGAAATTGAAATTGCACGTCAGGCATATGAACAAAGTCTGCAGTACAGCACTGTGTCAGGTGCCAGCAGAAGCAGGCTCTGAGAAAGCCCGGCCCTCTGCTGGACACTTCATGAGGCCTTTGTCCCTGTGATTGAAACATTGGTCAGTCTTGTGACAGCTAGGGAAATAGCCCGTGAGAGGTACATGGCTCATTTTATGCCTTACAGGTGAAAGGGTACACAGTCTGAAAGGCGCCTGGAAGTGGTGGGGATGAAGGAAAGAAACTAAACCCAAAATGCATATTAGTACCTGTTACCCTGTGGGCTGAGATGACCCTGTGAATTATGAGGCAACTAGGATTATGTTTTCCTTTCTCTGAGTTTGGGCTGTGCTGTCTTAGAGAATTAATGCTTGTCTTTAGGAATGTGTGTGTATATGTGCTTAATTTTTTTCAAAAGTGGGTAGAGGTACAGATGGTGGACGTTTGAAGAAAGAGCTCCATTGAGGAGAAGGGAAGAGTTGGGGATGTGCGAGAAAGGTTGAACTCTGTGTAACTTTCCCTTGGACCGCATAAATGTAAGGATTCACGCTCTCCTTTCACAAGTTATGCTCTAATTTTCTTGAGATTTGCCCCAGTTCAGTAAGGACTTCTGTGTCAGGTAGTAAGGAGAGAAGGGAGGAAGTGCTGGTGAGTCAGGCAGGGTTCACGCGGAGAAGCAGAGCCAGTAGGAGACGCTGTGAGGAGATGTACTCCGAGGCGTCAGCTTACAGCACTGCGGGGCTGGCCAGGACTGCTCGGCAGCAGGTGAGGAAGGGCAGCTGGGAGTCTGGGCACCGAGGCTGTCCACACTCGGAATTTCGTCGTCTTCAGGGAAGCTTGGCTCTTCTTTGAAGGCCTTCCAGCTGGTTGACTCGTGCCAGTTCCCCTTCCTGGAAGTTAATTCATTATGGGCTTTGGTCGCGTCTACAAAGTCCCTCCACAGCGATGTCCTGCAGGAAGGTTTGATTGGATAACTAGGCTTGCAGCCTAGCCACGTGGACACATCCTGAAAGCCATTGCAGGAGTGAAGACCTGTGCCATGTGTGAAGCTCTACCCAAGCTGCTGCCACTGCCACCTCCCACCCCCTACTGCAGAAGCTGCTGCAGAGAGGACCCCCAGGGGACTGCAGTTCCTGTGGTGCAGGCCGCAGCTAGGACGTGTGGGCGGTGACCGAGCGAGGCTCAGGGAGGGAGTCATGGCCTGGAGAAGCAGTGGGCACTTAGGGAGATGTTCCCTCGTAAACCAGGCTGTGTGATCCATCATGGGGGTGGGGAGAGATGGGAGGACTGACACCCATTACCCTGGAAAGGCTGAAGAATCCTGAAGAGAGGCATCTGCTTTATCGATAGAAACTTGGCCACTGAGAAGGAAAACCGAGTCGAAGTTCAGCTTTACCCTTGGAGTGGGCCACCGAGCACGCTGCAGGCGTGGGACCTGCAGAAATCCTCACCATGTCAACTCCACCTCTCCTGGTCCTGGCCGGAGCCCTGACTCATCTTTAAGGGGGCATCTGGCCCACAGAAATTTCCTTTATCTCACAGCCCATACCTTTCAAACTGTGAGAAGAGCATTGTCAGGAACCAAGGAGATCCACCAGTGTTTGTGATGTGTTCGCTGTAAAAGTCAAACTAAGTTTGTCAACAAAGTTATGATAAATCTCCTGCAGCTCTGATGGCTGCAGAGCAGGCAGATTTGTAGTGAATTTCATTTTGGAAGTAATGCTCTCTGGACTTAGCACCATGGAAATGTTGAAAATGCAATCCTTTCCCTCTCGTCTCTGACTGCCAAGCTTTCCCGTCCCTAAGCAGTTATTTTTTCTCCTTCTTCCTGCAGGGGGAAAGTTCCAGTGCTTATTGCTGTTGCCTGCTTTCCGGCTCTCACTGCCCACACGCTGGGTGTTTCACAACATCTCCCTTCTCACGGCACTGCCGCCCACCCTGGGTGTTCATCCAGGGTCCCCACTTCATCAATAATGCACCTCCGTGGCGGCAGGAACAGCCAGGTTGACTTATTAGGCGCCTAGATGGATGTAAGTAGCTGAGGCGTGCAAGTTACTTTGAAAAACAAACAGAGCAAAAAGCCTGCCGTCAGCTTCCCTGACACATTGTCAACTGGCTTCAGTTGGGTTTCCCTGGAGGAAAGCATGGAAAAGTCGGGAAGATCCTGTCGTTCTGTTAGCCCCTCACACATCTGCTGGGGTCACAGTGTGTATATCAAGCAATTTCACTTCTAGTATTTCTGGCCTTTGTCCCAGCGTCCTGGCAGTCCTTCAAGAGCTCCATCAGTGTGTGTCCAGCACTATGGCCCGTGGGGACCAAAGATGACACCATCCCTGTCTTCCAGAGCTGGGGTCCCTGAACTACAGCCTTGGGCCCTGTGTACTACCGTTAATCATTTTAGTGTTATTGGACATTTATTTTGTTCATTTCCAATGCTTTTTCATTGTAACTAATGCTACACTGAACATCATCGTACATGTGTCATTCCATGTTTTGAATTATTCTCTTTTTATAGAAGTTAATGCATGCAATTTTAATCTTTATACCAGCAGTGTATGAAAGTAGTAATTTCTTCATAAAGGTTATGTATATTGGCTATTTTTTCTTTTCTAAAGCATTAATATTCTGACCTTCTAGATAAAGAAACCACTCTTTAAATATATTTATGGACTGCATTGCTCCCGCTCCCTTTTTTTGGTCCAAAAAAAGTCCTAAAAATTTCAATACACGCACATGTTATTTAGTTTTGATTGTGGCAAAGACACATCAGCCATTCTCAAGTGCACAATTCAGTAGTGTTAAGTATGCTCACACAGTTATGCAACCAATCTCCAGAACTTTCTCATCTTGTAAAACTGAGACTCTGTCTCTATTAAGCAACAGCTCCCCAGACCCCGCTGCCGTCAGCCCCTGGCGCCCACCGTCCTACTTGCTCTTCTATGAATTGGGTTACTCCGGGGAACCTCATATAAGTGGGGTCACATAGTAATTGTCCTTTTGGGATCGGCTTATTTCACTTAACATAATCTCAAAGTTCATCATATTGTAGGATGTGTCAAAATTTCCTTCCTTTTTAAGCTAAATAATATTCTGTTGTATGTGTATACCCCATTTTGTTTATGCAAGTGTCATATTGATGGACGCTGGCGTTGCCTCCACCTTTTGGCTATTGTGAAGAATGCTGCTATGAATATGAACATGGGTGTGCAAATATCTGTTTTAGTTCCTGCTTTCAGTTCTTTTGGGTATATACCCAGAAGTAGGATTGCTGGATCACTTGGTAATTCTATTTTTAATGTTTGAAGGACCTCATACTATTTTCCATAGTGGCTGCGCCATTTTACACTCCCACCGTCAGTGCACAAGGGTTCCAATTTCTCCACATCCTCACCAACACTGTTATTTTCTCTTGGTTTTGTTTTTCATTTGATAGCAGCCATCATACCGAATGGGAGGCTAACACTGTTCTTGAAAATAAAGTTTTATTGAAACACAGCCATGATCATTCGTGTAAGTACTGTCTCTGGCTGTTTTTGGGCTGCAATGGCAGAGTTAAATAGTTGTGATAGAAATAGTATGGCCTCTAAAGCCAAAATATTTACTATATGCCCCTTAACGGAAGAAATTTGCCAATCTCTGTTCTAGAGGTTTCCAATCTAGTGGAGGGGATAGAACATACACATGCCTCAAGCAGCCACACAAGGAAGTTCATGGTGAAGGTCCAGATGCAAACAATAGTGTTCCTTGTCGTTGTTAAGTTGCATTCCATAGCACCGATACACCGCAATTTGTTTGTTCACTTACCAGTTGATGGACATTAGGTTGTTTCCAGTTTAGGACTATCAAGAACAATGATGGTATGAATATTCACTTCAAAGTCCTTAGGATTTTTCTATGCCGAAATGACTTTGCCTGCAGATAAAGACAGTTAACTTCTTCCTTCCTAATCTGTATGTCTTTTCCCCTTTGCCTCATTCCAGTAGCTAGAGATCCAAGTGCAATGTTGAATAGAAGTGGTTAAGATAGGCACCCTTGCCTTGTTCCTGATCTCAGGGGCCAAGCATACAGTCTTTTACCACTAAGTAGGCTGTCTGCTGAAGGATTTTGCTTGTTTTGTTTTTTTAGGTATTCTTTACGAGTGGAGGAAATGCCCTTCCCTTCCTAGTGTGCTGAGAATTTTTATCATGAAAAGATGTTGAATACATTCAAATTTTTTCTGCATCTTTCAAGATGATCATAAGATTTTCATCATTTACTCTCTTAATATGATGAATTATGATGCTATGTTTTCTGATGTTAAACCAACCTTGCATTTTGGGATAGAAGCCACTTGAACATGACAGATTTTTTTTTTTTTTTTGGTATGCTGCTGAATTCTGTTTGCTAATGTTTTGTTAAGAATTTCTGTGTCTATGCTTATGAGGAGTATTTTTCTTTCCTTTTGATGTCCTTGATGATTTTGGAATCAGGGTAACACTGGTTTTATCAAATAAGTGGGAAAATGTTTCTTTCTCCTCTATTTTCTGAGAGAATATGTGCAAGAATTGGTGTTTGTTCCTACATTTTGGCCAGAAATCTTCTGGCCTAGAGTTTTCTTTGTGGGAAATTTTTCAATTATCAATTCAATTTCCTTAATTGCTATAGGGCTATTCCATTTTAAAAGAATTCATTTGAGTCAATTTTTTCAATATATGTCTTCATGGAATTTTTCCAATTTATTTAAGTTGTAAAATTTATTGACCTACATGTATTCCTGATATTTATAACCTTATTGTCTTTTTAATAGTCTGTAGAGGCTAGAGTGACGTTCCTCTTTCCTTCCTGATGTTGTTACTGTATCTTTTCTTTTTTTTCAATTACTAGTATCAGTTTTATTGGTCTTTTTAAAAATTCAGCTTTTGGGGGCCAGCCCGGTGGTGCAGCAGTTAAGTTTGCACCTTCTGGTTTGGTGGCCCCGGGTTCGCTGGTTCAGATTCCAGGTGTGGACCTATGCACCACTTGTCAAGCCATGCTGTGCCAGGCATCCACGTATAAAATAGAGGAAGATGTGCCTGGATGTTAGCTCAGGGCCAGTCTTCCTCAGCACAAAGAGGAGGATTGGCGGCAGATGTTAGCTCAGGGCTAATCTTCCTCAAAACAAAACAAAACAAAAAATCAGCTTTTGGTGGTGGTGTTTTAAAAAGTTATTTGTTTTCTATTTCATTGCTTTCTGTTCCTAACATTATTATTTCTTTCCTCACATTTTATTTTGGTTGAATTTGCTCTTCTTTTTCCATTTTTTAAAGATAGAAGCTCAGATTGTAAATTTTACGCCTTTCTTATTTTCTAATAGAGACAGTTAAAGTTGTCCCCTAAGTACTGGCTTAACTGTGTTGCACAAATTTTGACATGTTGTGTTTTCATTAACATCCACTTCTAGTTATTTTGTAATTTATCTTGTGATTTCCTCCTTGATCTATTAGTTTTGGGGGGGATTTTCAGATATATTTCAATTACTGATTTCTTGGTTGATCATGCTGTGATCATAAAACATACTCTGCATGCTTTCATTCCTTGTAAATGTATTCAGTCTTGTTTTATGGCTTGATGTCATGTCTATCTTGGTGAATGTTCTACTTGAAGAAGGTGTATTTTGTTGTTGGGTGGCGTTCTCTCCAGCTCAGTTAGGTTCAGTTGGTTGGGAGTGTTGTTCAGTTCTTCTAGATCCTTACTGATTTTTTTCTACTTATTCTGTCAATTACTGAAAGAGGAGTATTGAAATACCAAAAAAAAAAGTGTTTCTAACTTGTGGATTGTTTTTCCTCTCGGTTTGTCAGCGTTTGTTTCCTGTGTCTTGGGGCTGTGTCATTAGACACATATATGTATATATCACGTTTATAATGACAATAGTGTACTGCTGTCTTAGCCTTTTCATCTTTATGTAATGTCTCTCTGTGTTTCTGGTAATTCTTGTTTTCTTATTGTCTATTATGTCTGATATTAAGATTACCTTCTGAGCTTTCTTATGTTACTTGCTTACATGGTATATATTTTTGTATGTTTTTACTTTTAACCCCTTCGTGTCTATTTTTTTTTTTCCTTTTCTCCCCAACGCCCCCCGGTACATAGTTGTGTATTCTTCGTTGTGGGTTCTTCTAGTTGTGGCATGTGGGACGCTGCCTCAGCGTGGTTTGATGAGCGGTGCCATGTCCGCGCCTAGGATTCGAACCAACGAAACACTGGGCCGCCTGCAGCGGAGCACCGAACTTAACCACTCGGCCACGGGGCCAGCCCCCCTTCGTGTCTATTTTTGAAAGCTCATCTCTTCTATGGAGCATATATAGTTGGGTCTTGCTTTTAAATCCAGTCC
Source organism: Equus asinus (assembly GCF_041296235.1). Classification (NCBI taxonomy): domain Eukaryota; kingdom Metazoa; phylum Chordata; class Mammalia; order Perissodactyla; family Equidae; genus Equus; species Equus asinus. The sequence continues at coordinate 58,758,819 of NC_091796.1, read as the reverse complement.
AAAAGGTTCTGGATTTTGATTGGAATGTTTAGTTCATTTATATTTGATCATGTGTTTATGTAATTTTATATTTATTTAATTGAACTATATAGTTAATCACATATGTATAAATTTAGGTCTGCCATTTTGTTGTTTTCTATTTGTCTCATATATTTTCTGTGCATCTCCTTTTCCTTTACTGTCGTTGTTTTTGTGTTAAACAAATTATCTTATTGGCTTTTTAGCTTTATTTCTTTGCATTATTTTGGAGGTTTCTCTAGGGATTAAATGAGCTTCTTTAACTTATCCAAATATTTTGAAAGTTAATACTGAATTACTTCTGTTAAAATATAGGAATCTTCCAATGGTATATACCTATATAAATTATAAATACAAAAAAATAAACGTATGGTATTATAAATTTTACTGTGAACGTTTAGAAAATAAAAGCAAAGATACAGTCTTTTCCGTTTATCCTGTATGTTTTCCGCTGCGGGCACTCTTGACCCTCTTGCACAGCCAGGTTACTTTCTGGTGTCATTTCAATTCAGCCTGAAGGACTTTTTAAAAAATATTTTTGGTAGTACAGGTCTACCGGCAACAAATTCTCTATTTTTATTTATCTGAAAAATGTCTTTTCATTGTGGATGTGTAGTTTTGCTTGATGTGAAATTCCTGCTGGACAGGTTTTTCTTTCAGCATTTTGTACTTGTCATTTCAATTTTTTCTGGCCTTTCTTGTTTCTCATATGAAGTCAACTGTTAACCATATCATTAATTCCCCTGAATATATTGTATTTTTTTAATGGCTCCTTTTTATAATTGGCTCCAGAACTTTCATTATAATGTGCCTAGGTGTAGTTTTCTGTGTGTTTATCTTATTTCAGAGATTTTGATCTTCTTGGATCTGTAAGTTACTGTTTTTGTTTTTTTTTTTTAAATAAATTTGGTAAGCTTTCAGCTAGCATTTCTTCGAATATTTTTTTCCTGCCCCTTTCTCTCTGTTTTATTCTTCTGGAACTCTTATTACACGTATATGGGCTGCTTGATTTTTGTCCACAGATTTCTATGTTTTCTCCATGTTTCTCAAATCATTTTGTTCCCTCTGTTTTTCTGATTGGATAATTTCTATTTATCTATCTTCAAATTCACTCATTTTAAAATTCTACCTTCCCATTATGTTGTTGGTCTGTGGTATTATCTACAAACAGGTTGTGCCTCTCTGTTAGTTTTCTTTCATATCTTCGAGCACATTTTAGACTCTCTTCACTGCAGTTTGACACGCCATCTCCTAGATGTACTGCCCGGCACCTTCAAGGTTTCTTTCCTGTTTTGCATGATTTGAGTGTTATCCTTTTTTTCTGTTACATTTCATGATTGGTTATTTCTGTTTGATGGGAATACTATTGATTTCTGTGGGTGAATCTGTTATTCAGTAGCCTTGCCAGATTCTCTTATTAGTTTTATTGGTTTTGGGGTGGATTCTCTCGGATTTCCTAGATAGACAATCATACCAATAAGGACAGTTTTTTTTTTTATCCCTGAACATTTTGTACTTCTCATTTCTTTTATTATCTTTGCTCTCTCTAGGGCATCAAATGCAATATTTGTTGGAATCACTAATAATGGGTGTTCTTGTGTTCATAACTTTAATGAGAATTCCCTAAAGCTTTGCTCTTACATTTGTTAGATAACCTTTATCCTCTTAAGGGAATTTGTTTTTTGTTCCTGGTTCACGAAGAGATTTTTATAAATGATGAATTGGTATTGACTTTTATTAAACACATTTTCTGTATCTATTGTGATGATTTTAACTGCTTTTCTCACTTTAACTGATGTTGGATCATCCTTGAATTCATGGTATTTACCGGAAGTAGTCACAATATACTTAATCATGATATACTATCTCTTTTCAAAACATATATAGTACTAAATTGATTCTCATTATTTTTACGTTTATTATAAATGATATTTCATGATTTTCTTTTCTTAAACTGTTTTTGTAGTTTTTTGAAATCAAGATTATGTTAGCCTTATAATATTGTTACAGAATTTACCTTCTTTTTCTTGACATTATAATATTTTGTGTAAAATAGGAATTATTTGTTCTTTGAAAGTTTGGCAAAATTCTCTTGTAAAGTTTCACAAGATTGGCATGTTTCTTATTTTTGCAGGGTGGGAGGGGGTTTTCACCATGAAATCAAAGTTTATTGCTTTATTCTATGTCTATTTCTTATTGAGTTCAATTTTATAGTTTATATATTCATTTTAAGATAATTTTCTATTGGATCTAAGTTTTCAAGTACGTTAGTACATAGTTGCTTATAACATTTCCTTATGGTTATTTATTTTTATTTATGCTTTGCCTTTCTTTTTTTCCTTATCATCCAGCTTTATTTATGATTTTATTTTCTTTAGAAAAAACTTGATTTTAGTTTACTCTCTTGCATTTTTGCTTTTCTTTTCATGTATTGTCTCTCTGACATTATTTTTTACATCTTACTTCCTTTGGTTATTTGGTTTCCTTTCTATCTATTCTCTAGTCTATCTTGAATTGAGTGCTTAATTTCATTTAATTCAATAAATTATCATTTAATTTATAAAATGCTTAATTCTTTTATTTTCAGTCTCATTGATTCATGCACCTTTCTTACATTTTACAAGATTTGATTTGTAGCAGTTTTATTTTTAAAAGTTTAAATGTTTTGCATTTCATTTTTTTAAACTCATAAATTATATAGGAATTTATATTTTCCTGCCATAATTTAAGAATTGTTTTTGGTTAGTCATTGTCATTTAATTTAATTTTGGTGTAAGAACATGTTAGTCAGGATAGGCTTGATTACGCTGCCGTGATAAATAACCCCCAAGTCCCTGTGGCTTAAAGTAACATTTGTGTCTTACCTGGGTCACATGACCATCAAAGTTCGGCAGGTAGGATCTGCTCATTGTGGTTACTTAGACACCCAGGTCAATGGAGCAGCCACCTTTTCGAATGTTGCCGTTTGCTGCGTCAAAGGTTGAGGGAGAGGAAGACAGAAAGCTTTGAAGGGTTTCCCCTGGGTAATCGAATGATCCAGGACATAAGTCATACGTTTCTCTTCTGCTCACAAGTCATTGGCCAGAACTCATCACACAGTCACACGCATTCACAAGGGAGGCAGTGATAGGAAATGCAGTTGAGAACTGTGTTGGGCGGACAGCACAGTATGATGACAATTGTTAACAATTTATTGATACCATTTTTCTACCTGGCCAACTTTTGTGAATATATCCTTGGAGAGTTCATATATTCTCTATTTTAGAAGGTTGTGTTCTATACATAACTGACACATCAACCTTCTAGCTGATTTGTTCAGACCTTATTTTTATGCACTTGGTCTATGAGCTTGTACAAGAGCTATATTATAATGTCCCACTATGGCTGTGACTTTGGTTTTGTTGTTTTCTCCTTACAATGATGTTTATATATTTTGAAGGTGATGCGGTTGGGTCTGATTTATTACTAGCTACTTTTGCTCTGTATCTCTCTCTCTGCAAAAGTGACGAAAAATGTTAGCCAAAAGGGTACGTAATTTTCCGACACTTGCCATTTTCACTAACTGACAGGACGTGGCACTGGTAGTTATTCAGAGCAGACGTACATGATCGTATTTATCCTTACAGCATCATTGTAAGGTCATTGCAGTATTGTCGTTCCTGATTTACTCCTGAGCACATGGGTCCCAGACTAGAACCTCAAAGGCCAGGCTGTTTCCTCAGTCCATGCTTTCAGAAAAGGCAAGCCAACATTTAAGGCCAAAACAATTTTGAAAGACCCGTTCTCCCCAGAAGCTGTTTTGGCAGATCTCTGTGGTGCAAACACTTTGTACTACAAATTCGCTGTTCAAGCGCCAAGTCTTACCATTCTACCACTTTGAAGGGCAGCTCCCTGGAGGCAGGTGACGTGTCTTTCACTTCCCGGTACACCATTAGTGCCTGGCACAGCGTGGAGCTTAGCAACACTGGGACAGGGAGGGGAATGGAGTATCAGCTGTTTAGCTCTTTAGTAAACCTACCTCCTTCTAATTCCTTCCCTTTTCTGTACCCCACGTCCTGGTCATCCTCATGAAGAGTCCCATAAAGCAGTCCTGGGTCTGCTCATTCATGGTCATAGCTCTCTCTTGTGAACCTTTTGGCCCAGTTCCCCTTTGGTGTTTCTGTGGAGCCAGCCGAACTCTGGGGTTCTGTCTCTGGTTAGACCCCAGCTTGGGGAGGCGGTCTGGTGGCCTGGTGGGGTACGTAGGCTCCCAAAGTGCCTGCTGTCTGCAAGGACCCCTGCTCCCCGTTCTACAGAAAGGCTTTATTTTCAGTATGTTAACTGACACCAGAGACTTTTTTTCTCTGTCTTCTGGCTTTATTATGTTTTCTGGGTTTTTTTTTTTTTTTTATCTGTTGTGGGGTTTTTTGTTTTATTTATTAAATATTTTCTGGGTTTCTTGTCCCAAGTGCAATATTGCAGGACAAAAGCTGCTTGTTATTAACTGCTGTGGGCTCGGGGCAGTGCTGAACAATGCGAGACTCAGCCGTCTGCAAGCTTCATTAATTTTTCGCTGCCTGCACCAGTCTGGGTGCCACGAAGCAGCATACTTCATAGACTAATCCTGCTGGCGCACAGTTCCCCATTGCGTCGTTAGTGCTTGAGGAAGGTCTGGCCCGGGAGCGCTCTGCATATGTGCTGGCAGCCTCAGAGGTCAGGCTCTGGGCAGCCCCTCTGGGCTGGGGTGTGGAGAGCAGGCTGCACGTCAGCGAGCCAGAGGCGCCGGGAGTCCAGAGAGTTTACCCTAGAACTTTCCATGGCTTAATTGGCCTCTGTTTTGCATGAAGCCTTCCTACACGGAGATGGAACAACATTCGTGGACGTAAAATTTTCCCAGAACGAACCTTGCTGAGATTGAGATTGTACCAAAAATATCAACAGATGAATGAGTTATGAAAAAGAGCTGGGAGATGAAAACCAGTTTTACTTAGTGAGATTTTAAATGTCCATATTTCCACACTTGGAAGCATATGTACTTCAGATTTGGCTTTGTTTCAGGCTTGATAAAAAGCTGTCGTAGTCCCTAACTTTTGTGTCTTTTGTTGAATACTGCATCCTGTAGACTAGTCAGAATGCACATGCTCTGCCCTCATCCAGGTGCTCTGCACGTCGTCCCCGGCAGTGTCCTCCCCTGGGTAACTCCAGTCCCTCTACCCTCATTCTCTCATATTTATTACTCACCTGCCGTCCGTATGTCAGAACATACTCTCAAAGGTCTACCCCTTAGCATAACTTCAAGGCAATGTGCAGCTTTTCCCAGTGTGCTTACATTTAGGCATTCTCTCCAGCTAAAGATGGCAAATTTATTTTTTCTGTTCAAAATCATTTCTAGTATAATCTGATGGGAGGGGAATGATTCCACATGAGGTATGAGAGCCTTCTTAGTGTTCCTGAACCCATACCAAGTGAGTGACTCACTGCCTTTTCCAGTTAGCTTAGAGACCAGGCTTGAGGCCGCTAGTCATACATCATTTATTATCATTTATTAATGAGGCTGACCAGACATTTGCAATGATTGGCTACTTGGTTCTGAGCCTAGAGACTTCCCTTGCCAGCCATCATTTTTATAAAGCTGCAGGAATTTTTCACTTTTCTCAATAAAATTGACCTAATTTCCCCATTAGACATTTGACCAACACCTGAGAAAGTATAAATGACTAGGAAGTGAATGTAGGGGAAATGGATTGTACCTTCCATCTCTGGAAACTTAGTTTCTCAACTGCTTTAGACGTTCCCTTCATGGGGGTGCTGAGGACACAGCTGTGGAGCTGGGCAGGGCAGATGGCCAGCTTGGCCAGAAGGAAGGCAGAACCAACATTGACTGAACACCTTCCATCCGGTGTCATGATACTTTAGGTATAGAGGTAACCCGCAAGGCTCCCTTAGAAACAGGATGGGAAGGGAGTGTCTTCAAACCTGGCTGAATGGCAGAATCACCTGGAGGGGTTTGAATGCATATAGATTCTTGGATGCTGGCCCCTAAGTCAGAGTCTTGGGCAGCCTGAAGTTCACCAGTCTGTCTTTGGTAACAAGAGCCAGAGGTGGTTCTGGTGATTGGCTGGGGGGTTAGACATAGTGTCCACAAACACAAATCAATGACCTGTACTTTAGAATTAGCGGGGACTGTGAGAAAAAGAGAGATTTCTGGGCCCTAGAGCTAGATGACCCAACAAGTGAGTCTTGTAGGGTTCTCAAATCAATAGTTTTTCAAAGCTCTTCTGTTGATTCTGATGACCAGGCAGGTACGGAAACTCCTGGAACAGATGAATGGAGAGGAGAAAGCTGAAAGCCCAGGTGGCAGCAGCTGTGTAAACAGCAAGCATGGCCTGCACTAGGCCGGGGCAGGACCATGGGACGAGGGGCAGAAGTTCAGGGACTAGACCTGACAGGCAGCTGCTTGACTCCATGGGCTGAGTGAGTCTCAGACTGCCTGAGGTCCTCAGCCCAAGGGAGTGAGCATTATTAACAAACTGAAGGCAGGAGAGAAAAAGAGGGCTCTGGAGGTGGAAATCACGGTTTCGGTTTGAATATTGAATTTGAAGGGCCAGTGGATTATTAATCTGGAATCCCTCTGAGCAGTTGAAAGGAGCAGGAGTGACAGTAAGGAAAGAAGTCAGACTAGAGACGTAGAGCTGCCTGCCTGACAGGGGCAGTAAAACCACGGGCATGAATGACATTTGTCACCGATGGTGACATTCATCCTCCCCAAAGTGAGCTTGGTAAGAGAGACAGAGCCATCAGAAGAAAGATGGGTCCTTAGGAAGGCTTTCGGGGCTGATTTTAAGTGCTTTTCAAAGGTTGACCGTATCTTGGGTGCGTGGGAGTCTGTGAGCGCAGGTCTGCTCTGCTGGCTGACTGCGTTACTGATGAGGAAGAGCTCACAGGGTTGATCCTCTACTGAGAGCCAGGCCCTTACATTTCTTCCGTGACCCTGAGGCTCCTGGACTGTTCTGAGCTAACAGGCTCATCTCTCAGATATGCAGACTAGGCAGTACCCGCTTCACGCCCAAGGCAACAATGCCTTTCATAAGCCTAGAGCCTGATACCTCTGAGTAATGGAAAAAAGTCTTTTTAAAAATTAACTCAACTGGGAAGGAAACAGAAACTCTTTTAGTATAAGGTGACACAGGAGATATGCCAGTGGGATGTGAATCCCCACGGCGGGGAAAGTCCCGTGATCTCTTGGGGTTCTGCCTCGAGCTCAGATCGCGGCGAGGGCCTCTTTTCCCTTCCATTCTGAAAAGCTGAAGCCTGCTTCCTCAGCCTCTTTCCAGGCCTGCTCCTCTCTCTCCCAAACAGCAACTGAAACTGGATCTAGCAGAGGATGAAGGCCACACACACCAAAGGTGGGGAAGAACCTGTGAGACGGGACCTGGTGAGGAGCAAAGATGCTGACAGGGCTGAGAGGCTGTGGGGAGTGGGTGGAGCGTGTGCAGGAGATGATCCCAGGTCCTCACATGAGTGGGCCAGGCCATCCGGGGCTTCAGGTGTCTGAGACCCCAGCCACGCACCAAGCCCGTGGATCTGTGGGACAGAATAGGTGGCCTCTTCCAAATCTCAAGCCCTCTGGGCCTCTGTCTCTGTGCATCACATTGCTGGAGGTAGTAAACTGACTAAATGCTCCTCTAGAATCCACATGGTTGCTGACATGAGCCTGGGTTCCAGCCACCACGCCTGCTCAGCTCACTGAAAGGAACCCACCAAGCTGCGTGATTTGCCAGCAGCGTCAACACTGCGCAAATTACTTGATTTCCTTCATGCCTCAGTTTCTTCATCTAGGATAGAATTTTTGGGAGGTTTACATAAATAAATATTCTGCGAAGCTCTGTAGTGGCTGGCACATAGCAGGCACTTAATCAATATGGTGTTATTGTTATTTATATGTATTGACAAAAAAATCGCACTGTGACTATTGCTTTATAACCTATTTTTTGTATTTAACAATATATTGAAGAACATCTTTCTACACAATAATTATAGGTGTATATCATAATTTTTGTGGATATGTTGTGTTCTAATCCTTGCTTTTGGACGTTTTTTTTCTCCAGTGTTTAAATATCGTAAACAGTACTGAGGTGAACATCTTTGGAGATGTCTGTGTGTAAGCTTATCTGCTTATTTCCTTTGGCGAAATCTCAGAGGTAGAGTTGTTGGACCTACGAGAAGGCAGGGCTATGAGAGCTGACACGCTGTGCCAAATGGCCCTCATGAAAGGACACGCCGACTTCCTCCACAGGCAGGGTGAGAGAACAGACATTTCTCTACATCTCTCTGAAACGCCAGGAACTGGAAGTCTCTGTATTCCTTGCCAATATGACCTCACAGGTATTTTAAGTTGTATTTCTCTCTTGCTGTTGTCTTCAAATATTTAAATGCTTATCAAAAATCTTCTGAACACATCAATTAATAATCTGAGATGGAGTTGTGGAGTTGTAATGGATCATTAAAATAGGTATGGACCCCCCAACACACACACACACGCCAACTTAGATATTTCAACCAACATGACCATGGGTGGCTTCAACCTTCCTGCACATGTCACATCACTCACGAGTGTTCAGTGAAGTCCTGAGGACAGTTCTGAGCAAAAGCTGACATCTTGGCCAAGGGGTCATGCCTTGGGGCACAGCCTGACCTGCCCTGGCCTGCCCTCTTGGTATCATCACTCCCACTGGCCTCATCAAGCCCTCGGGAGGACCAACCCCTGGGCTTCTGCTTTCCTGGTGAACAAATACTGTCTGACTTCAGACTGCCATCCTCAAAAGGAACGCAAGGAATATTTGGAAAAAAACACAGGCATCTGGAAGTAGAGCCTTGAAGGGCTGTGCTTTTTTGTCTTGAAAAACCAGAGTACAGACTTTTGTCTCTGAAGTTGAACAAATCCTCATTTCCTTACAATGAGAAGATTCAATCGGTGACAACTTTGGGAGAGCATGAGTGTTAGGCCCGGTGGTCCTCAGTCCCTCTTGGAACACAGTCCAGTCGTTGAGTGTGGCCTGGGCAGCCTGCCCTCTGCTTGCTGAGTGCCCCTGGTCCATGGCCTGTGGGTCAGCAGGGTCTCTCCACAGGGGGCCGGCTTCCTCTTCGAGCAGTCCAGACATCCTGCCGGGGTCTGTTCTGGGTCTGTCCTTAATGCTCTATGCTTTCTGCATTGTTTGCGTCACCATGCATGCCATCAAAGTGGGCCTGATGGTGCTCAGCCTCCTGGAGGTCCAGCGACCCCAGGGCAAGACCAAGGGCCACTAAGCCCTCACCCCAAGCCAGGCCAACTTCATTTACTCTGCTTTGGCATGTGATCCTTGCCCAAGGGGTCCACATCTTGTCCTTAGAAGACTCTGCAACCCACCCCCGCCATATTCCACACAGGATAGTGGACCGAATGTGCCACACTCTGCCCTGGTACTTCTGGCTCTGTCCCCAAAGGCTGGTTTCCAAAGCTCTTGCTGTTACCCAAGGGGGGAAAGTTCTGAGCAACAAAATTTCTTAAAAACAAACAAAATAAAACCCCACGTCCTCACCCAGGGAAGCAGAAGCCTTACGGTCAGTCCTCCGGAGGGCCTGGTGAGGCCAGTCCGGGTGAGGAGACCAAGGGGTAGGTCCCTAATGTGCAACCTCTGGGCCACACCCATCTCTTGCCATCCTCTTGTACTGTCTGAACTGCAGGAACGGGCAGGATGACAAAGTGCAGGCTCAGCCTCTGAAGAAAGTTCAGCTTCTTCGCTGGCATTACCAGCTTGTCTCGCATCTCGGTGGCCCTCCCAGGGCACCAGATAGATTCAGAGGGTTGTGCAAAGAGGCCAGAGTCTTAATCCATGAGTGGCACACGCAGTGTTTAACTTCGGTGGGACCCTCCAGCTCCAGTTGCTCTGTGCTTCTGTGGAAGCAGGGCTCCACGTGTCTGCCTTAGAAGTTAAGGCGATGGGATGGGGTGAAGGCCTCAGAAAGGCCTCAGCTCCGGGGGGCTTGGTTAAGATGCAGGCCATGCAGGCCCCACAGAGGCCGGTCTCTTTAGCCTCAGCAAGGTGGGCTTGTTCATGAGCACATGTGGTCCCAGGATGTGGCTGCTGCTGCTCAGTCTGGGGTTACAAGTTCAGCTCAGGGGTTTCATCTTCCATGGGCTGGCCTGAGCCTGCCTTCAGATGCGTGTGCAGGCGTCAGCACAGGGTAGGTCATATGGGCGGCCTTGGTCAGTGTAGCATCTTCAGGGCAGGCTGGTAGTGCTGACCTTAGCCCACGTGAGGGGCTGCCCAGGACCTTGGTAGACCCCGTGGGCATCACACTCTCAGCCAAGGAGTGCTGCAAAGGCAGAGTCTTTACGGTCTTGAGACACCAGGGAGCAGTATGCGCTGCTTTAGAACTGCGAGACAGCTGTGTTCTCTGGGCACCACTGAATGCTAGGGACACATAGCCATACAGTGGTGGCACTACATCAGCTGCCACCAAATTTCAGTCTGCATTTGCACCCAGGAAGGAGGTTGTGGAGAGGCTAACCTTGTATTCAAGTAGCTGGTCCACACACTCAAGAGTCAACCCCCTCCTTATAGTCTGGATAATTAATAGCACATGAGGAAGAGTCCTTTCCTAGGAGGCCAGTTTTGGAGGTCCAAACAACTCTATGACAAAGGACACTGAAAGCAGTTACTATGGCTCAGGACTAACACTGCTGTTTTGTGATTAAATAGAAAGTACACCCAATTGCATTTTAGTATGTAGAAACATGAGGCAGAAAGTGGGAACGGAAATTAAGAAGTTCCTGAGATATTGGGTGGGAAGGAACATCCCCAATCAGATCCTGTGGCTGGAGCTGCCATCGTGGCAGATCTCTGCACTCCGTAGGAAGGCAGCCCCGGGCCCCTGCCAGCCACGTCTCTGAGAGAGGGGACAGGATGCAAATGTGGATTTCTCATCAATTTGGCCAATGCACCAAGCCAAAGTTAAGCACCCCCTGGGATGTGTCTCCCGAGTTAAGGTCACGGTCATGGATGCTGCGTGCTGGGCCTGGCCTGGCTGGCTTAGCAGAAAATCTCGGACCGAGAGGATTCTCTCTCTTCTCTTCGCTCAAGCACCGGGGAGCCCTGCTCTGGGTTTTGGCAACACTCCTGACAGTTCTGAGAACACAGCTCTGCCTGGGATGAGCGTGGAGGCAGGGACTTGTCTCGCTTTTGGAATTGGGTCCCTGTGGGCAGTCCTACTGATATTAGATTCTTTAAAAACTGAAGCACAATCAGAAACTTGGTGTTGAATTGAATTAACGTCTGAAGGACTGAAGGACTCTGTCAACACAGCACAGGCCGCTTTCCTGTGGTGACCTCAGGTCCTCTAAGGTGGTGAGAACGCCTCCCGTGCAGACTGACCAGAGTCATAAATTGGGGGAGGCCTTTAATCTCTTTGACTTTTACTCATGGAGGTAAGAGGATTTAATTAATGTTCTTTGCTTCTTGGACATTATCTTGATTTAATATTTTAACTTTCATTTCTCCCTGAAAAATAATGAGAGGAGGTTTATATTTAAACTTGGAACATTTCCATGTTAGCAGTTAGTTTTTGAAGTATCTTAATATTGTCATTTCACTTTACTGCAGAGCCTCACATAGGTGACATTGGACAAAGTGCCTGGACATAGTTGGTGATGATTGAATAGAGGCTGAAATTTTGGTCTTAGGTATAGAAATTACTAATTAACAGAGTATTCTAAGCTGTTTCAGAACCTTCTGGGGACAAAATCTAGACTGACCATGAGGTCCCATGAGGAATCCCAAGGAGGGGTGTGGTTGGTGTTGAAGGATGGAGTCACTAATGTGGGTACAGGAGGGCTGCTGGGGTTCCTGGGCTGGCTTCCTCCCTCTCGTGGGGTGGCCACACTCTGGGCTCACGAGGGGCTGCTGACTAGGCCTAAGGGGTTTAAAGAACAAAAAACTCGGAGGACTTTTTCCCCCTATTCTGTAAGGTTTTATCGACTGGGAGGATTATCATCACCATAGTATTCCTGGCCTCTTCACTTTCAGATTCATTCCCCCAGCTGAGCTTTTATCAATATTACAGGTGACATTTTTCAAATTAAGACTTTATTTTTTTAAAGCAATTTTAGATTCACAGCAAAATTGGGCAGAAAGTACAGAGATTTCCTGTATACTCCTTGCCCCATACATGCACAGCCGCCCCTATTGTCAACATCCCCCACTAGGGTGGTCCATTTGTTACAAATGATGACCTTCACTGACACATCATAATCACTCAGAGTCCGTAGTTTACGTTACGGTTCACTCTTGGTGTTGTACATTCCGTGGGTTTGGGCAGATGTATAATGACATGTGTCCCCTATTATAGTATCATACACAGTGTTTTCACTGCCCTAAAGATCCTCGACGCTTTCCTTATTTGTCCCTCCCTCTCCTCTAACCGTTGGCAACCACTGATCTTTTTACTGTCTCTATAGTTTTGCTTTCTCTAGAATGTCATATAGTTGGAATCATACAGTATGTAGCCTTTCCAGGCTGGTTTCTTTCACTCAGCAATAGTATTTAGGTTCTTTCTTGCTTTCTTCATGGCTTGATAGCTCATTTCTTTTTAGCACTGAATTAAAATATTCCACTGTCTGGTTGCACCATTCACCTACTGAAGGACATCCTGGTTGCTTCCTGGTTTTGGCAATTATGAATAAAGCTGCTATAAACATCCATGTGCAGATTTTTGTGTGAACGTAAGTTTTTAATTCTTTTGGGTAAATACCAAGGAGTTCGACTGATAGATCGTATGATAGGAGGACGTTTAGTTTTGTGAGAGACTGCCAAACTGTCTTCCAAAGTGGCTGTACCATTGTGCACCCTCACCAACAACGAATGAGAGTTCCTGTTGCTCCACATCCCCCTCAGCACTTGTGTTGTCAGTGTCCCAGATATTGGCCGTTCTAATAGGTGTGTGATGGCATCTTGTTGCTGTTTTGATTTGCATTTCCCTGATGACATATGATGTGGAGCATCTTTCCATATGTTTATTTGCCATCTGTATATCTTCTTTGGTGTGGTGTCTGTTAAGGTCTTTGGCACATTTTTAAATCAAGTTACTTTATTTTCTTATTGTTGAGTTTTAACAGTTCTTTGTGTATTTTAGAAATAGCCCTTTATCAGAAGTGTCTTTTGTAAATATTTTCTGCCAGTCTGTGGCTTGTCTTTCCATTCTCTTGACAGTGTCTTTCACAGAGCAGTTTTTAATTTTAAGGAAGTCCAGCTTATCAATCCTGTCTTTCACGGATTGTGATTTTGGTGCTGTATTGAAAACTCAATCACCATACCCCAAGTCATCTAGGTTTTCTCCTGAGATATCTTCTAGGACTTTTATAGTTTTGTGTTTTATATTTAGGTCCATGTTGAGTTCATTTTTGTGAAGGAGACAGGTGACGTTTTAGTCTCTCATCTTCCCCTCCCTTTCCTCTTGGTTCAGAGTTGTTTGCGTAGCCCAAGAAGGCACAACACAGGCTCTTTAGTGGGCATTCCTAAATCCTCCACATGTGGCACATATTTTTGCTGTTTTTTGTTTTTCATTAAGAAGTCAGCTCCATGAGAGCAGGGTTCTCCAGAGCCAGTAATTTCAACCTTATGGAAAAATCAGTCACCCTTTGGGCTTTTAAGACTCTGTGTGCTCAGGCCCCACATGCTCAGACTTGGGTTGACAAGTCCCGAGGTGAACGCAAACCTGGGCATTTCATTTTTGTAAACTCCACTTGATTATCTGACGGGCTGCTAAGGTTGCACTATGTAATAAATTCAGGAATTGGTGGGGCCTGACGTTAGAGGTCGAAAGCCTGATCACAGTTGATATCCATGCTTTATTAGGACCACAACTCCTGTTTTATTTATTCAATCACACATCCATTATGAGTCTCAGACTTTCTGATTTTAGAAAAAATAGGAAGAAACTAAAAGCCTAATCATTTGAAAGATACTAAAACTGTTGACTTACAAATTCTAGTGGTTTCACCCTTTGATAAGACCAACTCCAGAGCACACAACCTGTATGATCTCATGGGGTTCTAATTACTAGACTGGAGACTAACAGTCTATTACTAGACTAAAGCAGTCAAAGATTTAAGGCTAGATAAAGACCACATGATTTCACTCATGTGTGGAAGAGAAACACACGGACAAAGAGAATAGTTTAATGGTTACTGGGGGAAGGGCATTGGGGGAGGGTACAAGGAGTGAGGGCACATTTATATGGTGACTGACAAATAATAACGTACAACTGAAATTTTACAATGTTATAAACTATTATGACCTCAATAAAACAAAAAAAAAAGATTTAAGGCTTTTGCAAGGGTAGCAAGGAGAGAAGCCTGGATATAAGAGCACGACAGAAGTGGTAGAGGTTTGGCGGGCTGAGAAGCATATCCAGGAAGCTTGCTGCCTAAATCAGGGAGTGTGGTGACCATGGCCAAGTCCATCATGATAGACGGACCGACCCCATTCTCCCGTCTGTGGTTTACCAGCTCCGAAAGGAGGCTGGCTGATGGTGGGAGGTCCAGATATGCCACATTGTTACTTTCTCCCATACCTGGATGGAGGGGCTTTGATTCAGATGAGCGACATTTGTTTATCTCACCTGTGGCTTTTATTCAATAATAGACACCTGTAGAAATCACAACACCTTGTTGTTCAGATACCCACATTTCTCAAGTAAATTTACATTCCCATCTTGATCAGCTAACTCCTTTGTTAAAAACATGCAAACACAAAAGGAAAAATAGTCTGGGATACAAGAATCGATTAAGAACGAGATGAATATTTTATAATTTATCATGAGATTAAGGCTAGTACTTTATTCCTGGTGCAAAAAAGTGACTTGCAAATGATCTTCTTCCAGGTTTTCCGATATTGTCCATTCTCTATCTTCATGATAATTTTCTTTGTAACTAGAAAGTTGATTTTGGGGATTTGGTTCCAAGTAAGGTGGTTCTGAGTACAGAGGGAAGCATGGATGGCTATGAGCACTGGCTAGGCCACACTGGGGAAAGTATTTAAATTCTTGGTGCCTCAGTTTCCTCATCCATAACATGAGAAAAAGAATCCCTCCCCATTGGTTTGCTCCAAGAACTAGAAGCCATAATCCATGTGCAGCCCACATGAAGGGGCCCGCCCCCACGAAAATGTCAACACATGGTGATTGTTTCTCTAGAAGGCACGGTAAAGGAGGGAGGGACCAGAAAGCCACTTGTAAGAGAACTTCACCCTCATTTTCAAACAAAAATGTTCTGGAAAGTCCCTCACAGTCTGGAACAGAGAGACAACCCCCATTCTGGAAAGTGATAGATCGCTTTTCCTCCTTGCCTTTTGGCTGATCCAAGGAGCAGATTTTCCCAAGGCGTGGCCAACCATCTCAGTGGCTTAGGAAAGCATGTCTCCTATGTGTGGTCGAGAGGAAGTGACCTAAGCATGAAGGACCCTGGGCTTGGCTTACCCAGGGGAGCATAGGACAAGAGTGTCTCCTGGGACAGGAGCAGAGTGAAGTTGTCTTTCCTTTGACACCACTGGCTTTGGAGCGTGTATGCTCACTGTTAGTGCCAGTGAAATGGGGTCACTGGTGAAGGACAATATAAGATTTAGCCAACTGTCAACGTCAAACACGTTCCCCCAGTCTCATTTTGATGGTGATAGAAAAGTCCTAACATCAGAATGTAGCCCATCAAATCACTGATCCTACCAGAAGTCAGAACATCAGAATGTAGGAAATTAAGTCATTGATCCTATAACAGTAATATTCTTCTAGATTGCCCATATCTGTAATATTATCCTGTTTATCTGAGCTAATTTATGAGATTATCAAGGAATATGGAAAGACCAGGCCATCAAACACAAAAACCAGATTCTTAGGTTAAAATGGAAACTGAGATCCTAAAACTCCTTGGAGGGCTGTCCAGTCACCCATGTTTGACCTGGGTGGCACTTTAGCCTGGTGTTCTCTCACGCTCTCTGCTTATTTGAACAGTCTGAGGTTTTGCAGCCATCTGGCCCTCTGCCCTCAGAGCCAGTGGCTCCAGAGAAAGCCAGGTGAGGTGCAGTGTGGGGGCACCGCCATGGCCTCTTTCTCCCGTTACTCGAGAAATTCAGCGATGCCTCCATGTGGAAAAGGGTGCGTCTCATGGTACATTTCCCTGCCAGAAACTGGGTAGCCTGGGGAGAAAATATTCTTGAAGACAAACAGATGGGCTTAATTACAAATTGCTCAGTACTACCTAACCTGACACTAAATATACCAAAAAGCTGTTTGGGAATCTTGGGGTCCAGCAGGTCTGACCAGTGAGAGTGCTCACGTGGGTGACGTAGTGGAGGGCTGACCAGGGCTAGGTTGGGCAGAGGCAGAGGCTGAAGACAAAGGAGACTTCAGTGGAGAGGCTGTGCCAGCAGGAGGCTGGGGTGCCAGCAGGGCAAGCAGTTTTGAGGGACATGAGTCAATTCCTGGCTCCACCTGAGCTGTGGCAGGTCTCTAAGCTTCTTCATGCCTCTGGTTCCTCACGCTTTCAGCACAGGGTTTGGCACAGCATGAGAGCCAGTTCTGACGGATTACTCCTGTTATCGTCACTATCCCAGCCGCTCCCGCATCTGACTCCAGCCGTCTTGTCCGGGCTCCCCGGATGCAGTGAGGGGCGGGCAGGGAGGTCAATGACCCTTTACTCAGGCTTTCCTTGAGCACTGTACACAGAGCCAGCTGCCGGGCCAGAGTCCCAGGACGGTCTCGGAAGTCCCTCTCTTTCAGCAGCTCCTACGGCCCCCTCAGTGTCTCCCTCCCCTCTCGTTGCCCTCTCTGGTCCCACTTCTGCTGTCGATCCATGCCTTTCTTCTGGAATGCTGTGAATCCCCACTTGTGAAAGTGTCTAGCACAGAGCTTAGTTTTCCACAGAAGAAACGCAGGCTCCCAAAGTCGTACTGCGGATCTAACCTTGAAGTGTTTTAGAAGTATGAAGGCTACAACTTAGAAAAGGCAACACTGGAGGCCAATTTAATATTTTAAGATACTAATATCTTCCCCATTGCATTTAAAATAGCCACTTTCTAGTGCTAGTGGTACTAGTCAATCTTCAAATTGCAAAAACTGAGCAGCAGCAAGTGAAAAGATTGCATTTGCAGATCATTCAAGAATAAGAATCTACAGGACTGTCTGCCATGACCCCACGGCCACAGGTCGGATGGAGGCCAGAGGGAGCTAGGAAGCCTCCTCCAGGAGCCTCCGGTCTGGGAGAGGCCAACCTGACACTGTCACATGTGGAGCACAAACCAATATGTGTAATATTTAGACTTCAGAAAGCTCGGTAAGTGTACAATATTTATATAATTCAACCTTCAAAGGATGATTTCTGTAAGTTCGGAGAATTTTACACTTCTGATTTGGAACAGTCTGAACATAGCCTCAAATGTTCATATTAGAAAAGAAAAATAAGGAGCTCTGGATCCAACCCAGGAAGTCAGAAAAAGAATAAAGAATAACACTAAGAAGGCAAAGAAGAAATAAGAAAGGCAGGAACAGAGATTTATAAACTAGAGAGCAGACAAACAATAGGGAAGATTACCCACCACTCCTTGCAAATACTAAGATAGATGAATAATAGGCAAATGTGATCAATACAAAGATGTAAGAGCATAACCACAGATACTCATGACTTAAAATGATGCTTTAATTAAAAATATTCTATGTTTAAGAAATACCTTTTAATCTAAACAATGTAGGCTCTGAGAACCAATCGTCTGCACACACAGGTTACACCAAAGCGCTGTCATGCCACATCCTTAACCAATTTACTAAGCCGATCAAATTTAAGACTGGTACCTCTGTGGAATTACATGTGTTCTTCCTCATTGAACACTGTGTTTAGAAGAATCAGGGCAGGTCAAGGCACTGGCAGCTTCCTCCATCACTCTCTATCCTCTCTTTGCCTCCCCAAAACCCCAAGTAAGAAGTAGGCCAGCAGGGACAAGCCCCACAGAGTCTGTGATAGCACCAAGGTGGATGGGGGCGCCCCTTATGCAGGAGAAAGAAGAGTGAAGCAATGACTATTCTAGCAGAGCTGGGATCAGGAGCCCACCCAGGCCACATCGACCCCTGGACACGCTCAGAGGGGATTTTGCCCATCCCACTCAGGGAGGGCAGGGTGTCAGGGGCACGGGCTGAACTCGTATAACCAGCTGACACTCCCTCCAGGCCCAGGCTCCGTGTTGAGGAGAATCTGCTGGGAATAGAGATGGAGCAGAGCAGCTCCTATTGGGAAGACGGGGCTCATATGAAGGTAGCTAAGGAGAACAGAGCGGGGCCTGAGAAGGGAAGGGCGCCTTTGTGAACACTTCAGAACCACAGGAGTGGGGCTCCAGAGCTACAGAGCCAGAGGAGCCATCCCTCCACCCCCAAGTTAGGGAAACTGTCACACACACAGGAGCCACAGAAGAGGACTGTGCTTCAACCCAATACCGAGTTCTTATCGGTAAAAAAAGAATAAGGGGCAGGATCAGGTCTTTAGAGATGGGAAAAGTTTACCAGCGAGATACGCCCACAAAATGGGCAAAAACTATAATCCAATATTTCAAAATGAACTATAATAAATTAAGAAAATAACAGAGGACATTAAAGAACAATAGAAATCAGAATTTGAAAACTAGTGAAAAAAGGAAAATAATTATTTCAGAAAGGATGACTAAACAAGGACAACACAACAGTTCTGGCAAGGAACGGGGCCACCTTACAGACGGGGTGACTGACCTGGGCTGTCAGAAAGAGGGCTGTGGTCATTCAGCTGGGTGGGAAGAAACTGTTGGTGCTCAGGATACCGGAGTCCTAGGGCTGAGGGTCTGGCTCACAGCCCCAGGCTCGCCATGCCATCCGCAGAGGTCCTAGGTGAGGTTGAGGGGGACAAATGATGTATGTGGAGGGCATGGATGGTGGGAATCACAAATGGACTTGAAAGAGCCGCAGCAGTGGAGACAGCAGCTCCTTCATCTGACTCCTCTCTTGTAAGGGCAATAGACCTTACTCTCTGATTATAAGAAGCCAATGGGTCTGAGAGGCCCAAGGGTGTATGGTGATGGACACTGTGATCTCCTCTGATGCCTTCTGCACACCCACATATCGGTGCCCATGGGTCACGACTGTGCCCCTCAAAGGCAGTAAGCTCCTGCTGCAGGGAACTGCCTTGTCAAAGGGGACAGCCCGCTCAGGGAGTGGCTGTGGCAGTAACTTGCATCCAGACACAATGCCTTCACTCGGGACAAGGACAGGCCAACCCAGCTCCCAAGCGCCCCACAGGGTGGGGTGAAGCTCAGTTGCAGCTGCATGGCGAGGCAGCCTGTCCCTCTGCCCCATCCTGCCTTCCTCACCGACTGCTGTAACCCCAGGTCCACTCGCCCAAATGTCCTCTGGTGACTGTCCCCCCCAGAGACTCTCTCTAGAGAACCCCATCTAAGGTGGCAGGCCTCCCTCATAAGGGGCATCCATTGGGCCAGGACAGGCACTCATTTGAGGCTTAGAAGGTGGATGGTTCCTTCATGTTATCAGATAAATGAGGCTGAGAGGGGAAGCGACCTGCTGGCCCAGGTTCCCAACCAGATGGTGGCTGAGCAGGACCGGAAGCCGCCACCTCGTTCTCTGTGATTCCACTCCAGCCTGCCTCCCTGGAAGCAGTGCTTTCCTTCTACGTGTCTATATTTCTATCTTCTATATTTTCCCCTTGTACATGCCAGGAAGCCTTTGTCTTGAGCCCTGGAAAGCATTTTCTTGAGGAGTGTGCCCGTTCTGCTGTCCGTTGACCTTCAGATTCCTTCTCAGCAGCACCCTCCCACTTGCCTCTTTCCTAAATGTGTGGTAACACGCTCTCTGGAAATTCCCTGTTGACGTTTTTAAAAGAAAGAATTCACAACCAGAAATATGCACAGTGATGCTTCCTGCTGTCCGGAAACCGGAACGCGTTCCCCAAGTGGTCTGATTTGTTGTTAAAATGAGTGAAGCGTTTATTGCGGGCAGGGTGGAAGGGCGCCGGCTTTCACGGTTGAGAACAAATACGCGCTAATTCTCTAGAAGACACTGGCACCATTTGTACTCTGCTACTTTTTTAAAGCTCCACGTTCACTGTAATAGCTTCCTGTTTGGAAATCAATTTGTTACTGGTCATTTCCTCTTCATACTGTTCATATAGAGCACCCACATGTGAAAATCAATAACAACAACAAGAAGTGGATTCTTATCTCAGTTAATTTTTTTAACTCCTTGCACACAATACTGAAAACAATTACTTTTCCTATTTCATGCAAAAAAAGGCAGAAGGAGGGGTATTCTTAAAAGGACTTTGCAAGATGTGCTTTATTTTAAGTCAGTCCTGAACCCAGACTACATAAGATCCTTTCTTTGACATATTCTAGTCCATTCAATGATTCCTCTCAGAAACTGTATTTTAATATGGAATGAAAACTACATTTCAATCATAAGTTTTCATGCTACATTGCTATTTAATGAAGAGGTTGTATTATCAATAATAATAATAATTTAAGAAAAGGCCATTTTTTATTTCCCCAAGCTCAATATACATATTTCTTTCATAATTATGAACTTAAAAAACCCGTCTCAGATGTAAAAATGTGAATTGGAATATGTAAACTCTTTGATATACCTGAAAAACAGGGAGGAAAATGTCACATATTGGAAAAACCATTGCCTTAAATCATTGAAATGGGGAAAAGCGTGTTGAGGGCTGGGGAAAGGTAGGAGAGCTCAGGACCTCAGGGAGCAAACCTACAAAGTCGCAGGGTTCCAGGTCCAGCGGGGCAGCACGCGTATCTGTCTACCTGTGTCCGTGTTGCAGAGGAGTGGCTACTCTCTGAGGCAGAACAGCCACCACCACTGCTGGGCGTCACCAGCTGGGCCTCAGCAAAGCCGGTGTCCACATACTTGTTTTGCTGCTTTTTTTTTTTTTTCCTGAGACGTCACTGGTGTTTAATGGAAAGATGTCTTATGAGTCTTCAGTTAAGATAAGGCAGTAAGAGTGTCACTAATGTTATCTTTTTGCTTAGAATGAGGCTTGTCCTTCCACGGGCATCTTCACGGCCATTGGCTCCCTCCCTCTCTCCCCTCAGAATTGCTCAGGAGTTCTCAGCCTCCTATTGCTGTGACCTTTTGGGTGCGCCAAGGCCCATCTGTTCTCCTCCCAGCAGATCCCCCTTGGGCGACAGAGCCCTGTACACCGCCTGACGGCATCTCTGCAGGAGGGGTGCGAGCCCACACGGGAGAACATGAGAGTCTCTCCTCTTCCTTCTTCTCTTCTGTTTCTCTGAGGGAGCAGAGCCATAAATGATTCCTTCACATAGTCAATCAGAACGCAAGACACCGTTGACTAAACATAAAGCAAGTAGCCCTGACTGCAGAGAAATGGAATTACAAATAACGTTTTCAATAGCGCCTTAACTTGCAAGGTAGCTTGGACTGCAAAAGGAAGTCGACTCCTTTTGGCCACCTGCCAGAAGAGAAACCATTTCCATCAGACTAGAAATGTTTAGCTCTTATGAGAATATTGTGCTTTGTTTTTTTCTGAAAATTCAAATGTTAACTTGACTTGCAGTCTGTGTCGTAAGGTATCAATTTGTTTTTTCCCTGGTCCATTTGATCATGGTTTCTGGTGAACGATACAGGAATATTAATTTGGCATAGAGATCTTCCTCTAGTTCCAGTTCCCCTGTCTCTCGAACCAAAAAAATATCCGTGCACAACTTCAAAATTCGATCGACATTTGGAAGCTCCTCAAACATGATGGAGTGAGAAATCCCACTGAAGAATTCA
Source organism: Equus asinus (assembly GCF_041296235.1). Taxonomy (NCBI): domain Eukaryota; kingdom Metazoa; phylum Chordata; class Mammalia; order Perissodactyla; family Equidae; genus Equus; species Equus asinus. The sequence continues at coordinate 58,736,958 of NC_091796.1, read as the reverse complement.
CGGACAAACTTCCCAATCACGAGGACAACCGAAGCATACAGTCCCATGATACTGAAAAAAAATTAAGTAGAAATTGTACTTAGCAGTTAAACGTGTACTATTGGACGTGTCTAAAAGAAAAAATAACATTTTCCTCAAACTTCACAGAAGATGTGATAAACTTATGAAAGCTTAAATTTCTTCCCTTTGGTGGAAACATTTATTTTTTTTCTGATTAAAAAGGTAATTTATGTTCTTCGTAAAAAAGCATTGACCTATTATAGAACTGTAGGCATGAAAAATGAAAGTCCTTTGAAATCTCACTTCCTGGAAATAATCAATGCTAACGGTTTCACGTATGAACTTCAGCTGGTTTTCTGCATATATTGTATGCATAGACCACATGCTGTATTTGGTAGAAATGCAAATGCACCATACACTTTTTGTACCTCGCACTTTTCACTTTAACAGGTTTATGTTTCAATTTCTGTGAAGACTAAGCTGCGTTCACCACTCAAAGTCTAATTGCCATCCATCACTGTATGGAGGTTCATTTGTATAATAAAATCCTGGATAGACAATGATTTATTAAGAGGCTTGTTCTGGGAAACAGAAAACTTTCCACTTGTGTCTTGTAGGGAATGTGTGTGTCCTAAGATTTAAGCCTCAGAACGTGGTGAAATGGTAACATTGGTTATGTCCAAAACTGTGATTTCTAGTTGATCCTATATCTGCTAAGGTCAGAAGGAAATCTAAGCAGAAATCGATGCCAAATTCTAAGTTTAAACCCTGAATGCATCAACCTATGCTATAACAGGAAAGGTGTAGAGTTAAGAAGCTGGAAATGTGGCTTCTAGTACTGTCATTAATGGTGTGACTCACACAAGGCATTTTGACTTCTTTGGGACACTGTTCCCTTATTTTTTAAAATGAAGGGCCAAAGAGATGTGAATTTTAATATTCCAACTATAAAATTCGAGAACTCTAAGAAGATAAAAGGCCTACCATCCTCAACTTGATAGGACACAGAAGTAGACTCTTGTACCTGTTAACCATTAAATGAGTCCTTACCCGTAGCCAGCCAGGAACCCCAGGCTAGGGGGGCTGACTTTGTCATTGAAGACCACCAGCTCCAAGGCCTGAGCATGCTGGTTGTATATTCTGTTTCCGGTCAGGTTGAGAACCCACCACTCACTGTTAGATTTAGTTGAAGTATCTCTTGACAAAATGATGGTGATATTCATGAAATTATTTTCTGGAAGAGGAGAAAAATAAAATCAAGCTAGCTTGAGAAGTTTAGGATTTCATGCACATCAACAGTTCTCAGATGCCCAAACCCAGTTATCATTCAAAGCACATGGTTCCAGGACAGAAGGACGTATGGACACGCTAGCAATGCAAGTGGAAAAGGAAGAGCGTGCACTGGGGGTGAACGGGGTTTCTCTTGTTCACTAATGAGGTTAGTCACTGTTGCTACATGTGCATGGCAGCCAAATCACAGGGGGGCAGTGAAAGACCCCCTGTGCTAATTATTCCAAATAACTACTTAGACATTTAAAAACCCAAATCATTGACTCTTGATTGAATTGACTGATTCATACATATCACTAGGATTTACTGAGTGTCTTCTAGGAGAAAGGCTAGGTGCTAGAGGTTACAAAGTTGCATACAGCATGGTTCCTTATCTCAGTGGGAAAGACCATGGACATGAGCACAATTTAAGGGCATGTGGCAACCACCCAAGGGCCCGGACTGACAAGGTCTGTTAGCTTGGAGAGATCGCTCCTGGTTGGTATGACCCATGAGGGCTTCCCAGAGGAGATGCCTTCTGAGCTGAGTTTTGCTGAGTGAGAACTTCAATAGGTGGAGATGGAGTGGGGAGAGGAGACCCTTTCAGTGAAGATTGATGGCATGAAGTTCTGCAAAGTTCTGAAAACCCTAATGTATGATCAATGATTGCTTTTGTTGAAGCATAAGGTGATTGTGAAAGAATAGTAGAAGATAAGGCAAAGAAACAGCTTAGAACTACACTATATAGGTCTTTCTAAGAAGAGCCACCCCTACCAATGATAATAGGGCCTCCACTGAGAAACATGGCGGTGGGTTGTAAACTCCATGAAGGCAGGAACCAAGTCTGCATTATCTCACGCCAAATTCCTAGATCAGAGGAGTCTAGGACAGTGCCTGGCAATAAACATCTGTTTGTTAGATGGATGGATGGCTAGATGGATGGATGATGGAGAGTGAAGAAAGGCAGGAAACTGAGAAAGATAAAGTCCTCACCCAGGAAGAATGTGAACCACTCGGAATACTTAGGGACAGGAATAATGTTGGTTCTGAAGTCCAGAGACAGTTCTGAGGGGAAATTTGGCCCCGGGCCCAGATAGGCCAAGTTTGGATCTGGTTCTTGCACACACCGGTTGTATAACCTTCACACTTGGAGCCTCAGTTTCCTCACCCATAAACTGGTGATAACCATTAGCCTCTGCTAAATATACCTTGTGGTCAAGATCAGAAATACCTCAGTAAAGCTCATCAGATAAGCTGTAGGCAGGATCTGAGAACACCAAAGCCACGTGGTCTGGGGAACAGGGACTTTGTAGGTTGGAGTTTAGATCATTCACAGGCAGACAAGCCAGTGTGAGGAGAGGCACAGCACAGGTCAAAGAGGAGGTGGATAAAGGATGCTGCACGGACGAAGGCAGGAAGGGGATGGGACCCAGGGCACAGGGAAAGGCTGACCTTGCAAGGGAGAGAGGACACATCTTTATTTGAGGCTGAAGGGAAGAAAGAAGGGGTCTGTGAAAATACAAGATGTTTTGCCAAGAAGAGAAAGGAGGCTGAAGGAGTGGCCCCTGGCCGGCTGGAACCCACTGGGAAGGCAGGAGGAGATGACCTGCTGAGGTAATGCGGCAGGGCAGAGCCTGCTGAGGGACAGAACCGTTTCAGGGGTAATGACTGATTGTGGGGCAGTCTGTAATGTCAGACCAAACATTTCTAGAACTATTCCAGATTGAAAGGGAAATACAGTTGACCCTCTGTATCCCTGGCTTCTGCAACTGCGGAGTCAACCAACGGTTGATCGAAACGGCCTATGATGGTTGCATCTGTCCTGAACGTGTACAGGCTTTTTTTCTTGTCATTATTCCCTAAACAATACAGTATAACTACTATTTACACAGCATTTACCTTGTAGTGAGCTCTGTAAGTAATCCAGAGATGATTTAAAGTAAACAAGAGGATGTGGGTAGGTTATATGCAAATACTGCCCCATTTTACATAAGGGACTCGAGCATCTGGATTTTGGTGTCCTTGGGGGTCCTGGAACCAATCCCCCACGGATACCAAGGGAGGACTGTACCAGGTTCTCAATGCATCTTGCAATTACCTTGCAAGACATGTGTTTTTACCGTCGAGGAAGAAGAGCATACAGATGTGGGGGCCAGCCAGTGCTGTCCTCCGCCGGCCTTCTTTCCTGCCTCTATTTCTGGCAATCTCCATGGGGATTCTGACTGTTTACTTACATCTCTGTCTTTCCAGCTAAACGCGAGCCATGCAGAGGCTGGTCTCCAGTGCCCAGCACACTGCCTGGTGACAGTAAGTGATCCATGTCGGCAATGAATGCACATGAACTGGATAACTGCATTGTCCTTCTACCTTCCCCAGGTGTATACATCTACTCTGGTCCAGGTAATTGATTAAGTCACACAGTGCTCGATAATTAAGAGTCCCAAAATACCAATTCGCTACCATCACTGTTATATTGGGAAGATATAGTCCTCAGAGTAGGACTATTGAATTTAATCACCCTTAGGCTGAATCAAGTACATTCCTGCTGTCTTTTTATTGTTCTTATTGGCTGGGGGGAGGGAGGGAGCCTTCATATTTAACACTGTATGAGACAGTTTTCTGCCAAAAATATGGCTGCTAACAGAAACAAGTAAACAGACAGATTAATCAGTAGTAAAAGTCACTAAACGTGGATCTAAGTCAATCCTGTTGTATATCAATGAAAGACAGAGTGTTCTATATCAATGAAAATGAAGAATATGGCTCCTGGATGAGCACATGACTCCTTCTGGCTGGCGAAGGCAGCTGGCAGTCTTAGGCTTCTTGCAAGCCGTGTCACACAGGGAAATAAACCAGAAAGGAGCTTGATAAAGGCTGAAAATGCAAACTGTAGAAGTTGAATGAAAGAAGGACTAAAAAAATTTCTGAAACAATTCCTTCTCATTCTTACCAGACAACAGTTGCTTTATAGGTTTTGAGTTGGAATCACTGGGTGCTTTCACGTAATACGGGTAGATCCTTTCTATGGTCCTGTGCATTAAGAAGAAAAGGAGGTAATTAAGTTTTAGTGGATTTACCCACATAAAGTTGATTTTTTGTTGTTATTTTTGACCTCGTATCAAACAAATAATGGCGAGAGTCTTCATACATCTACGCGACATGTAGTCATCATAATTTATGCATTTCCATTATAATCAGACTTCTCTGAGGCTGAGCGAGTTCACCAGGTTCTCTCCAGATCCTCGTGTGAACTCTGTACACCAGCTAGTTAATGGCTTAAAACCTGCTACAGACATTTTCCCCTGTCTGTGACTGTTCCTGAAGCTCAGGGCTCTTTCTTGCTAGGATCCTGTAACTCTCATCAATCGCATTGAGCACTCTTCTAATTTTAAGTTTTAGGATTTCAAAAATATCTATAATCAAGTGGCCTGCATGAGTTGCTCACGCAGAGTGAGGGCTGAGGAGAGACCTGCTGACCCCGGCTCGGCCCTGCTTCTGCGGTGGGCGAGCTGGCCTGAGGCCGTTTCGCCTCTCTAGACCCGTGTTCTCACCCGGAAATGATGCAGGGACTGGACGATCTTCAAGGGCCCCTCCACTTTAACGGTTGACAAGGGCTGTCTTGGGGACACATCTGAGGACTGCATCAGGGCGCTTCCTATGGTCACTGCATTAAAACAGGGCCGGGCAGACTGGAGGGCAGCCTGGGCAAGCCTGGGGGACGTCGGGAATATTCCACTTGGCAGTTTTACGCCAATAGCATCTTTTTCTCTTGCTAGTTCTCATGTCAGAATCTATACATCACGGTTTGGATTGTTTGAAGTGGAGTACTTGTACGGCAGGATAATATGTTAAAATGTAGTTTTTCCCCCCGAATTTCCTTTTCCCCCTTGGCTTCCTTCATCCCCCATTCATTGGCCAGGCATCCAGTGACCCTGCGGCAGGAGTAGCAGTAGCAGAGGGTCCCACAGGGTCTTTCCCTGGCTTCTGGTGCTTATGGTCAGATTCAGCAAGGCCTGCTACCCAGAGATGCGATCAACCCTCCCTGTGTGAGTGGACGGAGAGCAGGAAGGAAGAAATGGAGTTGCTTTAATCCAGCACAATGAGGCTTCCAAACAGAAATTCGCTCAGTTACTGAGGTTCTTGAACACAAGCATTTGTAGATGGAGCTTAGGTACCAGATAGACACATCTATTGAAGCTGTGTTAATAGCAACAGTCAACTTACACAGGTGTTTTGGAACTTTCTGTGTTGTTGCCAGCTATCATTTTAGCTATATTCTCTCGGGTAGTATTTTTAAGAGGAAAGGAAAGCTTATCTGTTGCTATTTCTGCTTTTGCACCCAGACTCATGTTTCTGTGGAAAAAAAAAAAAAAAAAAGAGCTCAATGTCAGTGATTATTCAGAAGTCGGGAAGAGAGATTTAAAAATTCACGTGATTCTTCATTTTATTAATCTCACCAAGTTTTCACTGGGTTCACAAGTGTCAACCCAACCCTGTGTGTCTGCCTCACCTTTATGTCCAGCCTCTTAGACAACCAAGTTAGTACAACCCCAGGAGGCCACAAACCCCTCCAGAACAGAGGCGGGCGAGGACAGAGTCCGCTGACTCACAGAGAAACCATCTTGACCTCTGACAGGAGTTTCCCAACACTGTTTACAGTAACCCCATCAAGCTAGTCTCCACATGTTTTAAAAAGATTGTTCAATCAGGGTGATTTTTAATTTTCATTGTTATTGTTCTTGTTTTGGTAGCTCTTCAAAGAAAAGGCTAGGAAGTAAATTTTTGGCAGTACAGAATTCCGTGTGAGGAATTGGGGACATTTGAAAGGAGAAAATAAGATTAAAGAAGGAGTTCTTTAAATTCTGAACAGCTCACTTTGAAATATTCTTTACCGTTTCCTTGTAAATTCCCTGTAGATTGGAAAAGCCTGATTCTCTATCTATCGTGATTCTTTCTGAATTCCAAGAAGCTGGTATTGTGGACCCAAATGGACCTATCACTTCCCTGACCAAATAAGCTTGCCCAGAGTCCCTGTCACAGGAGTGTGATTACAGAAAGAAAACTCATTGGCTCCTGTCCTGCCTCGAGGCCCCCAAGCGACACTGTTAACGTGTCCAGCTTTTGGCTGCAAGAACTTTTCCTAAGACATGCTCTGTCTAAAGAAGTGAAGCAGTGGCTGCATGCTGCCACGGGCTCAGCTTAGGTGGAAAGGAAGCTCCTCAGCTCTCCATCCTGGGGCTGCCAGGCTGCTCTCACAGTCACGCTTGGAGGACAGATCCCCCAGGGCTTCCCTGGTGTCGGAGGCGTGGAGTGAGCAGCCGAGGCTCCAGAGGCTGCAAGTTCTTTATTATTAAGACAAAACTTCAACCTTTCAGAGAAATCTTAGAATTCACCCAGACTCTGCTTCATTTTATAATCATCACCTCTTTCTTTTCTTTCTACCTCTCTCTCTTGTTTGCAGAACTCATTGCCAGCCTCTCTTTAAAAACTGAAGTTAGCAGAAAAAAGGGAAACTGAAGAAGTTCTTAGTTTTGTCAATGATTCCCAAGCAAGTCATTACTTAATAAATAAAAATGTTAGTTTTAGCATCAAATGGGTATTCCCAAGATGCAGTGTCAACCAAGATCCACATTACCGGAATTCTTCTATCCTTCTACCCCACCCCCGCCCTGAGTTTAGATGGGGGAAAAGGGGAAATTATGCATGGAAGCACAGTAACTACCTCTGAATACTCCAGGAAAAAACAACAGAGAAGCTACTATTGGGGTCCGTGAGTTCGTGTATCATTTTCTGCTTACTGGGAGGGCTGATGGTCCACAAAGAATTTGAGTTTCCTTCCAGTTCTGCTACTGTTATGTCTTCTTTTTCATAATTTTCCAGAAATTGCATAGCACCCTGTATGCGCACAAATATACATGCATAAATAGATCACATACGTGATGATACATAAGGAAAGTGATCACTCTTCCTTGTAACTGACTGAATAGAGAGGATTTCTTCCTATGAAAGGAAAATCTCTATAATGGACTGTCTCGGCGTTCCATTGTACTAACTGTGCTCCCACAGGTACGGGCAGTCACGTCGCCAAACCCAGGGGTGGTGTTGCCACAGTAATGCAGCTGTGGAGTCATTCTAATTAAACAGTAAAGAAAAGTCAGATGCTTGAGTGTCACTTTTCCTCCCCACTAAGAAGGAAATCTATCAACTACTGGGGAACGTCTCTTGTGAGAGAGTCAAATTTAACACACCCAGGACATCCTGGCCCTGGCCCCATAGCTGCTCATTCTTCAAGATTAGTTTTGACAGTGTGCATTATAGGCGGATAATTTTACAAAAGAGAAAAGTTTGCCTAATCACTTTCTTTAAATAAAAAGCATTACTTGTAAAGTAAATTTTAATTATGAAAAATCATGTTAGCATATTATTAGAAGTTTGGGATGTAGAGAAAAGAATTACATCAGGCACAACTCTGCCACCAGAATCTTATCACTGTTTTATGCAGCAAGAGATGAGTATCTGATTTTTTTATCATTTTAAAAATAATATTGTATAACCTTTTCATTTACGTTTTATCTTGACAAATTTTCCTGCCATGTGTAGTCTTTGTAATGATTATTTTTCATTACAAGACAGGTTGCTTGGCAAATATTCAGACAGCATGGCATGTAAATAAAATAAAAAGTGCTACCCCTTCTTCCCCACCGAACACCCCACAAGCCAGTGCCAATCAAATCCAAGAAGTACACCTGCCGTTATTTATTCAACCAGCTCCTCCTTGTTGGACCCTCAAGTTGCTGCTGGTTTTTACTACTGCAGAGCATGCTCTCAGGAGCAGGTGCCTGCACAGAGCTTTCCCCATATTTTGAATTCTTTCATTAAGATAGATTTCCAGGGCAGATCTACCAGTCAAAGGGATCCATATCTCTCACAATTTAAAAAGAATCAACATCTGTTGTGCTTACATCAAAATGTTCTGAATTAAAATTATGTTTGTTAACACTCTGTTCAATAATATAGATATAAGGTCTCAGATTATCAAAGTGGCCAGTGGCCAGGAAGCTGCTGGGTATAATTGATAATCTCTGAAAAGTCCTTCCCACCACCACAGGCATGGCAAACAGTGACAAATATGACAACCAGGACGCTCACCCAGGTGAAAGATCTTCATAGAGATCTATTATATGCATTTACTTACAGTGTCCCTAGAAAAAGCTTTTATAAATTTATTAAACTTTGGCTGGTCCATAACTTTCAACTGGCTTTGCTGGGCACTCATCGTGAAAATAGGCTGGAAAACAAAGGTATACAGTGTTGTCAATATTCCAAAGCTGTTCTCTGCATCCTGGGATAAAGAAAAACATTTACACGTATATCACCCATTGAGTACCCAACAGCAACTGGTCTCAGAGATCTCTTTTGGAAGGAACTACGCCTGTGCTCAAAAACAAAACAGAGCTATTCTTTCACTGTCTCGTGCACCTTATTTCAAACATCACATAGTCAAAATTGAAATAGGAAATACGGAATTGCAAAACCTAACCACACGTCCTGTGGGTGGTTATCAGGAAAGATACCTGTGGCAGGTGAGGTGCCAGCAGGTAGGTGAGACCAGGAGAAGTGCACAGCCATTACCTGGTACCCTCCCAGGGTGATTGTGACGGAGACATCCAGGGGCTGGTTGATCACTCCAGCGACAGACTTGATCAGGGACATGAAGAGAAGAGGAAACCAGACGATGCAGATGAGCAGCACGATGATCATGCCCCCCATGCCATACTTTACCACCTTCTTCTTTTTCTGCCCCCGAGGCTGAGGGTATCTCTGCAACGGAAGAGTTCCCAAAGGCTCAGTGCCATCCCAGGGGGAGTAGGGGGGCGACTGGATTCAGTCCCGATTCTGCTCTGCCTGCTCTGAACTGGGGAGAGCAGCCTTGTCCCCACCTGGTAGGAAGTTAGGTAGTGACGTGAGGCTGTAATGAGCTCGCTGTACCAGGAAGTACCACTAGGGACCGCCACAGCCTAAGTGCCTTTCTCCTTAAAATGGCCGTGTGGGTCATGCCGGTGGCCCACAGGTCAAGGACTCTGCTGAACGGTAGTTCTGCTTTGAAGGGATCATGCAGGAGAAAGACATTTGACTTTAAATTTCTGAATATTCAAAAGCTATGCCTTTCAACTGATCTCTTCCTGCCCTTGGTGGGTGGAAAAACATTTTTAATTTTACTCATGACACAGGTTGTCCAAGATGTTGTTTTTCACATCCTACAATAAGATGTGTAGGATCAGAAGCGCCTTCTCTGGGCCACCGTGACTCTGCACAGGCCCTCGCTGGGTGCTCTTCTGGGGGGTGGTGTTGGAGGGAGGGTAGGTGTGTATTGATGGGGGTAGGTGTGTGTGTCACACGAGGGATTTGCTCTCTCATACAAGAGCAGTGTGCCGGTAGGGCTGGAATCACTTCTATTGTTTTTATTAAGGACTCACCAAGCACTGAGCTTAGAGACTCTGCACAAGGTGGAAGGAGCTAGCTTGCTGTCTGGTATTAAAGCTACTTCAGATCTATACGTGCATTCCTAGTTCTTTGTGGCTTCACAGTGACCAGTTTTCTTCCAGGGTTACCCTGGAGGTTAGGCTATATACATTGCATGGTGGCCGTCCCCACTCCCCAACCCGGCCTGTTACCCTGGGGCTCACACTCCCTCAGGGAGATCGGTTCGTTTCAATAGGTTAAGGTAAGGAAAGAGAGACACTGAGCGCTAGGTCACAAACTCAGAGAGAGGCCTGGGAGTCAGTATAGATGTTCTCAAGAACTTTAAAGGACCTTGCTACAAAGGCTCTACGAGCCTCGACACTTAGTGATTGTGGGAGATGGGTCTGGAAACATGAGGACAGGGGGCTGCAGTGGAGGGCAGAGGAGAGCCAGGATGGGGAACAGAATACACCGAGTGCACATAAGATAATGCTTCTAGATGACGCTGCTCTGTGGAAGCTGTGTGAAGTTCAGATCACAGCAGTGTGTTTCGATATTTTTGCTCTGGAATTTGATACTGTTGGTTATAATTTTCTATTTTGAAAGAAAAACTAGAGTCTACTATTTAAATATTTGAAATATATATTCATACACATAATGCACACACGCACACACCTATATGCATACACACACATGTAGGTTTGCTCTTTCATGATTTTCTCGGTGAGGCAAGTTTAGACAATAGGCCACTCCTCCCACTCCGACAGCACCCCTGCATTCCATAGCGAAGAGTCGTGTGAATTAAAGGAGATTTGTCTTATCTCTGCCAAGAGCAGCTCGGGTCTCCTCTTCTGCCTCAAGTGGGACCACACAGTTGCTTTCCTGAAGGCTCATCTCCAAGTCCCCAGAACCCCCACCCATCTCGTCCCTCCTCCTGCTCAACCCTCCTTGCATTTCCCAGGAGAGAACAGGGCCAAGGCCTTCAGATCTGTCTCTAACTATGAGGCCACTTTTCCCCTCACTTTCCAAAGAGACTGCCCCTTCACGTCCTGCACTGCTCCGTCCTCCCCTTCCTGGGACAGTCAGCTCTCTCCTGCGTCTCTGTCGGGCTACACTTCCAGCCAGCTTCCTGCAATGTTTCAGGAGATGGCTACGTGGAGTGATTGTAAAATGTGACTAGGAGCGAGCGGCCTGCATTGTGTGTGCTCATGCGAGAAATTTGCCTTTCAGGAAATTGTCCTTGCTTCAGAAAGCATATTCATAAAGTCCCAGGAGCATATTACAGTCGACATGGAATAATCCCCCAAAACTGACTTTAAAAGAAGCTGACTCTTCCACTTCGTACTAGACAAGTGATTGTCACTGGTAATGTTTCGTCTCTGATGGCGTAGAGTAGAAACTAGTGCCAGATGCCCATAGACTCCCTTAATATGTACCCTTTTCAGGAAGTTTTACCATGCTTGACTTAAAAAGCAGATGTTCTGAAACAGCCATCAACTTAGCCTAAGACAGAAGTATATATTTAAGTAGATGTGATGCATTAAAATGAGGCTTTTTACCTCTTAAAGATAAAATAAAAAGGATAATTGCAAGTCTTCGATTGGGCGAGAATGCCTAGTGTTCTGGGCCAGAACAACTCTGTCCTTCATAAGGAGAACGGACATTGGGTGTGACCGCCTCACTACAGTATTAAGAATGTTGTCCACAAGTAGAGTATACAACTATGTACTTGGGGGCTTTGAGGGGGAGAAAAAAAAAGACTGTTGTCATCTGTTGGCTCAAAGGTGGTGAAAATCGTGTATGAGCCAAGGAACAGGGCAGCCATAGCTGCTCACATGAAAGATGGCCCTGCCTCTGTGTGGGAGAGTTACAGGAGTTCGGATTCAGAAACCCACTTGTAAAGAGCCCGCTCCCGTTCATCCAGGGGAAGAGACGCCTCATCGTTTCTGGCACCCTGTGGGCAGGCTTGGGGACTCAGAATGCCTTTTCTCACTCTTGCTCTCAACAGATGAACTTGTCTACTTGTGGAGAAGACAGGCTATCTGGCATGAGTTTGTTCACTGCTGCCGCCCTCCACCCCTCAACTTCGTGGGATGGCAGCTCCTCTTTCACTGCTGACCCATTTCCCTGCCTCTCATTCTACACTTTCCGGATCCCCATCTGGATCTTCCTCCTTTGCCTCTGATCCTAAGAACTTTTACTTTTCTTTTTTCTTCTGGTCTTTTGCTTACCATCTCAGAAAGGTTCAGATCCTCTTGTTCTGAAATCATCCTCTTGACTTGCCTCTCTTGAACTGATTCTCTCTCTTGCCTTTCCCTTGCCTATGATTGCTCCCTCCAAAATGGCAGCTACAGGAGTGACACCAGGCAAGGCTGCCCAGTGGTACCCAGCCCAAAATGCTGACCCCCAGAACTGTGAGCAGAAAAAATGGTTATCTTTAAACCACTAAGTTTTGAGATATTTGTTGGCAGCAATCGACAACTGATACAACCCCTGTTGAATGAATGGCTCCAGGAACTGGAGGGAGACGTCCAGAGGTGGCCTGTCTGTGATGAGGTAGCTTTGATTATTAGAAAGTTCTTCATGTTCCATTGAGACTTACTGGAGCTTTTGCCTACTTGTCTTAATTCTGTTTTCATGAGTCTCACAACCTAATTTGAATTTTTCATCTGTTTTCCAATATTTCAAATAGTTAAAAACAGTTACTATTTTTGCCTCCCCCCACTTTTTTCTAGTTCAGACTGAATGACTCTTGGTTCTTCCTACTCTTCCTCATATGTCATGATTTCCAGACCCACTGTCACCTTGATTGCTACCCTCAATGTCCCTTTGGTAGACTGGCTCTCATGTTCTGTCATCGTCTCAACTCTTTTGCTCCTTAAAAATCAGGACGAGTTAGTATGATTTTAAGTATACTGCCAATCCCCATCCTCTTCACTCCCACAAACCCCATTAACACAGAGGCCACAGTACAATGGGCCCCATGACTTCAAAGCTGAAACTCGCAGAAGAAGCTGCAGAACACACCGGAAATTATACGGAGTAGGGAGGAATTTTCCAAAGAGGGTATTCTCAAGATGAGGAAAAAAGACATTTCATACCACCTTGGCTAATGTTTTTTGGGTATTTCTATTGCTATTATGCAAAAACTCCTGTTTCACATCTCAAAGTTTTGAAAAATCCAATAAACAATAGTAATTTTACCCATAATTGAACCTTAGAATAAGCAAATATTTGCATTTCAATTTCCTTTGCACAGAAGTTAAATTGTCCCTCATCGCAGAGTAAATGAGAAGGTGAGCCAGAGTCCAAGTCGCCTGCCCCCACAGTTCTCTACATACCACATTCCCTCCTGCTCCCAGGTGAGCCATTTAAAAATTACTGGGTCATCCACCAATATATCATTTCTTCCTTTTAAAATAACTATAATGTACAGTTGCCAAAGGAAGAGCACATCTGGATGCTCTTGCTGGCTAAGGCAGCAGCAAGTCCCCAGTTCCCAACTCCAGCAGGGTGGAAAGCAATGGGACTTTTATAGGGCCTGGTAGTTTTTGCCCCGTCTCCATTTATTTGACCATAATACTTGCAGAAACTCACATTAATCTTATAACCAGCATATATCTAAGAGAAACAAACAAGGATAAGGCATTTTTATTGACTTACTTTTTCTGACTCCCGCCAACACTTCAGGATGAATATGTGAGCATAGATGTCCTCTACACAGATCCAGCTGGAGAGGCTCAAGGTCGTGTCTGTCCACACCCAGTCCATCACGGCCCTCAGCTCAGTCAAAAACGGAACAAGGCGGAACCTGGCAGAAACCACGTATTGTTAGAGACACGGTTGTGGGATGGTCCCTATCACCGGGCCAACGCTGGCAGCTCATGTAGTTCCTTATTGTTTTAGCTCTTGTGACAGAAAAAATTCTCAAGGTGATCTTTATGGTAAAATCCAACTTGGAATACAACTGATTTTCATTGTAAGTCCAATATAGGGTTTGGTATTTTCCATTCCTTTCTTTTGGGCAGATGTCTTAATAAATTTGGATTCCTTTTTTAAAGAAGTTTGAAGGTGTCTTCTGCAATTTTTCTCATCAAAGTCTTGTAGTTTTCATTGTATAAATCTTTCTCTTCTTTGGTTAAATTTATTTCAAAGTATTTTATTGTTTTTGCTGCTATTGTGAATGAGAGAGTTTTCTTTATTTCTTTTTCAGGTTTCATTGTTAGTATATGGAAACACAACTGATTTCTGTATGTTCATTTTATATCCTACAACTTTACTGAATTTGTTGGTTGGTTCCAACAGTTTTTTGGGTGAGTCTTTAGAATTTTCTCTATACAAGATCATATCATCTACAAATAACCACAATTTCACTTTTTTAAACATTTATCTGTTTATGTTATGAGAATCTGTTGGTCAATTATTGGGGCTTTGCTGTTGAATGAGCTGGGAAAGACTATTCACCAGGTAAGTGGAAGATGAGGGCAAATGAGAGAAGTAAGAGGAAGTCCCCACCAGCGGAGGCGGGAGGGCCCACAGCTGGTGGGCTTACTAGATGACTAAGGCTGACGGGACTCTGGTTAGCCTCTTGTGTTTCAGCTGGGAATGGGTTGGCCTGGGCTCCTCTCAGGTCTGGGGACTTATCATTATTTCCTGAGTGACACAGAGCTTCTCCCAAGCTGGAGAACCGGGGTTCATCCCTGGGTCCTCACAGTGGCGGAGTTACCACTCAGAAAGCACCCCGTGCTACTCAGCTCTGTTGGAGGAACACTAACCCAACCCCTAGAAGAAATGTCAGGCCCCCACCCAGGATGGCACTAAGTGAAACATCGTTCCACTCATGACAGTTCACAACATCTGAGAATGTTTAACACCCTTTTGTGACTAAGTCACCAGTCCCCAGGTCTGGTGCCACCAGGGAGTGAGCAGTGCCGTGAGTAGCCTGACCCTCTATATCACGGTATAACTTCTGAGGGAACAGAGGAGAGATACTACAAGTGAAATCCTCACGTGGAAGAGCCAATATGCTTCATCTGAGTAGTTAACTTACAACCAGCAACAAGCAAGTTGTGTGGCATTCAGGTTGGTGTCAGGTGGAATAAATGCCCCTCTTCAATGGGTGAACTTATTGTATTCCTAAAATGCCGAAGGTATTTGGAATAGTCCAGATTCCAATTATCCTGTTCCATTTTTGCAGAAGTATTAATACTTAAGGATCATGTATATCTATTTTCCTCCTGCAATATTATCACAGTAAGTATGTAGGATACAGAAATAGAAAATTAATCCTCGTGGATGACCTAGAACAATATCGTGGCTGGGTGTGTGGCAACTACACATGGAAAGGGGTTTGAAGAGGTGTAACTGTTCTTTTGTGAAGCACTGTAAGAGTCCATGCGGGTCTACACTGCTGCCCATCAGCATTCTCCCTTCAGCCCCAGCCTCCCCTCAGGGAGCGACGTGCGTGCCGAGAGTCCTTACCCTTGAAACAAGAAGAGGTTGACATAATTGTAGCTCTTTGTGAGGAAGTTTCCAAGGACACGAGTTGGGTAGCCACAACGGATTTGGTAGGCAGACAGCCCAAAGTAAACACACTTCACAAAGTACCAAAGCTGAGCAACCAGGTTCTGGCTGAATTTCCTAAAATGTAAAAGATCAGAAAAGTGAAGCAATGGAATACTCTCCTGGTGCAAAAGGACACCAGCATAGTATTAAAAAAAGCCTAATTGCCCCTCTAGCACTCAAAGTCAATTCAGTCAACTGTAGGGAATTCTCTACACATAGTGCATAACTTCAAAGGCTAAGTGTAGGGTAAGAAAATCTAATAATTAAAAAAATTCCTGTGATTGATGCTCCCAACTAACAAGTACATCTACAACTATGAAGTGTATTACTTCACTGTTTAGGCCATGATTACAAGAAATTACTAGGTGAATTTACTTATAAACATTTCTTCCAATGTCAATGCTGCTGCTACCATGGTCCAAATTAAAGCCTGACACAGAAAAAACAAAATGGATTTCTTACTTAAAAGGACAACATAATTTGGAAGATGTAAGAGAAAGAATTCTGCGATGTGAACTCCCAATTCTTTTTTGCTACACAACTATAAAGATGGGTAATGGATTAACAAAATTTTGACACCTGGATTTTGGTTCCAGTTCTGTTTACAAGATATGGGGTTTGTTCCTCAAGCCATCATTTCTCAAGACAGCAATGTCTTTATTTGAAAATTTTCCCTAACTCTGAAAATCGATGACTCCATGATCTAACCTTCCTTTTTAAAATGATGTCCTCAAAAATAGAGACGGTAGTCCCTTCTCCTGGTGAATAACTCGTGAAGAGACCCAATGTGTCGTGCAGTTCATGAATGCTAGCGTAAGTCAGAGCAAAAACTTAATGGAACTAAATTTCACAATAGAAAAAAATTTGGAACACCATTTTTAAAGAATGATGAGCTATAGGGCCATTTTTCAGTTTGGATAAATGCAGCATTCTGCAAGAGTCTTAAACATGGCCAGTACACATTTTAAAAAGGAAATAAAAAAATAAGACTTGTGACTCAGCAAGACCTAGTATAATCTCCCCTGTGTTTAAACTCAAGAGCAATACTGGAAGTTTTTTACACAAGCCGTGTTTTACTCTTTATGTTGTATTTTGGATTTGTCTTATTAACTTTTAATTTTGTTATTAGAAGAAAACGTGTTATTTTAAAATTCAAATAGCTATTCTTTAGTTGACAAGATCTAAGAATAAGCCAGGAACGTGTGGGCCTGCATGTCTGGGGAGCCCAGGCATCTTTACGTAGATCTCAACAACTAAATCTCAAAAATATTGCTTATGAATGTCTCCCCTGTAGAGAAATCCAGCTTTGGTACCTCAGGACCTAATGAATTAATTCAACTATATTTGACCATGACCTAGAACTTGACAAGCTAGGAACAAATATATGAGATATTTTACAGACAGCCCATGTCAACTATCCATCCTCCTGCTCTTTCCAGGAACTGTCTGTATCAGTAGAACATTAAGAAGAACATTATTTTAGCTCTCCAGGAAAATGTCCTTTGATTTTACAGAGGCTTAATATGAAAACTGCACGGGAAAAAATTATTCGGCATCTATCAAAATTATAGTCAAAGACACAAAACTGTGTTACCTTCTGTTCTTTATAAAAGGACCAATCCATGTTTTACTCATTAAAAAAAGTAGACATTTGCTCTCCTACAACCTTAAAATGTGTCACCTTGGAATAAGGAACAGCTAATCTGTAGTTCCTGAAGTGGTCATGTTAACTGTAACGAGGGGCGGTGAGGGAGTCCTGTGCTGCAAGAGTTTCTCCTTGGCGTCTCTGCGTGTTTCAGTGCAGGTGGGAGTCACGCCTTACTCCTCCCTGGGTCTCCCACGGCACCTACTTACACGGTGCTTTGTAGCCTGTAGGCAACTACTGAATGTTTGTGGACCAAACGACGTGCACGAACACAGCAAAAACCATTTATCAGATTAATTATTCAAGATATTGGAGCTTCCTGATGCTCAGTATTCTGACCAGTAGCCATAATTTTCTTCTGTATAGCTTAAAAAAGACTGTTTATTTCTTCTTTTCTTGTTTTGAAAAGGATTTAGACAATATGACCTAAATTAATATGAACAATAATGAATTAAATTTTCAGTAACAATATTTGAAGGAGGAAAAATGAACTTTGAATGTTAAGTAATGGCAGCAGGGTTTGAAATGTCAGTAAATTATGTTGCCAATGACATGCTGGCAACGAAGACAGAAGGCTTGCTGGTGCTAATATATCTCGTGTTAAATATCTCAAAATAAAGATAGGATAATGTATTGCACTAGGAATGGCCATTAGGTGAGGCTCACTGGTGAAATCCAGCAAGGCAGACATGGTCGCTGTGGCCACAGCTTTAGTGACTGTCATAGTGACTTGAGCCTTGGGGAACACTCTGTGGGCCTTCCCAAATGGGGCCGGGTCCGTGCCTCATTCACATTGGTCTACTGCCCTGGACACAGGAGGTGCTGTGCATTTACTGAAAATGTGAAACTGAACTGAATATACGCTTTTATAAGTCACTACAGGAGAAGCTTTCATGCAATCAGTCATAACAAACATTTCAGCAGGATTTGCTTTGGCAGGTGTTTTCTTACGTGGTTAATCTCTTCAAAAGCCTGGCAAAACAGTATGGCAGACAGAAAAATGCACCCACCCAAAGACGTGCACGTGCTAATCTCCAGAACCTGTGAACGCGTCATCCTTACCGGGCAGAGAGGACCCTACAGATGTGGCTAAGGTTAAGGGACTTGAGATGGGGACATCGCCCGGGTTATCCAGGTGGGCCCATGCTAATCAGATCCTTAAAGGAGACAATCTTTCTCACTGTGGTCAGCGGGAGACGTGACCATGAAAGAAGGGTTAGAGAGACACAATGGGAAAAGGACTCAACCCCTCTTGCTGGGTTTGAAGATGGAGGAAGGGGCCACCAGCCAAGGAACATGGGCACCTCTAGGAGCTGGAACAGGCAAGGGAGCGGATTCTCCCCAGAGCCTCCTGACAGGACTAGCCCTCTCAGCACCTTGATTTTAGTCCAGTGAGACCCGTGGCAGACTCCTGACCCACCGGATTGTAAAATGATAAATTTGCATTGTTTTAAGCCCTAGGTTTGTGGTAATTTGTCATAGAAGCAATAGGAAACTGACACAAGCAGGAAAAGCAAAGCTATCTGGTGATTTGACCTTACTAGAGTGACTCTCTGTGGCTTCGCTATCACCATATTTCTGGAAGCACTGGTCTCTGTGGGGCTCCCTTGTCAGGACATGGCAAAGATCCATGCTCTGGGGCTGGGAGTCCTCTTCTGCGATTGGAGTAATCACACCCTTTTCACACTGCACAATGAAATTGCAGGCTCTGTCACTTTAAAAAACCTGCTTGGAAGCAAGTGCGAGACACTTCCCATTGGTGAGGGGGTAGTATACAGTAGGGCCAAGAGGCCTGGGATTGGGATCTGGCCTCACCAATAATTAGCTGAGTGACTTTGGAAAGATCACTCTTCTTTATGGGTTTCACCTATCTCAATCTGTACAATTAGACAGTAGGCTGAGAAAGCTTTTTAAGGTCTCTTTCTTCTCTGAAATTAAGAGTTTCTACGAAGGCTGGTGGAGAATGGCTATTTGATGCTTTTAAATAATCAACTTTCATCATCCAGCTACCAAGGGTGTTGAACTTGGTTTATTTCTCTGAGTTGAGACGTAGCTATAATTACATAACTATAAAGAAAATTATACTTACTCTATTTTAAAGACTAACAAATAACATTCTCATGAACAAATTTTAATATTTTAACAAACAGCTTGTCTTAATCTGAATTATTTTTATCGTCTGAGGTATGTTTACTCTCCCAATATAAAGTGTAAAACAGCAGACTACTGGGCTCTTAGGGATCTTCTGAGTAACAATCCTTTATTTAGTTGGTTCTACTTTAGACTCAGGAAAAATATCCTAATTCGATTTTTCCTTTTAAAATATCTTGCATTGCCACCATTGATTATTTCAAAGCAATTCTTATACTAAAATCAGAAAGTTGGAGCCTCAACAGTCAGGTGAGAACAGACATTTAGCTCCAGCCATTGTTAGAAAAGATGTGGATTTCCTCGTTAGGAATTACATTTGAGTTGGTTTATGAGCCACATAAGTAAAATCTATTTTCCCTACTTTCTATTCACACTTCCAAAAATGGTGTTAGCCAGCCTGATCGACATGTTATTCATAAAGCTTGTCTATGAACGACTCGAGGTATGGTAAAAGGATCAGATTAATGTTAAACATGAAGAGTTTTTAATAACATGTTTATTACAATGACCATTCCCCTGACATCATATGGGTACTTCCACCCTCCCCTTTGCAGACCTTACCCTCACACCTAACAGCGATCTCTGGTCTCTGCAGTCTCCCTTGTTTCTCTGCTATCAACTGTCCCTTTCATTGGCTCCTGCATTAACACAAACTTGGTCCCAAGTACCGTCTTGGGGGGAGGCACGGGGTGGGAAGAAATGCCATCTGGCCTGAGCTCTAAAGAGTGAGGAGGAAGAAGCACTATGGTTTGGAGAGGAGAGGAGGGGAGGGAACAGTCTGGCTTTGAGGTGCAGGAGGACACGGCCCATTCGGAACTGAAGAGGCTCAAGGTCACGGAGAGAAAGATGGCAGCCACCTCAAGGATCTTACCAGCCATTTCCCTTCTGAACTTCAGGCTGCAGGCTGCTCTTTTTAAATCCTCCCTCCTTTCACCCCCCAACCCATTTGAACCGGCAGCGATAGCTGTGTTAACGGCAGCAGAGTCCTGGAGTCACGGACTTCCCTCCCTGTGTGTCGAGACCAGACCAGGCCCGGAGCTTGCCAAATGCTGTTAAATGTAACCCTCAGAGCCACCTTCTGTGGCACACACTATTATCATTTGTCCCCCACCATCCCTCTATATTTTCTTCTACCAGTTAAACAGTCTCCATGTTTTCATCCACTTCTCATATGACATAGTTTCACGACATCTAATCCTCTTAATAATGCTCCTAAGGCCATGCTCCAATTCATCTCTGAATCTCCTAAGATGTGGAGACAGTCCAACATACACACCTAGGTCTGCTCTGATCATCAGGGCTGTCACCTCTCTTATTCTGAAAACCCTACTTCTAAAAATGCATATCAGAATGCAATGAAAATATTTTTGAGGACTCAGTTCACATTTTGGATTCACAGTGAATTTAATATGAATTGGAACCTCTCCCTTTTCCTACCTGCAGTGCTGCTCTGCCACACCCCTGCGTGGACTGGCGATTTCGCTGTGCCAAAGCGCCTGGGGTGATTACCTTATGAAACAGATTTGCATCAGAGTGGGCCCCTGCCTCCAGTGCTGAAGATCTTACCTCTCAGTCACACCAGGCAAGATGAAGAACATCCAGAAGTGAATCCCAAACACAAGGATGACCTGGAAAATGACCTTTCCCAATACAGTCTTCCTGAGGTACAGTGCTCGGTCCACCACCATGGTTCCAAACTGAATGAGGACCATCACCAAAAATGGCCCAGGGACCTGGTCCTCGGACAGCGAAGAGGTGATGTCTGCAGCTGCTGAGTGTTTCTGGAAGGAGAAAACAGGTTCAGGCCCGAGTGGCATTTCACAGCCCAGCATCACTCTTGGATGTGTGGTGGCCTTCACCCCCAACCTACCCCAAAGGCCCAGAAGCCAAAGACAATGATGACGAAGTCGACAGTGTCGGCCAGGAACATGAGCACATACACATCGGTCACGGCGCTGTAGTCGGGGTGGATGAGGTTGTAGAAGAATTGTCTGATGGGCACATATATTTGCAGAGTCCTGCAAAACAGACACCCCCACTCACTTGCTTCGGCGGGGGCAGGATGGGAGGAATGACAGATGCTGCCAGCCAGTGCCTTCGATTCCCATTCTTCGTCTGCTGCCTGGCTGCGTCCCTGACACCTGGGGTAACCTGTGCATTTTTCTGGAGACTGGCTGTGTGACATTGGACAAACCAATTCCCTGCCATGGGCCTCAATTTCCCCTCTCTAGGATGAGAGTTTATTTCTAAGGCCCTTCCGACTTTGACATCGAATTCCTCTCTGTCCAGTTAGGCTTTACCATGATAATGCCTGGAATTACACAATGTGAGCCCTTGAAATTATTTATCTTGTTCAAACAAAAAAGTGTATTTATAAATGCAATGGATGTAAAAATGAATCATACTTACTGAAAAATGATTTTTAAAAACAATATAATAATGGGTCATTTTATTCTGCCTTAGCAGATGATATCTGTGATATGAGGAGTCACTTCTATGCTCTTTGCCTCTGGTTTACGTGAAATAATTACACCAATTCCCCAGCCCTAAAGTAAAATACAGGACCCAAGTGTTTTCACACACTCACTTCTTTATAGTAAATGCTTTTGCTTTGATTAAATGTTCTTGAAGCTTTTCCATATAAAGCTCCCTTTTGCTTTTTTGCTTAATGCTCAAAACACTGCTTCCTTTTTGACTGCTGTTTCGGGTGCTTGTGCTGCCTAGAAATAAAAAGAAACCAAGATGGGCTGTGAGTTATGGGTTTGTTGACACGAATATCGCAGAAGCCCCTGGAGCCCACAAAGCAGAGGGACGGCTTGAAACTGTTTTAGCGGGCGAGCGTGCACAGATGCTGAAGATGGACACTGAGGATTCGGAACCTATCATCTTGTCTCTACGGCCATAGTAAAACTCATCTGTGGGTTTGTGCACGCCATGCGGCTCTTTCCTGGGTTACGTAATCTTTGTCCCAGGAAGAAAGACATTACAAGAACAGCTTTTATAGCGCTACACAGGGTCCCAGGTCGCAGGTTTTCCAGATTGGGTCCACGACCACTTTTGTCATGTCCTAAATTCTCTAACTGTGAAACAAATATGAGATGACCTGCTGGTGTCTGCCTGGAAAGTGTATTCTGAAGATGAATACGCAAGCATTTGGAAAGGTTCAGACAGGAGCACTATAAATGCAAAAGACACTTACTCCACGGTGGAAACTGTAAGGCATGTCTGCTTTCTGATTGTACTCACTGTTTAGTAAGAAATTAGTCACTAGCTGAGGAATTGACTAGAGAGTTTGGCTAAAAGTTCCCATCAACTAAATCAAAATCGATTTTTGAAACAAATTGTGATTTACAGCACTCTGGACATGCCCAGCAGAATCTCCGGATATGATTCTAAATCTATCATGCGCCCAACACTTACTAGGAACAAGTCAGTGTACTGGCCAGTTTCACAATTGTCTGAAATCCTCGTCCTGGGGAGGAATCAGGCATTTTGAGCAATGATGTGACTGCGCGAGGTCACACGCACAGCTGAGCCAGGATTTGAAATTGGGTCTGTTTGATTTCAAAGCTCTTTTTGTCACATCACAATCTCTTTCTCTTTGTAGCACCCAACAAACTCCCCTGCTCAGACTCACTGGCACCAGCAAAAGGAGACAGTGTGGGGGGTTATTCCAGCCCAGGGATCACGTGACGCTACCTCTTTTGGACCTGTTTGAAGAAAAGCTGGATCTCTGGGATATCTGGGAGCTGCTGGCGGAGCGCTTCCTGCGCACGGCTGCCGGCTGCTCGGGGAAGGACACGTGCACGGACTCCGCCGATGCGGCCAGGTTGATGGATTTCAGAGAATCGGAGGAAGCTCTTCTGCCGTGACTGAGGGAGAGCTCGTCATCTGACTCTTCCTTGTCTAGGCCACTGTCGGTGACGTCATCTTCATCCCATAAACCGTGGCACTGAGAAAGTGGGAAGGGACAGCTCAGACTGCGTTTCAGGTGAGGGAGCGGTATTCCACCCTCCAATATCTCACCCAAGACACTGTCCCCCAAGGTTGGAGAACCAAATGTAAAACAGGATAGCTGATAACTCTGTATTGTATAACTGAAATGTGCTAAGAGAGCAGAACTTAAATCTTCTCACCAAAGGAAAAAATAAGATACACGGGTGAGCTAATGGATGTGTTAATTAAGTAGCTGGGGGGAATCCTTTCAAATGAAAATGTTTATCAAATCCCCAGGATGCACACCATAGATATCTTACAATTTGTCAATTACACCTCAATAAAGCTGAAATTGAAAAAAAATATATTAGAAACCAGGGCACGGGAAGGGATTCTAAAACAGCTTATTATCCATAATTTTATGATGTCCCAGGAGAGTGCAGACAGGTGGGTACAGATGACAAGAGTTTAGCTCATTAACTGAGATGGAGACAGATGATGTTTCTTCCTTGAGCCAAAGCACCTTCCAGAACACATCTCTCTGTGCTTACAACCAGCATTTGAAGTATCAAGTTGAAGTATCAATAAGTGAATTTAGCCCCACCACCCCGTGTTAGTCAAATACCTACTGGAGTAATGGTGCTATCCCTCCCCCAGGCTGTAAAGCAAGATGGGGGTCCTTGAATCATCCATGGCTGACTCAGAAGCAAAGCTGCAAATACTTTACTCAAAAAGAGTTGGCCCCCACATTAGACAGATTATGATGCACTCTGCAGAGCCTGGAGTTTGCTTCAGGGAAATGGGGTAAAAGGGGCCGATAAAGAGGGGAGGAGTGACAGTAGAAGAGGAGGCTGAGAACCAGGGACCTTGCTGGGGTGAGATGCTACCTGGACCACAAGTCACCTTTATGATGACCTTGCTGCTGTTGCACGAGGCTCCCCAAAGAGCTCGCTGCCTCCTGAGTGCTCAGACCGCGAGGCTATGCGTTTCCTCCCCAGGACCTCAGCCAGTCTGCCCTCTGACACTTACTTCAGAGGATTAGAGCTCCAGGCCAATTTGCCAAAAGTTAGTTGGTCAAAAACCAACTCACAGAATAATCAATTCATCAAAAGACAAAGTCACCTAATTTACAGATTATCCTTCAATATTAATTTACAGATATATTATTTTTAAACATTCAATGAACATATTCTCATAACAAACATTTTAGATTTTCATAATGGGATTTTTCAATTTATATTGATTTCTTTCAAATCATTTTAAAAGTTTTCTCTTTTGCCAACATTTGAACATACTTAGATTCTTTTACTGCTTAGTAGCATGTTATTTGTTTGTGAATTCTTCCAATTATTTATAAAATTTATAGCAATTCATACTAAATAAGAAAGCTTTAACCACTTTTGAAATTTCCTCATAGTTTTAATTGTTTGGTTTTCAGAGCAGCATTGTTTAATAGGGTTATTTTTTCAAGAGCTGTAGAGTGGTTTTGTCTTCTTATGAAAAGATTTATCATCCCAAAAAGTATTTTTCATATCATCAGTCAAAATTTCAGCATAATGGTACCTCAAATATATTCACCATATATATGAAATTTTCAAAGAAGAAATAAGAGTAAGTATTTTAATACGAAACATGAAAATTTTGTTTATCGTATGCTTTCAATATAAAATTATAGCTGTTAAACCATTTAAATGTTAATGAAAAAATAGCAAAATGCCTAAAGGTTTATACAAATTTTTTAAACGACATGAAAAAGGATACAAAAGTTTCAAGAGAAGTTTTGAAGTGGCCAAATTATACCATCATGCCCTTTTCTATTTTTATGGAGGTATAATTGATACCTCAGTAATACCTCATTACTATTATACTGTCATGTCTTAAGTGCTGAAATTTAAAAGTTTAATTTCTAGAACTAAAAACATGAGGTTAATACATTTATTAACATACTTACAATGAGAATTAGTAAACTGGATAAATTCAGTAATTTATCAGAAGAACTGGAAAATGTAGGCAAGTTCAATTTTGGCTAACTGGTTTCCTTGCATAACATACCTTTGCAAACTTACCACAGCCCAGTGACCCAGGCAAGGCTCCCCTTGAATGGAGGGTTAGGGGCTTGGGCATTTTGCAAGGTGATACAAGAGGCACAGTGAAGATCTTGACAAAGGTGTACACAGATGAAACCCACTTTGAAATAGCCCCTGAGCAGGACTGAAGTTGTACACACAGTTACATAGACATGCATGCATGTGTGTGTGCATTAAACCAGGCCAAACTTGATGTAAAAAGAACTAATAAAGATACTACTTGATCACACGAATTGAAAATATTTTATAAAAGGAGACAAGGTTGAAATAAGAGAAGGAAAGGAAGGTGGTGACAATAGGCACATCAGTCTATACGATGTATGCTGTGCAGTGAGTTCTCACTTTTAGAGCTGAGTGGCATATTTACAAGCTTAGCTTATAACTCACAGTGCAGGAGAAGAACCCCCCCCCCCCCACACTGCTCAGGAGGATGACGAGGGCTCCTGAGCCTGAGACGGGTCATCCTGCAGACAGGTGTTTCCAGAGCATGTAATGAACGGCTTTGTCAACAGTAAGCTTGCAGGAGCACAGCCCTGGCCTCCCCGGACCACTCAATGTATGGTCCCTCAGTAAAGCTAATGGTTTCATGACAAGAAATACCAATCAAAGCAATTCTACCAAACGAAGATGAGGAGAGGGTGGAATGGAGATGAAAGACACTATAATTCACCCCACACTGCAGCTCTCTGATGCTCTGCCTTAAACCAGGAGTAGAATTTGGCATGTCAGGCATTAATATACTGCACACCATCCAGGTAATTCCATAAATGT
This sequence comes from Equus asinus, assembly GCF_041296235.1. Taxonomy (NCBI): domain Eukaryota; kingdom Metazoa; phylum Chordata; class Mammalia; order Perissodactyla; family Equidae; genus Equus; species Equus asinus. Next base: position 58,711,071 of record NC_091796.1, on the reverse strand, counting down.
GGATTAATTATGATATGTTCAACTCGGGTAGAGATACGGGGAAATTTTCTCCCAGATTTATTACAAGTTTTATTATTGAGCACACAGTGTATGAGAAAATGTCCACAGAACTGTCTGTTAAAAAAAGAAACAGCACAAAAGTGGACGCCATACACTGGCTGCACAGCCATCACCAATCCTGGTGTGCAGGCTCTCCAGGGACCAGCCAGGGGCCGCAGGGGTCACCGTGTGCTGCCTAATGCTAACGTGCAGTACCTTCAGAATTGATCGATGGAAGAACAGAGCCAGGAGCTGAATGAGGTCGTAAAGGACATAACCTTCTTTCTTTTCCACTCCTATGATATTAGGCGGGTGGTAAGGTTTGTCTTTGTTCAATTCCACGTGCTTGTTCCAGGGAAAGAACCCAAACTGGAAGAAATACTTGACCACAATTGCCACCTACACATGGAAGATAGAAATTAAAAAGAAAATTACTCCTTTTAAGAATAGTTATATATGAGAAACAATGATATAGAAAATTAAGAAAAAGATCATTTCACAGTTTTGATGATAGGAACATACACAATTACGTGGAGTAATAACGTTATCATTCGCACGGACCACTGACTTCAGCACGAGCGCCTCATCCTCCTCTCACAGGAGCCTTCCACTGGGGGGGATCAGGGCCAGCGGGCCACTCAGGACTCTGCTCAAATGATTTCCTCTATTCTTGAGGAGTCGGCTAACTTATATTGATTTAATTAGATATTTGTGTAATTATTCAGCTATGAAAATATGGTATTTAGGACAAACTGGAACAGAAGGATGCTTCTATTTTCCACAGTGCTTTAATTTGTAATCTTTATAAGCATATCACACAGTTTTGATGTACAGAGTTTTCTCTTTCCTCCAGTCTCTTTCTTCTCACCACTTTATTGCTCACTGGAAGTTCTCCTCAAGAAGAAATAAAGGTAAATGAAACACACTGGCCAGCTGTGCTGGTAGCTGGTTCAGGGTTTAAGTGTTGTAGAGCGGTGGTACGCCGAGACAGAGGGAACGTGGGAGAATTGGTGAGTCTCACTGAAGCACACCTCTGACGGTGAGATCATCAGGAGTTAACTGCAATATACACAATTCATCAACAAGAACACTTTCAAAAGTCCTCTCTTGAACTGTGGGCTCCCTTTAGCTCTTCTCTCTCTTCTCTTTTTCTTGACCAAGCTTCTGCAAAGAACAGCGCCGTGTTTCTTATCTTGGTGAAGGGCATCCCCACATGAGGGAGGCCAGAGCTGACACCTGGAGATGGTCCTCGCCTCTCCCCCCTCTATCACACCCCAGCTGGTTTTAGTCAGTTACTAAAACTCTTCTCATCTACTCACTCCTCTTCAACCTCACTGCCTTCAAGTTCAGACCTTATCATTTCTCACCCAGATGGTTAAAATAGTGTCCTGGCTGGTCTCCGTGCCTCCACTTTCATTCTGTATAAAACTTGGTAAAGCACAAACCTGATGGAGTCACGCCCCTGTTCCAATCTTTCAACACCAGGGGATAACGTGCTGACAGAAGCCCTGTGGACAGTCCCGAGCTCCTCCTGCTACGCTCGCCACACACAGCCTGCCTTCCAGCCATCATGAGCCGCCTGTCATTCTTGGCACATGCCAGGTTGTCTTGCGCCTTTGTTTCTTTGCAATGACTGGAGTCACTGCTCTTTGTCCTTTGGTGAACTTACACTCATCCTTCAAGACTCAGTTCTAAGTGCTTCCACTGAGAAGTCACTGTGATAACCTCTCCACCCCACCCAGGCTGCGTAGGGCACAGCATCCGTCCTAACTCTCGTACTGTCTCTAATGCAGTTTTATATTGTACAGACGACAATTCTTTGTTTACATCGTATCTGTTTGCCACATTAGTCTGTGAGCCATTGTGAAATAGAAACATCTTTTTTTAACTTATCTTTGGATTCTCTTGCCTAGCTTAGTTCTCGGGTTTTGGCACATCATCCAAGTTGTAGAGTGAATTAACGTCAACTTAATTTCCCACTCCTTCCCTCCTCAGTGCGACAGAGAAAATGGAGACGCCCAATTTAACTTAACCAGGAAGGTTTTACTTTTAAGATGAAAGCTGTACATAAGCAGCTCTTGTTTCCTTTTTGCTCCTCCTTCCCTCCTAGGAAGACACTCCCTCATACAGAGGTGGTAGAGAATGTACCAAAATAGGAGTCATGTGTCCTGGGTCACGAAGTGATATAATAGAAGTAATATTGAAGATTAAGTAATTTGGCAAGATTGTGATGGACAGGCTAATTAAAGTAATAGATATACTTTTGGCTTTACGTCTTTTTTTTCTTTTAGTGAGGAATATTGGCCCTGAGCTAACATCTGTTGCTAATCTTCCTCTTTTTGCTAGAGGAAGATTGTTGCTGAGCTAACATCTGTGTCAGTCTTCCTCTATTTTATGTGGGACGCTGCCACAATGTGGCTTGATGAGTGGGGCTAGGTCTGTCCCTGGGATCTGAACCTGCAAACCCTGGACCACCAAAACGGAGTGTGTGAACTTAACCACTACGCCACCGGGCTGGTCCCTACATCTTTTATTTTTATTATGCAAATAAGACACAATATTAGTACTTTAAACTGAGTACTTTTAAGATGGTTTAACATATAACTTTATTTTAATTTCACTGTTGAATTCTTTATAAAGATTTATTATTTACAAAATTTCTACACTCTGGCTGCACATCCACCACGGATACTATCCTTTAAGAAGCAATTACAGTACCACTGGAAGGGACCATTTTCCCTTATGAGCCCGGTAAAAAGATTCGCCATCTTCACAAACCTGAGAACACAAAGCACCATGATAAGCCAGGACGCCAAGTCTCAGAGCTCTCTATTAGTCCCAGTTGATGGCTGTGGTGGGAATTCGTGATCTTCCATGCATTTAACAGGGCAGGGGAGAAAAGCAGGTCCACATCGTTGGGTGGAGTGCCTCTTGTCCCCTCACACATAATGAAAATGGGCTAGCAACTTCCCCTTTCTGTCATTCAGGTTAAGTGGGTGCTTACATGACTGGGTTTTGATGTGTGGAAACTGGCTCTTAGGTTTAAAAATGGAAAATACACGTATTGCATCAAACTGTATTCTAAGTGCTTCCTGTATTGTTTAAGTCAGCGTCCATTCACTGAACACCCACTGGCACCAGGCATGAGCTTGTTTCTGTGTAACACTTGTTATCTTAATGGTTAATGTCATAGGGCTTCAAAAGCCTACCTTTATCACTCGCCCGTTGGGTAACTTTGGGCCAATTAATTAATCTCACTAAAGCCATTTCCTCATCTGTTAAACAGAATATTAGCACCTATCTTGTGTGAGGTATGAAACGTGAAAAGACATATACATTTACCAGCACGAGATAACCATCAGTTATACTCATTTGTCTGAGAGTAGCCAACCGGCTGACTGCTCTGTGTGAAAGTGGGAGATGGGCAGGCCCACCTAGACAGACTTCCCAAGGCGATTTGCAGGAAGGTTCAGGGCGAAGCCTACCTCTGTGTAGACAATGGCCATCATCCAGAACCGCTTGCTGGGCCTGGGGACAGACAGCATGGCCCAGAGGAAGATCAGGATGGGAAGCACGAGGGTGATCATGGAGGCAGAGACCATGTGGTTGAGGATGATGACGAAATAGCACACCATTTCCGAGCGGGCCACCAGGGTGTTGTACATGGCGTAGAAGAGCAGCAAGAACCGCGGCTGGCCAACGTAGAATTTCTCCGACTCCTCCAGCTCATCGTCATGGAACATCCTGTTAGAATAAACAACATGATAATAACTTTATCTTTAATTTCTCCAAAAGACTGATATCCATTTTGCATTATCCTTCCTGTCCTGCCCCCTCTTCCAAGGTCTCCAGATTTCTTGCGGCGACAACCTCACATCACACGCGTATAGAAAGAAACGAGAGCACACCCTTTTAGTGACAGGTTTTGCTAGTTCTAGCATGCACTGATGGAGGCAGTGAGATTGGTTTTGCCCCTGCAGTCGAGGCGTCCCGGGAATCGTGTCCGAGCGCCTTAGCGTGCAGGAGGCTTTCTCGGGCGAGGTCCCTGCGCAGCAGCACCGCGCGCCACTGAGGCGCTGCCTCCAGGGCTCCCTCCCGCGCCAGCGCGCCCCGCTCGCTCACTTGTTCAGCAGCAGCTCGCTGGCCGTCAGCTCGTGAGTCAGCGGGGGTAAGATGCTAGATTCCAGCCTGTCGGAGCGGCTGTCGTCGGGGCTGACCGCCATGTGGTTCCGGCCTGCAGAGCCGTCGGGCGAGTCCAAGGACAGCCGCTCCAGGCTGACGGCCTTGCTGTACGACGGCGGGGCCTCCTCGTCGCCATCCTCGCCATCCTCTGGGGCCTCCAAACCCGCCTCTTCAGGGTCGCCGACCCCCGCCTCCTCAGCTTCCCCGGCCTCCTCGTCCCCCTCGGCCTCCTCGTCCTGCTCGGTCTCCACCTCCTCGATGGTTTCCGTGGTCCCCTGGCGCGAGGACAGAATGGTGCACTGGGTGGGCTCGCTGTCAGAAAAAAGAGGCGGGCACAGACCCTCGTCTTAGCATCAGCTCCTCGAATCCTCCCAGATTCCCAAGACACTTTCTCAGCACTCCCAAATAAAAACATCAAGGCACGTGAGAAAACGAAATACCCCATTTCCCCCACTGCATTCCATCTGCTTTGCTCCTTCAGGATATTCACGTGTGGTCTGCAGAAACCGCAAACGCAAAAGCTGACAGGGCACATACACGGTTGAAAACCAGAGCAAGTCACGTGGCTCACAAGTTGCTAAACCCACCTATGCAGAGAGGATTTGAAAATCGTATCAAGATTCACAGCCATAGGTTCTAGGGTTTATTTCCAAATCAAGACACAGCATAGCATACCTACCGTTTTCTATACATTGTAAAGAAGGCCGCATATGGGTCTGCAGGTGTTGGCCAAGATGTATTCTACTTTCAACTCTACACAGTGGACCCGCCCAGACCCGTAAAAGGATGGCAGGAATGCCAGGATATTGGCTAAGCTAAACAGCTGTGTGCTGTATGAAGAAATGGCATCCTTCTTCACTATCTGGCCCTCCTCCCTGTTCTTCCATCCTCTGCCTTTTTCTTACTGCTGCTATGACATGTGACTGAATTTTCACCATCTCTCAGCCCCCAAACAACTCCCACTGAGTCCTTTGCTCTACATGTGGGAACACCTGCCAGTTTTTCCTCCCCATGTGCCTCTTCTGGGGCTGCCTGCTCCACCCTCAGGGTGCACGCCTGCGCTCTCTCCTCCCAACGCCTTCAGTTACTTTCTCCTCACTGAACCCCTCCTAGCGTTCATTTTCCATCAGCTTCTCTACTTATCTTCACTGTGTTGGGTGTCCTGTTCTTTTCTCCTGCATCTCTCCTCTCCTTCTTTTAGTCCTCATCTTCTAACATCTCCTGCCAGGTTTGTGCAGGAAAAGTTAGAAATGAAAACACAGCAGCCACAGCGGTGAAATTCACGTCATTCCTCTTATGACTGCCCACCCCAGAGACATCCAGCCTGAAGGGGAGAGGGAATCTGGTGGATGTAGGGCCATAATTGGTTAGATTCTGAAATTTGTACTGTTATCTGAATGACATAGACTGAGCAGCTAGGGTCCTTGAACAGAGAGATTCTCAAATGCATATTGTACCTGTTTTTCTTGTCATGGACACTGGTGTAAACATATCAGTGAAGGCATGAATGAATAAAAGGGCCTTGGCTGAACCCTGTGACTAAAGAACTAGATTTGCATGAGCCCTTGGCCCCTGCTCTGCGATGCAATACTCCCAGGGCTTTAGCCCTAACTGAGCACATCACATGGAAGGTTCCTGGAATGCCAAGCCAATCTGGCTCTTTGCCAAGACTTACCTCAATCAGACACAGCCTCCTAAGAAGGCCATGAAATTGACGGGTCACCCCAGGGAATTTTCAGACCACTGGAGCCAACCCCATACCAAGTCTTATGTCCAGTTGGACTATAGCCAATGACAGACATGCTCTCTATGGCTTTGGATTTGGTCTGGCCCTGAAGGCATTCAACAAATCCTGGTACTTTCAGGAATCAACAAAGTGGAATGGCACAGCATGTGCCTGCCAGAGGACATCTTCGATGGCCAAGGCACTCCCATCAATGCCAGGCTGCAGTGTCCTGCAGCACTGTATTAACATATATATCCGCCAGCAAAAAGAAGTTGACACCTTGCTAATTTGCCAAAATTGAAATCAGCTTTGGATCGGGTTATTTTGGCGTCAGGATAAGCACAATGTAGTTGATGCTCTGTGCCTCTGCTGACCATTCAAAGGCAATTCAAAAAAGAGCTTTTGGATATTATGCAAATAATTTCATTTCTCAATGATTACTGTTTTATGGTAGGATTCAATGAGAACACTTAAGCCCAAAGTAATCTTTTCCAAACAAAACAAGTTATGGTCTCCAAAGGTGACGCATTTACTGCATGATAATATTCTTTAGAAAAACCAATGGTAAAATATATTCTGATTTTTATGTCAGTTATGCACTTAAAATGTGGACAGATTTATTCCGTATCAACTGAAAATGACTACATAGGGCAGATTTTCGGATTTTTCCTACTGCATGTCTCTTCTGATGAACTCCCGAGAAAAAGGTTTCCACCTTTCCTGACACATTTCCCCCTCTGAGGACTGCCCGCAGGAGCTCCCCATCAAGGAGGAATCGTGCTCATCTCTCTGAAAGCAGAACATGTGAAATACTTACAAAATGGAGGACAATGTTTGTAGTAAGGAGTTTTAAGAAACTCTTAACAGACAAAGACCAGAGAGCAGTTAGTTTAATGGAATGCCATCTTGGGACCGACCAGTTATGTCCCAGAAGGAGCGGTGGTTATGCTTTCATTAGTCATGCAAATTCTTAAAACAAAAACCAAAAACATCACAAGAACTTATATTTGCAATGACATGAACGGGGAAAAGGTGATAAAATTACAGAACAAAGCATGCACAAGTTAAGCACCTGGACGCTAAACTGCCACTGTCAGCTGATGAGGAGGACACATCCATGCTGAACATTTTACGGAGCCTAGGTCGAGCACGCTCACTTGTTTTAGGAACAGTGTCTGGTCCATCTAAATCATCAAGGGTAGACTGCCTTGAGAACAGCATGGTTGCTTCGGTGTAGCAGCTAGCAGCGCAAACAGTTACAGAGACACAGTGTTAAATGCCAGTGGTACATCAGTTTACACATGGATCGACTGACCAACACACTGCCATGCAGCAGACCACACACGACACCAACACCACTGACGATGACCACCACAGCGGGGCTCAAGGACAGGAAAGGACCTGTTTGGCAGGACAATGAAACACAACAGTACTGGATTTTTAAGAATACATTGGCTAGTGGTAAATTATGAAGTGTCACTCTATGGGTGGGACAGGGACATAGAATAATTATAAGTCCCAACATTTCTCCCACAGAGCAGAATGCATATCTTTATAACTTTGCAACTGAGGTGTTTTTTTAATTAGAGACAATATATCTTATATGGACCTTCCAATCCTGAGTTCACTGAGAGCATTTTGTAACCAAATTGTTAAGCAGAAATCTCTGCCCATGTAAAACTGATATAAAAGATTTCAATTTTGTGTTTTTTTTTTTTTAAACACAATCTCCAAAATGAGAGAGGGAAGCTCAGGAATGACCACAGCAAACTGAATTTTCCACCCCATTTTCTGAGTGATATTCAGTTAAGCCAAACTAGATGCCTTGCACGTAGAAGAGATGCCGGTTTGATATGCAACTGGATATAAACCAACATCAAAAAAAAGAAATAAAATGGCACAAAGAAAACAACAAAGGATGTCTAGCAATGGCAGGGACGTTTTGTCTGTTAACTCTTCATTTTGCCTAACGCATTTTTTCTTCTGGATCATGCTTTAGGTCTTGGCAGATGTCATTCGGGCGAGAACCCATTGGCTAAGATCCCCAGCTCCTGTTACCCAATGGAGCAACAGCTGGGGAGGGAAAGATGGCCAAATCAGGACTGAGATGCTACTGCGTGAGGCTACTAACGAGAAGAAGCAAAGAGAATTATGGCATGGGCGTGATTTCAGTTCAGACATCTAGTCTAACCCCAAAGAGCCTCTGAGGGCAGCTACTGGAATACTAATCTTCCAACCTGAGTGCTAGTGACCTGGCTGACCCAGGGGAACAGGCTCTTGGGATACAGAACAGATTCCTGGTGACACTGTTGGCTGAACATCATCATCAAGCGACCACACTAGGAGGCCTACTGCATGCTAACCTGCACCGCCAGATGCCCTCAGGCGGTAGCTGTGAGGCCCGGATGGAATGGGAACCATTCAGGAGGTAACATCCTCTTGGGGTGGGGAGTAGGGACTCTGAGTCACTCACTCATAGAACCAGTTAAAGGGCTCTTCAGCTTCCAAGGGATTTAGCTCAAAGCTCTCCCCCCCCCACCCACCCACCCACACACACCGTGTGCTAGGAGGGCCATACTGCTGTGCATGTCAAGGGCAGGGCAATGAGGAAAGTGAGCATGTAAGCAATCAGATGGTTTCTAATAAGGGCATGGAGACTGACTTTGTAAGAAGGCCCTAACTCCTTTGGATAGGACCCAACGAAGAGTCCCAATTTTATCATCTTTGAGATAAGGGAACTGGATCTTTGAGTTTCTGTATTAATTTCCTATTTTTCGAGGTGCGACCCCGTGGCCTTTTAGGAGTGTGCAGGCAGAAAGATACTATGCGCCCTCTCCTGCCTCACTGCTCAGGTTTTCTCAAGGGAACCCTGGTTCTAATCCTGATGTTCTATTTATCTTGCTAATTCTTGGGGAGAGTTCTCCTGTCGCATCAGTCCACCTTTAGACCCCAGACAGTCCCACACAATTGGGTTATTTACAGTGTGACCCATTTGTCAGCCAAGCCAGGACAGTTTTAAAAGTGAAAGGGACAAGGAGGAACTTTATAAGAACAGGCCCAGGTGCCAAGCCTAAAGGGATGGACAGTGGTTGTCACCTCACTAACCAGGTCTGCACTTGGAGCTACCACAGGGGCAAAGAGCAACCTGCAGGTGACATTTCTCAAATGATAATCACTCCCTTCTCATGTAGGAATGCTCCTTAGAATGTCACCAATGTTTCTTGCAGCAAACTAATTTATTTTCTGGGAAGATAGATGATATCTGATTTCATAAAACAACCATTAAAAAACAAAGTGCTATTTTGCATCTGGATTTGAAGGAAATTGTGACTATTCCAAAAGGTTAAAGCGAAGACAAATTCACTTGGTAGGCTCCCACCCCAACCTTGTCTACTGTATGCCCAAAGGTAAAAATGGGTGACATGGATGCCAGAGCAGGAGCTGTGGCAGGTGGGATGGCTCCACCCAGGGTGGGTCCTTGGCGACGGGGGTGGGGCTACACTGAGCATGAGAGTCCCCACTGGAAGAGGACACTAGACCCTGCCCAATGACACAGGTGTCTGAGAGAGAGCTTCCACACTCGGAATCCCTTCTAGGAAGATAACTGTCTTTGCAGCCATCAGCCTGGCTTCCTTAGACTGCAGTGTAGACAAATAATTGCAGATTTGAAAGTTTCCTAAAGCAAAGAAAACAGGAATGCAGCTCAGCCATTAAGAAAACGGCAAATGTGAGTTCATTTACTAACAACATGATGGACCTTATTGTGCCCCCACTTTCTTTATGTTGAAAATAAAAAGTAAAAATACATTAAAAACTAATTTTAAAGGTACTAGTTTTCTACTAGCAAATTTACTGATCGACCATTTTTAAATTTCGACAGTCTTTGTTAAAAAGCAGTCAGTGGGTTTAACGCCTCTCCCTCACGATTCGTGACCATGGGAACGGTTTTATATTTGCCGTCTTGGGTCAGATTTAAAGGAGTTACTTGATTTTATTTTAACTAGTCTTTCTTCTTATTTTTTTTCCTCCTAAACTGTGATTTATAATATTTAGTTAGTTTCTTAATTGGACATATTTTCAATTGTTATGCAGTTAAAAGTTACTAATATAGGAACCATGTAAGTTTATTTTGTGGAAAATTTATTTTCAATTCACTTTCTCCTATTCTCTTGGATTCATCTGATTCAGAGTTTGGATCCGCAGCTGCTATTCTCAAGCCAGGCCCATGGATAATATCCAGGAGGCCTGTGAAACCCTTGAAATGTTATGGGAAAAACCTGTATTTATGTGAACTTTTCCCCTTTGGGAGATAGTATATAGCTTTATGAAATCTCAAAAGTTCATGAAAAAATTTACCAACCACTGTTAGTGTTATTGCTAATTAATGAAGAAAGTTATTCCATCCATTCTCCTTTTTACTTGCCAAGCTGAGGGATCCAGCTAATTAAAAAAATCTCTGTATTATGAAACAAGGCAAAAAGAGAGGTAAAAAAATTCATTTGAAAAAATATAAATGACATTATAGGGCAGCATATTTTTTTGGAGAACAGATGCATACATGTGATAATGAAATTACACATTATGCATGTATATAATTGCATTCTTCAGTATGTGAGAGGAAATAATTCCAATTGAATACGAACATGACTTTCAGTCAACCAGAACTGTCCGGAAGCTTTTATTTTGGAGTTCAGAAAGAGGAAAACACAGTTTGCCTTACACCCTGTTCACATTGAATAAACGCAGAGCAGCGCTGTCCAAAGCTGAGTGCCGTGGGACACTGGTCCACGCCACGCAAAAACCAACACATCAATAAAAGATATTTATAAAGACATTACTTACAAAAAGATAGTTATTTATTAAAATAAATAAATATATCTTGGAAAATGTACATCTAGAGTATCTCAGTATTTTTCTCATCCTACCATTCTTCTCTGTTTTGAAAAATGGTTGTTTGGTCATGAATAGGTTATAAAGTGGATGGATTGGAAACTTTTAGATTCCCCGGTTCACGTTCATTCACCCTGTAACCAGGAAGCAGCATTAGTCAGCATCCTGAATACTCACTACATTCAGACAAATCTTGCCTCGCCTGCCCACCCCCAACCCCCCTGTGACTTCTGCACAGACGCCCGTGTGGTCTCTGTGTCTTGGGAAGGGAATAGCTACCATGAAATAACCTGCAATATGTAAGAGCCTGGGTAGAATGCGGTGCACATGGATTTTCAATTTTAGCATGAATATGAATTAAAGAGAAATTAATTCAGTTTAAATACATCGATCGATAGATATAGAGGGAATTGTTGCAACAAGAACAAATTTAAGAAGATTGGGAGCTTCCAATAAGTGTCCAAATAGGACACTTGCTATGGTTTGCAAAAAATGAAAATGAAATGTACACAATAATGACTTTTTGTCTCAGTGGAGTCTGTCAAAGGAGACTGAAGCTCCTCTTTCAAAACTGTGGACTGTGAGACTTTTCAGGAAGGCACACAAGGAGGTGTCATTGGTACCTGCCAATCAAAGGACGTAATATTAAATAGTCACTTTGTAACTTTGATATTACTGATGGTTTCAGAAATTAATATTTGAGAAATGTGCATATGTTGGGCAGAAGGAGAATGAGAAAGAAAGAGTTACTACCATGCCCATTGTTCTAGTAATTATTTCATTCTGGGGATTAAAAGCTTCTTGAACAGGATGTCAATTAGCAAACAAATGCTTTGACCTTGAAATGCTTAAGACTTTTGTCCTAAGTGTTTCTTCTGCTCATAAAAATATATAATAGCTATAATATATCTAATTCTTTAGAACTTATAAATAAGCAAAAACTATTCCCAAATTTAAGGGAAAATATAATGTCTTTTATTATCCCTCAAAAGACTTTAAAAGAATCAATATCTATTTTGGGGGGCTGGAGGGGATATATCCATGCAGAATTTTATCTGTACAAAAATCATATTTAAATCTATGTATGCATGAATACACATACTTTTTAAAAATAAAAATGAGGTTTTAGCATCCATTCTATTTTAAAACTTGAATTTTTCTAAAATATATATATGTATACAATGAATATCTTTCCTACCAATAAATATAGATCTGCATCAATAAATAATTATTGAGTAGCAAAAGAAAGGCACAACTGGAGAAGCTCAAATACAGCAATTCAGCCAACAGCTAAAAATAGCACTTCAAGGTAAAACATTTTTTTACCCACATCTCCCTGTTCAGACTGCAATTTGAACTTCTAGTTATCTATTTTGGGTTTGGTATTGATAAAGTAGTCTCAGTTCCCTCCCTATTTCATCTTGGGACACATTCAGTATTTGTGAAGGGTGACTGTCCCCTAGGCCTTTGGTGCTTTGCTCTGCGTATGAAGTGTGACAGAGTAATCCAGAGCTTCCACACCAGCAGTCAAGACGCAGCCCATCTCTGCTGTCTTTCTCCAGTGGGGAATCCTAGCCCAGAGGTTCTTCCCAGGCTCAAACCACTTAGAGATGACTCATCTTTATGTGTCTATCCCGGAATTCAGCCCAGGGCCTGGCATGGAATAGATGCTTTTTAACATGTTTAATGAAAACAGAAACACATGACTGCCCTCAGTGATAAAATTCTTTATCTATAAAGATGGAAACAAGGTGTCATTCATCTAGCCTAGCTAATCTCCGTAAGATGAGACTTCTGCTTTACTCAGAAGCTAGCTCTGTGCAATCGACAGTAGCTTTCTACAACACTGTGAGCAAAGAATTCGGAAGGTTTTCTGGGATAGGCGGTAAGAAAAACAGGTCAATTCTCAAAGCTGGCCTGGAGTGCAGGAAGAGGCAATGAGAGGCAGCATACCGCGCTGATTGAGAGCTTGGACTCTGAGCTGAACTATGTGGTTTTGAGTCTTGGGTCCGCTTTTATATACTTCTTTGCTGTGAGACTTTGGGAGAGTTACTTAACCTCTCTGTAACTGAACTTAGTCTTCTGTAAAACGGGGGTGATAATAGTATGTCTCTCATAGGGTCTTATAAAGATAAAATGAGATAACCCTTGTACGGTGCTTAGTGCTGGCCCATGATGAATGATCAATGCACGGTGCCTGTTGTGAAACAAAGCAACTGGTCACACAACTCAGGGAAGATGGAAGCTGACAAAATCACTTCTCCAATGTTTATCATGAACCGTAAAGTAACAATTCTGAAAGGAAAAGATCAAGGATAGCAACAGATGGTAGATGATTCTAGTAGAGAAGATACTTGTGAAGGAGCATTTTTAAAAGGCATTACAGATGCCGCTCTGATACAAATAGTAATTTTGTGAAAGGGAAGGCTCATTCTTACTTGCCTCCAGCTTGGAAATCTCTATCCTGTGCCTGTGAATCATGTGGGCATTTCTAAGAGTTTACTATTAATTCCTGATTTAGGATCGAGGAGAGGACATACTCCTATTGCTTTGTTGTACACATGGAGACAGCCTGAGGAGGGTGGGTGTCCATGGAAGTTTTTGACTAACTTGCACCTCGTCCACTCATTGCTCATGTTGATGAAGTCCACCGCTTTTACTTTTGTCAAAAGCAAACCCATGGTTTAGAACGTGAAATACCTGGAGATACTGTCATGAGAATCTAAGCTATCCATCCTGTGGGCTGTCTGTGCACCTGAAGCAGCACCGGGACGGTCGTTGATGGTGTCCAGTCCAGACTCTCGGGAAAGGTTCATGATGTGGTTCTGATAGTACATGTGGATGCTCTCCCGAGTGGGAACGTTGCCCTGCGGAGAGGGAGACAGTGCCACAGTGCTTACTTGCCCGTGCAGCCACCTGGCGTTTCTCAAGGCCGAGAACTCTCAGCCGTCATGCACACCTTGGATAAGGATTAAAACAAAGCTAGTGAAGTCAGGGATTGCTGTCACCTCATTGAATTAATGGTACCCAATATTACTGGGTCATGCTAAACAAGAAATCCCCTCTTATATGTAGATGATTTTGCTAAGTCATAGCAACTTTTCCAGAAATGAACCATTAAAGTACAATCTATAAACTACATATAACTATATTTTTTTGTTCTCCATATATCTTAATTTTTTTTATGAGAAGATTCAAATCAAACTTCCAGACCAAACAACACCATCCTTTATGAGACATGACAGTGTGTGCACCTGTAAACTCTGGGGAAGGGAGGGGATAGAATGAATAAACTGGACATTATCCCTAAACTCTGTGTGTTCGTGTAGTTTCTGATTATTTTAATTCTAAGCATGGAACAGATTTAACTATACAGAAGAGCAATGGGGTTATGCAAAGACTCTGGAAAGAAAAGGGTTTATTTTATCCAACCTGGAGTTCTGGATACTGACTTTTAAAACCTTTATAATGTGGAAAGAAGCAAAAAAAAATTATACCAAGAGCGTTACCTTTTTAATTTCTCTGGTCAGCATGCATCTTTCAATTCTCAGAACTGTGGATATATCAATATGCTCCCTTGAAATGGAATTAAGCCAAGTTGTGAAACTATCCACCGTTGCCAGAAACAGGACCCAGGTAAATTTCAAAATATTAAATATCCTCTTGATGATATTATCTGGGAGGAAGAAAAGCAACAAGATTTCAAAGAAACAAAGTACCATCAACCATTTTGCTGCTGAGTGACACAGTGATGTTTTACCAAAGGCAGACCTGGCTGTGACCTGCTACAGGTGGGGCACATGACACTCAGCAAGACAGGCCATGGAGGACAGCTGCAGGACAGGAGGCTGTCGGCGGGTATTCCCACACACGCACTGGCAGCATCAAAACCAAACTAGGGTAGCATTTTTACCCTTTGGTCAAAACATCAGTCAGAACAGGTGCACATACACACAACAGGTTTGATTAAAAGCAGAGATTGCATTCATGGATGTTTCTGTTATTGACACAGGGATAGAAACAGTCTGCATCTATCCAGGTAACCGGGTCCTTTAATGCTTTTTCTGTAAGTTTCTTTAATAATTGTTGTTGGAAACAGTTCTGCTGATTCAGGAGGCCTTCAGTGTTTCCCACTGCGGCTGTGTTTCAGTTAAATCACCTTAAAGCTATTTTGTAAAGTACACGGATGAAGAGCGTATCTAAACCACCGTGTTATCTTCATCATTCTTATTTAATTGTACTGAGCTGTGCTAAGGACAAAATTCTACACATGGGATCAGTCCTCTCCAGCAGAAGCCATGAGATTCCTGATGTCCTGGGGTTCTCTTCCTTATCTGTGGCTGTGACTTGGGGAGCCCCTGAAAGCTGCTCAGCCCAGACTGCCACCACGTCCACAACGTCGTCTCCACACAGCACGCTCCTCTCTGGTGCCCACAGAAAATTCACCACGAGCTCCTCGATCACTGATGAGATCTGAGGAGGCTCCATAGCTATGGCCTAATTTATTTTAAGTCAGAATCAAAATAAAAGAGGGAAGATCCCATATTAACTGTCTGACCTAGTCATTCATTTGTGTAACCATTGGTTTCTCAACTGCTACACAAGGAATCCTTCAAGATGTGCCACCAAATTTCAATCAATGTGTAATTTTCTTATTTGGCACTTAAAAATTTCAGTTTTATTAACTATTTCAAAGATTGACTGCAATACAGTGAATACTTATTGAACATGACAATGAATTAAGAATTGCCTTACTGTTTATTAAAAAAGAGAAACAAATCACCACCAACACCACCAAGAAAGACAGCTCGTATCCTTCACTCTTCCCCTCACCAAAAAAGCAAAAGAAAACCAGATTCAAGTGTTATAGTAAAATCTTAATGAATTTATGATTAATGATTATCGTTTGGAATCATTTAAAATCATTAATATACCATGGAGAAAAGGGCAAAATTCACTGGCATAAGCATTTACGATTGTGAGCAGGGCCTGACAGTAAATATTTTCAGCTATGCAGGCCACACTGTCTTTGTTACAACTACTCACGTTTGCTGTTGTGGTTGAAAACAGCCTGAGACAATGAATGAATTGTCTATGAATGGGCATGGCTGGGTTTCCAATAAAACTTTATTTATGGACACTGAAATTCGAATCTCATAATTTTCATATATCGTGAAATACTCTTCTTCTTTTGCCTTTTTTTCAGCCATTAAGAAATATAAAAGCCATCCTTAGATAACAAGCCTTATAAAGAACAGGTGGCAGACGGGATTAGGCCCAGCATGGTACAGCTTCCTGACCTCTGATCTGGTGTAATCAGATAGACCATTGACTGACTCTCCCCTGCTCTTTGCTAACCCTCCTTCTTTCTCTACTTTAGACACCACAGTGTGAATCAGAGTTTGACTTCGTAATGGGGAAAAAAAAATTATTTGTGAATTGAGGGGCCTACAAGGAAGGCAGAATGTCTCTCAAGTTAAAGGTTTGCTCTTTTCAAAAGGAAAATCATTAAAGGGAAGTTTAGCTATGAATGGGATGGCCTCCAAACAGAGTCCAGATGGGTAAGGTACAGACAAAGAAGAGTTGAACAGTTCACCTACTGAAGGAACAGGAATCTTGGAGTTGCCAGCTGGTACCTGGAGAAGAAAGATGAGAATCTGCAAAAGGAGATGAGGGAACCATCTAGTGAGAAGGGTCCCTGAGCCTCCCGGCGGTGACCCCAGGCCCCCGGGGAAGCAGCTGGTGAGAGATCTGCTCAGGTGGGAGAGTGATGGCTGACTTTCCCTGTGAAGTTGTCTGTGCTGTGCTGTCACTACCCCATTGTCCCCCAAACCTCTGTAAAACTGTGTCACACCTAACAGTCACACATGAGGTGTACTTCAGGAAGTAGGTACACGAAAGAGTATCCTTTGTTGAGCAAAGAAGCCCGGGAAGGCAACAGCTGCTACACGAAGCCGGATGGAGTGAGGAGCTGCAGGTCCCACAGAAGAGCAACTCTGAGCAAGGGAGGACCACCTGAACTTCTCTTTTGACCCCACACCGCTGTTCTCGCTTCAATCTTGTGTAAGGTATGCATTTCCCACAGGAGTCTGGATAGACCCTCTAGCTGTTTTGTGCAGACATAAAAGGAAAGTTTGGCCCCTGGAGGCTGGAGGACTTGGAGTTACACTTATTAACAAATTTTAGTGGCATCTTGTATTTTTGACAACTTAATTGTTTTTCTCATATTCACAATTATTTTCTTATAGGTGGTAAAGATAAACACTTATCTCACAGTTTTGCTTATGGTGGTCTTGATGGTAAAACTAAAATCGCCATGTTGGAGACACACATAACATGCACTTTGTTAACTTGGATGATCACAAACTCACAGGTGAAATTAGGATTTTATTTTAATTTATTTTTTAACCATAGAGGCAGTGGGGTCTAGTGGTTAACAGCATAGACTGTGGATTCAGACTCCTTGGGTTCAAATCCCAACTCTACCCCTTAGTGGTTGTGTAGACTTGGGAAAGTCAGCTAATATTCCTCGGCCTCAGTTTCTTATCTGTTAAATGGGGAGGAGGTTTTTGAGGGTGTTAAACAAGTTAATGAGCCTAAAGCTCTTGGAAAAGTACCTGGCCAAGAAGATGTGTCATTTAAAGTGTCAGCCACTATTATTGTATAAAACTTTGCAGCAATTATAGAATATCTGGCTCTGCATACATGTGAGTCAAATTATCTGGAAATGGAGGCCAGGTTTAAGAATTGTGCCACACATGGTGTTAGACAGCCTCATTTTGTGCCAGCAGATGGCTTCCTCGGAAGCACTGTGTCCAGAGCAAGAGCCCAAAAATCTTGCCTGCTGATAGATGATGGTCACAGGCGTTCGGACCCCAGGAGACAGAGGAGCCAGCATATCTGTGCAACTAGAGAGGCATTTAAGTTCATTCCATTTGGAAGCTTTTGTTTTGCCTTTGTTTTTTCCTGCATGGATAAGTCTTCCTCCCAACACATACTGCGTGAAGCCCAAAGGGCTCTGGGACAGGGCTGAGAGTGAGAAGACAGCGATTCTGTCCCCGGCTCCGTCACTTAGCCGCTGTGGGATCCTGAGCAAACTCACTGGGATTTGGTTTTCCCCTCATAAAATGAGGAGGTTGGCTCAAGCTTCTAAAGGACCTCTCACTTCCCCAACTGTACTTAGCTCTCATTTAACTCCTTCTTTCTGCTCTTTAAAATTAATTGTCAATATTTTTTGTGCCTTTCTTCTGATGGCTTCCATGAGACATTTCTGATTTTCTCCCTAAAACCCCTTTTCATAGGTACTTGGATAAAGGAATTTACAAACCAACTCTAATCCCACAGTGAAGGTCAGATCTACTTGGGGGAGTCACCTGAAACCCTCCTAGAGAGGAGATTTCAAGGGACACTGATTATTTCGTGGTGGTCCAGAAACGGTATTTGATCATTCTTAGGCACCCTTCCACTACATGCCATCGGGCAAGTGTCATTGTCAAACAGCCCCAGTCGTATTTGTCCTCATTTGTTACCTGGGCCATCAGATTTCTTTTTGACTGGTTCATCCTCTCGATCTTCCCACTCCACAGGACCTGCCAAATGTGTTCAACAAACATGAGTTAGATCCTTTTAAGGTAAATTGAACACCAACACTACTCTCCTGGATTAAAAGAGATTTCATAATTAATCTAGGGCATTCTGCCTATTTAGGAGTTCCTGGGGGAAAGTTGTAAGAATTCATAGCTTTCAGATTATCTTTACTCTATTCTTGAACAAGAATCATGTACACTGGGGTGATAAGCTATAATCCGCTGGTCAGATCTTGTCACTTTCCTGTTGTTAAAGGGACCGTGAGTTCAGAATGGTTTTTATATTTTTAACAGTTAAAAAAAATCTAAAAAAGAATAACGTTTCGTACTTGTGAAAATCATACGAATTCAAATTTTAATGGAGGAGCAGAGCCACACCATTTGTTTACATATTGTCAGTGACTGCTTTCACCCAACAATGGCAGAGTTGAGTTGCAACACAGACTTATGGCCTGTAAAACTTAAAATATTTACTATCTGGCCCTTTACAGAAAAAGTGTGCCAACTCCTGATACAAACTATGAAATTTTAATTTTGAATAACTTGGGATAACGTTACAGATTTTAGTTTGTCACTCCCTAAAATGGCATCATAAAGTTTCATTTTATTTTTTAGCTTCTTATTTGAGGCTAAGGTTGTCATATCTAGCAAAGAAAAATTCAGGACACCCAATTAAATTTGAATTTAAGATAAACAACAAATAATTTTTTAGTATAAGTAAGTTCCATGCAATATGCCCACATTATACTTAAGCTAAAAAATTATTTGTTGTTTATCTAAAAAAGTCAAATTTAACTGGGCTTCTTGAAGTTATCTGGTAACACTATCTAAAACCATTCACAATCTGATTCCAGTTAATCTTCCCAGACTTATTTCCTGCTGTGCTATTTTCTACTCTGTCTCTCATCTGTCTTCACCAGCTAAGCTGAGCGACTCTTTGTTTTTCATACCTGGTCTTGCTTTCTTGGGCCAGGCTCTATTCAAATGCTATCTTTTTCATGAAGAATTGCACTCCTTTACACTCGTGGCTACCAGTAATCTTTTCTCTCTCTGGTCCCACGCTATTTCATCTTACTTTTCAAGTGGAACTTTGTAGTTTCCTTCATTAGAGATTTTTTTCCTTATACTTGTGTTCCCTACTGGTTAAGATAGAAGGGTCGAGAGCCAGGACGCCTGGTATGAATTTGAGGCCCACGGCTCACTGAATGGCTGTGTGACCTGAGGCAGTGGCTTCCCCCTGAGGAACCTCCTTTCCTCATCCCTGTAGGGCCGGGAGAATAAAATGCCCCTATGCTGTTGTGAGGATCAAATGAGTTCCCATACAGAGAGCGCTTACATCAGCGCCTGGCTCCTGGGAAGGACAGAATCTACGAGCTTCATCTGTCCACAAGAGACGGAGAAGAGCTGATGCCTTGTACCAAGAAGGTGCTGAATAAATATTTATTAAAGGATTAAATAAACATTTATTTCAGTCCCAATATCATTGAATTATTGCTGCCTTTGATCTGTAGGTAAACAGTGGTGCACCTGCACCTGAAATAGTTTTCATGATACAGAGGAATGAGATATTTATAAGATGACTAGAGGACAGTTTTAGAACTGGTCAAATAATTTTGGAAGAACAAATGTCTGAGAATAGCAAACACAATTTTGGAAAGAAAAATGGTTAGTGAGGGGAGTTTGGAACTAAATTTTAAAACTAACTCTATAGCTACTGGACTCAAATACAGATGACACACCCAGAGCAGTAATAGGACAGTGGATCAGAACACAGAGTCCAGAAACATACATGAGAATAAATGTGAGCCTAATATTGACAAAGGCAGCATTTAAATGCAATAGAAAAAGGAAGAATCATTTAATAAACAAGGATAGCATAATTGTCTATCCATCTAAAAGTAAACAAACTAGGTCTCCACTTCATGAAATATACAAGATTCAAAATGTAAGTAAAATTAGGAGGAAATATAGGAAAACATTAGCATAATATCTGGAGGGAGGACTTTCTTAAGCAAGACGGAAACCTGGAAACCACAAGAGAAATGTAGCCTACTTGACATCAGAAAAAATTAAGGATTCTTTAGATAACATACTCCATAAACCAAATCAAAAGATAAGCATTGGGTTGTTAAACGTAATTGTAAGACATGAAAAAAGGATAATATCCCGAACATATAACTATTCCTTAGATTAATAAGGACAAACAACCCAACAAAACGATATTACAGAAAATGATAAAAGTGTTTAAATCTTAGATTTAGAAGTACAAATTATCAAGAGAATAAAAAATGTTAAGTCTCATTAGAAAAATTCAAATGAAAATAAAAGCCGTTTATCATCCCCAAGAAAGACAAGCTATAAAAACAGTAATAATACCCTTTGGGATAAAGCTACAGGGAAATGGACACTCCTGTATCTTACGTATTGGAGAGTAAATTACTAAAACCTGTAGGAAACTATCTATTAAAGTAAAAAAAGGCAGACCCTTTAACCCAGTAATCTCACTTTTGATCATCTATTCTGAGGAAAATGCATGTTCTTCTTGTCATTTTGCTATGCATTTAAATACACACACACGTAGGACTATTTACAAATTTTTGTGCAAGGATATCTATGCTAGCATTGTTCACTGGCAAAAATCTGCCAGCAAACTTTATGTCCATTGTGATGGAATAGTTGAGTAAATTATGCACTTATTCATACCCATATTATAGAATATTTTGCAGCTATTAAAAAAGAATGATCCAGTTTTATGAATGCTTAATTGGAGAAACGTTCACGATACACTGCTAATGGACATGCAATAGTACTTTGTACAGCATGAACTCATTTCTGAAAGACAAACAAAGGACACCATGCCTGCACACACATATGTATGCACGCCAGTAAGGTACGGAAGTGAGCACCACATGGTGTGAGGACTTGGCGCCTCCGGGGCTGTGTTTCCAAGGCAGCTTGCGCATCTACTTCTTTACTGCTTGACTTGTTACATCAGCTGTGTCTTAATTTTGTCTTTTCAAGCCAATAAGGTAGAATAAAATTAAAGTTACCAGGAGGTAGCAGGGAGCAGAACGGTCAAAAAGGAGAGAGGTTTTGCAATTAAAGCTCCATTAGAAATTATATTTTCCTTTTCTTTTATTTTTGGAATAGATTTTTAATTTCACAAGGCATCTATCTGTATGTCTTCCTTGTAAAGATCCAAAATATAGCAGATAAGCCTAAAATTCCCTTTAAGCATGCCTCTTAATCTCAGTCTCCCTACCCCTACCCCAAGAAGTAACCACTGTTACTAATTTGCTAAATATTCTTCCTCATATTTCTCTCCCACTTATACACTATTATATGAACCCATTAAAAATGCAAAATATTGTCATGAGATACTTTGGTTTCCTTTGTTTCCTAAATGGTTTCATAATGTGCATGCCATTTTGCAACATAATGCTTTTCCTTCAACAATACATCAGGAATTCTCCTCCAAGTCAGTTCAAAGTAACCCATCTCACTTTTTAAACTAGAGTAGCACTCTATAATATATTGGAAACATAATTTACTTACTCTTCTTTATGTGAGCGTTTAGGATGTTTCCAAATTTTTGTTATTAACAAATAATGTTTGGTGAATGTTCTGGGACATAGATTCTTGTGCACATGTGCAAACACTGCTTGAGGTTAAGCCACATACCTAAAAGTGGGACAGATCTGTAGTAGGACACGTACATTTAAAATGTTCGAGATACTGACTCATTATCCTTCAAAGTGGATGTCCTACTTTATAACACTGCTCACAGTGTTTGCAAACAGCTATCTTCCTACTAGCTCCAAACAGCGATATTATCAAATGTTTCGGTTCTTGCCAATCTGATAGGTAAAAAAATAATATGTCAAAATATTTAGTTTATGTTTCTTGTATTATTAGTGAAGGTGACCACTTTTTGGCCATTTCTATTTTCTGATCTGCGAATTGTTTTTCATATCCATTCATCTATTGGGTACAATTCTTCTTTTACTGATTTTTGGGAGTTTGTAGTATATCCAGATTATTAACCTTTAGTCTGATATATATAATGAAAATATTTTTCTTTAGTGCCCCACTTGTACTTAAACTTTGCTTTTGCTGTGTTTCGCTGTGGTTTGAAATGATTTCACCCTGAGAAATGTGTCCCAATTGTATGTTTTCCAGTGTTTCGGTATCATGTTGCATGTGGCATTGGTAGTTGTGTTCCATTTCTGGTTCCTGATCACTGTCTAAGTGTGCCTTCCCTTTTTTTCTTGATCAAAGTTTCAAAGGTTCATCTTTCTTAGTAGCTTTTTCCAAGAACAGCTTTTCACTTAATGATTTGGTCTTGTATTTCTTTTCTATGACAGTATTTACCTAAAAAATTAATTTTTTCTTTCTACTTTCTTTGGGTTTATTTTGCCCCCTCTCTTCCCACTTCATGAAATGCATCTTAATTTCAGGTTTTAATGTATTCTAAGTGTGGGACACGAGCAATTAAGTACAGGTAAAACCCTTTGCACTCTTTAGAAGTTAGGAATTTCATTCCTCCAAAGCTTCTGTCTTTGCAGTTCCTCTTTTGTAGTCGAGGGCCACAGAAATGAAATGGGGGTGCTGGCGAGCGGCTGCTGCACCCACGTGACACTCACCCTCCCCAGATCCCTTTCTCCTTCGTTTCTGACCTTCTCTTGCAGATCTTTTTTTCTCTTTGCGCCTCTGACGGAGTGCTGTTTTAGGGTCAGTAATCCAGGCTTGATAAACAAACTGAAGGGGTAAAGTTCAATTATTTTCTGTTTTTTTTAATAGTTTGAATTAAAAGAAAAGGAACCAACACCAAGCTTCCTGACTTTCAGAAATATGTTTTTTTTCTCCCAGTACAAACTAAATACCCCTCTCCCGCATCCTCAGTATTCTGAGCTGGCCTGTGCTATTCCCATTATCATGAAATAAAATATGCAAACAGTGTTGTAGGAATAGGTTTCATTCACTATCACAGGTAATCATGAGATGCTCTGAGAATAACAAATGTCCTCGCAGACACCACCCTTTGTGAGACTTAGTTACTGATTCTCTTGCATCACACACAATAGGAATAAACGGGAAGCCTCGCTAAGTAAAAATTGAATAGTTTTCTCTCATTGCGAATAAACTTTGAGTCAAAAACACAATAACATGTTTTACTCATTTACTTTGGGAAAACAGTTTTGTATATTTGACACTCTCTCTTGTGAATAACAGCTATTACCAGTAACTTGAGAAAGGGCTTTGTAGATTGATTAGATTTGGAAAGGAAAAAAATGTGATTTTAAGGTTAAAGAGTTATTCCAGAATGGTATAGAAGGAAAACTATGGTGCTTTTGGTTGCCTTTTGTCATTTTCATTCAAGAGCTGAAATATAGTTGCATTAGTATATTACGACCAATAACCACGACAGAGCAATTTTGAACAGCCCCCCACCAACAGCCTCCCAAGTCATGCAGGATGAACGCAAAGAAAACCTGGATGTACAAAGTCAGCCATCTGTGATCACGAAGCCAAGCAGACATGCTCCTCATGCACCCACAAACACACCTGCATCTCAGGGAAGCTGGGTTTTCTACTATGATGATAAAGTGAAAGGAATGTTTCGTGGGGGTGCTTGTAAACCCAGATTCTATATTATTTTCAGATTTCTGAAATCTTTGAAAAACACAGTGTAAGCAAACCACTGGCAGTGGGATGTCAGTAAGAATAAAGAGGGATTCAACTTTTGCATAGAGGGAAATGCAAAGGTCATAGGTTACCCAGAAAGAACATTCCTTTTTTTTTCTCACTGGTTGAAATCTGAATCTTATGGGCAATTAACCATGTAACACTTGTATCATTTCTGAATAACAAACCCACGAGGCAAAAAAATTATCCTATTTTATGCCAAAAACATACTTTGAAAAATGTGAAGATGAACTGGAATTTGAAGGAGAAACACCAAATCAGGGAATTCATGGTAAATGTCTAGACATTGAGCATGTTAATCGGGAATTCTATCAAGAATATCTCTGAGGTTTGGCACACTAATAAGCAAATTCACTTTAGCAAAATATTGATTCTTTAAAAAAACTGAATGGCTAAATATAAGAAATTTTCAGGCTTAAGAGCAACATACAATGACATTTTCTTTAAAAAAAAGTGTTATTATACTCTTGCTTTTAGATAATGCAAGAATGCCAAAAATAGAAAATAAAAGTGTAATTCAGCATTTGTGAATATAACAGGAGTGCAAATTGGAGGAATTCTTTTGCTCTGAAGAAAAATGAAATCACTGGGAGGGAGGGTGAGAAGGAGAGAGAGAAGAGGATGTTTAGGATAGAAATGAAGAGGTCTTGTAGAAAGGGTGAGTGCCAGAAAAATTTGTCTTATTGAAAGGGAGCTCCTGGTTCTATATATGATCCCTAAATGATTAAGTCCATCCGTGCTTTCTTGTTGAGATGAGAATTTAGATGATGCAAGTAAGAGGAGTAAAGGGGTCGGGGGGGGGGGGGGCGAGGGACTCTTATGACAAGTCCTTATTTGTAGGCAAATTATCTTAATGTTGATGTTTGGAAATACAAACGTTTTATAGTTCCAGGGTCAGTCTGACTGTTTCAGGAAAACGTTGATAATGAAGGAATAAGAGTAAATATCCCAATTCTTACTGAGTCAAGAAATGGAGGATCTTTACTGAAACTTTTCAATTCTTAGATTGCAACTGTAACTATCATCTAATTTTATGAGTTTCTCTGGGGATTAAACACATGTACTAGTAAGAATAAGTAGAAAAATGCATAAAAATGTACATAAATGACCTTTGGCTTCTCCAAACTGCCACTATCATGTATTCCCACCTTTATCTTAAATGCTATCATATATATTAGGGAAAAATGGGATTCATTTTACTGAAAACTTATTATGCAAAAAGTATTTAATTTTTAAAACAGGAGAGAACTTTATTGAAGTGGTGATCCTTAACTGAAAATGGTTAAGTTTTATAAACTGTCCTTTGATTCAGGTGTAATCCAGGACTTTCTTTATGTTGTCTGGAGGATTTTTTTAAAAGTAAGATGGAGGATAATTCCACTGCAATCTTTCACACGAATTATCAAAGATGAATGGAGAGACTCATATGGTAGTCATAAAACGAAAAAGAAAAAGGGTTCTGGGGCAGTGGTAACAGTGAATATCACAGTGAACACCAGAAGCCTGGCATTTCAAGAAGGAAGGAAGCTAGCGGTCTGGACCGCGCTGCTCAGGGTGGACCTGGGAGCCAGAGAGAGAGACAGAATTTCTGGTCCCACTGGAGCTGCTGAATTTAAATAACCTGCATTTAAATAAAACCTCAGGTAAACTGTGAGAAGCCCTGGTCCCCCTCACTATCCAAACCACCTGCTTAACACCTGAGGAGCATGAAGACCTCAGAGTTTCAGTGTCTGCCCCAGATTAAGTCAGGAGAAGCAGCTTTCCACAAAACACAAGAATAGTAATTCATTATTTATGATTTTCAGTAATGAAGAGATTACACATAGGTAGCTAGATAATTTCTTTTGGGCATTAGATTCATTAAGAAATAATCTTTCAACAGTTTCCTCAGCACTATAACCGAGGGCGTGCGGGGAGGGGCACACAGATTGTGCACAGCAGCACGGCCCGTAAGGCACTGGGTGAATTCAGAATGGTAAATGGAAGCCAAAAAGATCTCTGGAGAGAAACGAGTCTTTCGTTTGTGTATTCGTAATTTTACCAGCTTTCTGAGAAAATTTATCATACTTTTTACACATCGTAACTGATGCATGCAACCAGATGTGACCCTTTTAAAATGAGATGTGATTTAGGCAAAACTATGAGACGGACAGAAAGTATGTGTATCTGCATTTTCTCTTTCTATTTTTTGATAGGCTCTGGTGTCAACCGAAAAACTAGAATCAAATAAGAAATTTGGCTTTTCAGAACTCTTTTTGGAACGGTTTGCCTAATACTGTAAATTATTATAATTCCTTCACTGAGCGATCTATAGAACAGGGAAAATGCAGACACAGGACAACGGGGATCTGCTTGTCTAACGTTCTACGGAGCGGAGGGCCACACACCACACACCAGTAAAACATCAAATACCTTTGCAGCTCTGATTAAATACTGAAGAATAGTTTTGGGAAGTTTAATGACAGACTTTGGCAAGGCTAAAATGGCTGATGCAAACTTCCCAATAGCTCTCTAAAAGAAGGACAAAGCAAGAGGGATTAGTAGAAAAAAACCAAAAACTAATAATTTAATATATGACGTCAGTATGAGTTTGTCTCTACAGTTACATCAACTAGGTTAAAATGTGCCAATCATTGAAAGCTAGAATAAATTGTGCTCTGCTTGTAAGTTAGGAATAAAGAATACAGTCAATCATTGCTTGTAATCCATATGGTGAAGATGATCATGTTCTCTCCTTTGCTGCATGATGAGTGATGGTTAGAAAAAAATTCATTAGAATAAAAATAAACAAGTTAACTCATTAGTATTTGACAAGCCAGCCACACACAAGCACACAGACACAGTCATCAAGAAACACACACAGGTAGCAATGGAGCCAGTGAGAAAGCACCAGAGCGAGGTGTCCCCGTGGATAATTAAGTTCTTCCATTTCACTGGGAAGATGGGGTGGATGTAACCTGCCAGCTTGAGAAGACCTGGCCAGCAAGTGACAGTGGCTTAGCATGGACACATCATGTAGCTGATAGACATCATTCTATGTGCCTTGTAGTACAACTAATGGGAAACACCAGTCCTAGGAGGGGGCTCCTTGATAAGAGAAATATATACCATGCTTTCATGCCATACGTAACTCTACTGACAAAGCCTCCTCTTTAACAAGTGTTAATTACATATTCACCGGCTACATTATATTAGACTGGTAAGTCATACAGCTGAAAATGATACGGCAGATTCTGAAAAAGAAAGGCAGTTAAGCTGAAAAGATCTGAACTGTGCTAGATATTTTCATTATTCCCATAAATTCTCAAATCTTTAGAAATACAAATGAAACTGATTTTGAAAATTTGAGGCAACATTTAAATGACCATTTATTTCAAAATGAAGCAAGTATTTTTTTTTTCATGACCAGCAATTTCACTTATCAAAATCTAAGTCCACTCAAGCAATCCAAAGCAATGCCACAGAAGTCTTCTTCACTTTTAGCTGCAACAGAAAAATAAAGTTCGCCCAAGGAAGCTTTATTTTTTGTTTATAGCATCAGAAAATGTTTTGATGCCAGTGAATGAAGACCTGACTGGAACATCGTACTTGCACGGCGGTAAGTATGACAATGCTGAGAGCAAGCAGCATTACACTTTAAGGAGAAATAAACAACTTCAGATGTAAATTAGAAGCTTCTGGGAGCTATATCACATACGAACATGGCAGAAGAAGTCTAGGCCTGCAATTAAGGTTTGTCACAGAGAAAAAGTCTTCCAACGAGTAAAGCACGTGATTTCCCCAACCCTGTCATTACCTGGAAGGCCGACCTTCTTGGAGGCTCTTCTTCTTCCTTTTTAAATTCTTCCTCTTCCTCTTCTTCACTATCCGTTTCAAACAAATAATAATCTCCACTCCTGACCACTGAGCAAAACAAAATATTTTCTTATTTCTTGAAAGCGATATGAGATAATTGGGGGCTTATTAATGAAATGCCCCCCCAAAGATACACAAATTGTCCACAAAGGGACCACAGCAAGAAATGTTGGCAGGGAGGAAAAAACAAGAGATGAAGAGAACTCATTCTGGCTAACACTATGTGGTATCGGCATGACTGGGTCTACACAGCACGAGGCCTTGTCTATGCCACGTAAGAGAACTGGCTATTACCAGGCGCATCTGGCATTTTCCTCCTTCTTCATTGTAAATTTTACACAGATGCATCAGGTCAACTCTGCAGCAACCAGTTTTGTTACCAAGACAGCCAAAATAACTGAAAATTATTATTGTTTCACAATTCAGAAATTTTGGTCCTTTAGACAAGGCCGAAGTGAATAGGAGAATTTGGTGTTGTCTGAGTGGGTCCAAAATGTTGTAGAAAAGCCAATCTGGATGATTCAGGACCAAGAATCAGTGTCACCAACTTTCTACTTCACTTTATACTGTGCAGACCTCGCTTCTCCACATGTGACACAAGGGACATAACACACATGGCAAGATATTTGAAAGAGTTTTTTAAAAAATCACACATTTCCATTAAGAGGAAATGGGTAGGTAACATAAAAAAAATACAACCACAAAAACACCACCACCACCACCACCACTCTGGCTGTTTCTACGCGTAGCATGGGACAGACTGAGGCACGGCCGACAGCGTCCATACTCTTTACCACTGTTGGGCTTCTGGTCAACCAGGAGCTCCCCAGTTGCTTCTAAAATTTGAGGAGAACTGTACTGACCATAAGACACAGAGCACAAACAGTATGGACCACCTTGCCTTGCCTGACATTTTCCCTGCAGAACATACTGCTGTGTTAAGAGTTGGAAACAGAGAGAGCTGAAATGTCCAGAGATTTAAAGAATTTTGAGAATCAAATATTTATCATTTTGATCATTACTTTAAGTTGCCAGAGAAAAGAGACCCAGCATATACATTTCTGATGCTATAAGAACTGTACCACTATTGCATGAAAACATACTCATGTTTTCAAGTTACATTCAAGTTTTCAAATGCTGAGGTATCTTTTGGATGACTAACAGGGTGTCTTCAGTTGTCAGGTTGGACCTATACATTGTAAAGTAATGGAAAACCTCGGCTTGTTTAAAGTTAGTCGCTTCAATATCACTAAACATGGTCAAAAGGTCAGGAATTTCGCCCACGACTTCAGACATATGTGCAGCCTCCATTCCTGAAGAGGCAGAGTGAATGAATTGGGCCTTATATCCTTGAACAGAAGCACTGTCGTCTGTCATTTTTACTTTGAAGAAAGAACCGGGCTCAGAGTACTGAACCCAGGCCTGAGGAAATAAATGCAATACAACATAAGGTAAGAATAAGCGAGAACAAACCAAAGTCACAGCATTACGTTTGACAGTGAGGAAGCCCGTTAAAGTAACGCCTTCACATAAGCTCAGAGATTTGCAGGAAAGTCGCATGGACTCTATGTCACATGGTCATTTGGTAAAAACAGAGTGTTACAAGATTGAGCATTTTACCCTCATTATAGGCTCTAAAATCAACAATAGCTTAAATGTGTTCAATCATACCTTCTGTAACTTTATTCATGCGGACACTGTAAGCCCAGTTTTCATCTCAAGTAGTATAACATTGATTTTATCATTTAAAAAACTTTAGCAATTTGTATGTGAGAAATCGAATTAACACATTAAAAAAAAGATGATAAAAGTCTCCTATTCCTTTATAAAATGTTATTGAAATGAGACCAAGAAAGTAATAGACAATATTTTCTTTAGTGCTGTCTGCTAATAATAAGTACAGAAGCTCTTACATATACATTTGTTAGTTCAGACAGAGATCCTGCCTCCAGCCTGTGTCCCTACATATGTCATGGATGTTGATGCTGTTGCTGAGAACTGAGTGTGAAAACAACTTTCAAAGTCCCACCACCTGTATGCACAGAAACTTGGCCCTTTTTTTCAGATATTTAACAGTAAAGTAAGACTTGGTGTTGATGTAGGCAGTACTGAATTGACCTGGAGACGAACGGCTCTGGAGTGGAAGGTATCATTGAACAGCAATAATGCAATCGCATGTGTGCACATAGGGATGGAAGTGGGAGATCTGTCACCTACAGATGACGATAAGATCTTGAATGCTTACTAATAACATGAACAACATAGCAACATCGTTATATTGTCAATTGACTTACTCAAGGGTATTCCAACTACACTTACTCTTATGCTCAGCACCTCTAAGAAATATCTATTTAAAAGCCCAGTGACTCAAGAGATCAGGATAAGGGCTTTTAATAAAGTGCTTCTAGATCTAATGATAAGTTTTGGAACTTGTCATAGTCTAGAAAATAAACCACATATTCATTCCTTTCCTTTCCTCACAAACTTATAAAAGGAAATACATTTTGTAGAAAAATTTTAACACTACTGTCAGAATCTGATTCCAAGCTATGAATTACACACATTCCTGCATTATTGCCCCATAAGGTATTATAACAAGGCACATTTAGTCTGGTATCAGTCTTCAAGAACTTGATATAATGAGGGTGAAATGAATCAGAAAATCTAAAGTCAATAACCCTTATAGGAAGTTCTCTAAAGTATTACCAACTTGTAAGATGATTATCAAAGACCATATCCAATTCCTTCCAAAATGCAACGTTCAGGTGAGAAAAGGAAAGACAACCACAACAATTGTGATGGGAATTTACTCCAGGTGAAGGTACAAAACATTCAGTAACATAATTTTGAAAATGGATAGGTCTCTCTAAACCAGCAAAGGGCCCTTAAAACAGAAAGACAGGCATAGTTTACTTGTGACTTGATAGAAATAGACAGCTAGTGCACTGCATTATCAGATCATTAGCATGACCAACATGCCAATGGACAACAAATTAGAGTCACGCAAAATTTCGACTTGAATTCTTGTCTTTTGACATGAACATCAAATGAAATGAAACTCTTCATAACTCATGGATTTTTTTTGGCCATAATGCCAAAATTCAATATTTGGGTTAAATTTAATTACATCCAGGTATACTGAGCAAATTTTGAATATTGCTTTACTCAGTTGGCTTGCTGATTTTAGAAAATTATTTATTGGGTGAGAGAGGCCAATGCCAGATCTAGGTGACATTAAGAACTAGATAGGAGAAAAGACCCTGACTGATTTGACCTTCTAGTGATTCTGAATATCCTATTAGTAGAGGCGCTCGCATCATCGTGTGGTGTTATGGGCCTTGGTGCCAACCTTTATCTAATTGCATTAGCTATAGTTATCAAGACATAGTATAAGACATAAAAGACTGAAGACATTACAATTAATTTGCAAAATAATTAATGATTATTCATATTCTAAAAAAATTAAGAACGGTTAAATTGAAAGGGATCATTCCATTATAATAACATTGGCCAATAATGAGTGATATTTCCTTTGCTAAGCAGAACAAATTTAGCCATGAAATTCCCTAATTCCTCTTTTTTTTTATGATCAGGAGAGAAACGCACTAATTCTATGTGGCTATGAAGCTCTGCTTTTCAAAAACTGTTTTCTGATTTGCTCTGTGTTGGTCATAGCTGAGCTGCACGTGGTGCCGAGGCCACGCCACATGCTGGGGATTGGATCTGTAGTGTAGTTTTTGAGGCTTTTTGAAACTGGGGAGGGGGCAGAGTGAGAAACTGAAGGCATTTTAAGTTATCCTCACTTTTATAGTCAATAAATTGCCAAAAAATCTTACACGCAAATCAATTAAAGCTCTGGGAGTGAGGGGAGGAAGGCTTCCTGGCATCCACGCCGAGTGCCTCACAAAAAGGGTCACAGACACTTTGGACATATGCTTCTCCTGAAATCAGAGGCCCGGGAGGAGCCCAAACTCATTTTTAGTAAGAGTTTGCAGCCACAAAATGTGACTGTATCAGCAGAGCTCTAGACCTCAGAACTGGATCACATGGCAGTCCATTCTTCTTGCCTTTCTGAGCCCAGAGATGGTGCTCAGAAGATGCAAGACACATGTCTGGCTTTCTTCGGCCAGCAGGGTAATCAGCTGTCTCCTCTGGCAGATTTGATCCGCAGGGCTCAGAGAGCCTCTACATCACAATTTTCCTACACTCTGACCCCCTATCAAGTCACAAGGATCAAACCATGCATGGAACACACGGGTCACGGGGACACCCGAATTCTGGTCAAGGATATAAGGGTTAGAATCGATGAAACTGTAAGAGGATTGAGGAAACCTACTGGAAGCATGATCGACCCAAGGCCGCCACCACTGCTTTTTTTTGCCTTTGGCTTTCTGTTTGTCTGCTTCTCCTAAAATAAAATACGTCCAAATATTAATTCTTATAAAGCAAGAAAACAAATTTTGAAAACCACGCTTCAACAATGCAATTGTCAAAATCTAGCTAAGTTGCAAAAGTACATTAGGGGTCAGGAAAAGGAATTACACTGACTCTGAAAAGTTTACATGAATTAGCAGGCGGGTTCACAAGGTAAATACTAAGTGTTATAGCAACATTATGCCACATTTTCACTTTCTTTTTAGTAACTGAGGCATATAAAGAAATATAAAAAAGAAGGGATTCTCTGTAAAAAATCGATCTCACATTGAATTTTCCATTGAGTTAACAGAAAAGAAGCATCATCCACATTTTATAGAACAATTTAGTGGCAAATAATTTGTTAAAATGCATACATTCCAATAACCAGAAATTTTTCCTGTGATTATTTTAATGCATTCTTGGAAAAATATAAATTTACTGGTGATTAATACGTACTATATACTGGAAAAATATAAGGCACTATTTCTTTATTCTTTTCAAATAGAAAAGCATGTAAACATCTATAAGAAGACCTCTAAACTTAATTGGATATAATAAATCTATAATTAGATATAATAAATATATATTTCATCTTAATTTCATTGGAACAGACAATAATGAATAATATCCTAACTACTACATTCAGATGTCACATAAAGTATGCATACATATTTCATTTTCATATAAAATTTTAGAAATCAAAGACAACAGTAGACGGCATATCTGAAATATTCCGTAAAGGAACAAATTAAGCAAATTCCTACCCATTTTCTTCAAAAACACATGTCTGTGACACAGAAGCTAGCTTATATGCTGATTAAAGTTGTCTTGCTGAAGGGTCGATACTTGTAAAATCATGGATTCATTAACTATGTACTTTACGGAACAAACTTATCCCACTCACAAGGGGAAGGTAAAACTTTCTAAGTTAAAAAAATACTTTGAAAATATTGGCGGAATGAAAAGTAACGTTATTTTACAGCCCTGCCCAATATCATGCTATGATTCAACGTCAAGGTGCTCGAACAGGAGGGAAATGTCTCCACATACTTTCATCATCCTCTTCAGAGAGCTTTTGGATGTCTTGGCCTTCCCCTGACTCCTGGGTCAAGCTCAGCATCCTCTCCTTACCCTTTTTGTATTTCTGTTGTCTGGCCTTGATGCGATCCATCCTGCAAAATAAAGCAGCAGCAGCAATGCCAGGAACACACCCACAGTCATCACATGGTCAGCACGTTGGGTTTCTATTTTTATGTATAAAGCCAAAATCATGGACAAAGTGATCAATATTTGAAAATTGTGAATAGTTGCTTACTAGCAATGAGTATCTCCTTGCTTTTTTAAAAATACCCATGTTATTTTGCACTACATAGATGTTACTCAATAATATGATCAATAATAATTATGCTAAGGTGACACACAGTACTTTACGTTCATTTATATCTTGTACTGCAGCCATTCTGAACACAGCATATTATGAAATATAAGTCCTTCATTCTCCCAGCTTTCGCATTCTTAAACAAATGGAAAAATTCAGTGAAAATTACAGTAACAGGCCTCACTAATGGGAAATCAGGAACACACTTTAAATGTGGGTATAAATTTGTTATTTCTCTAGACCCAATTTAGCTAGAAGCAACAAGAGCAACAGTTATACCACACTGTATTTGAATTATATATGTGTTTTTTATATAATGCGTAGCTTTGTGAAAATACCCATGCTGAGGGATAGTGAAATTTGTACCGGCAAATATTTTTGCATGGGGAACAAAGCTGGGAAATGAGGTCAGAGAGAGATGAAGCTGTCTTTGCAAACTTGGGGAAATTTCCTGGTGTCTGCATTTTCTTGGGGAAAGTAGCTAGGTTCTGAGTTCTATGGCCATCAGCTCTTAAACCTGGCCCCAAACATATACAGCACTACTAATCCTCTAAAGTTCCATTCACTGCTGGAAATTTTACTCCAGGAAAATTCTTTTTCAATGGGCTAATTAAAAAAAAAAAGGAATTCTCAAATCTCCTGGGTGGAGTCAGTCCTTTACTTGACTTCTCCGGAAAGGTGTGCTGGCAAAGGCTTCAAATTGATTATAGGGAGATACGGGTTGTATTTCTAGTGTTGCCTCTAGTTAGTTGTGGATTTTAAGTCATTGAATATTATGGGTCATCAGCTTCTTCCTGAAGAGACTGGATTCGAGTATCTCTACAGCTCCTTCCAAAGCGAGGACTCTGCATTGCTTCCCTTAACGCACAGATGTAACGCACGTCCACTCCAAGTGCCCGGCACTGGGCAAGACCCTGCCTCATTCATCAAATTATTTAATCTTCATAAAAACCCAGACAGGATTGTGAACTCCGATTTAAAACAGGAAATTAAAATTCAGAGAATTTGAACGACTTGCTCAAGTTTCCAAAGTAAGCAGCTGAACTAAGACTTGACTCATCTTATCCCAAAGGCTCCTTTTCCACAATTTTGCAGGTATCTTTCTTCCAAAGACTTCCGTTTTCAGTCTAGCGGGCATAAACCACCGCCCCAACACAAGGGCAAATACTTGGGAAAGTTAACTTGAATGGGATTTTCAGGGAGTTGAGGCTCCCCAGCAGCTGGGAGCCGGCTTAATGGGATCACACGAACCAAAAATAAAAGGAAAGGAGAAGCAGAATAACACAAAGCATCCTTACTGCCTCTTCAACTGATCCATTGACTTCTTCTCCTCCTCAATTCTGGCCTTTACAGCCTTCACAATTGTGGCCTGGAAAAGTTCCGCCCCTCTAAAGGAAAACCAGAAACAGAACAAATTAGTTTTATCATTGTTATTCACTGTCCCTCGAGCATGATTACAAAGGGAGAGAAAACATGGAGTCTCCTGGCTGGTAGCGGGTGTTGCAAGGTCCTGCCTCAAAGCCTCCTCCAGGGGACCAACAAGGCAAGCCTCCCCCTGGCAGGGAGTGGGCTGCTCACGACCCTGGGAGGTCGGCACAAAGAAAATGCTTTGTGTTTTCTATGGCATTAAAGGCCACACACTTCTTCAACCTCTTCAACACATCCCATAGAAGCTTACACCTCAGTGAAGGGTCACTAACTTGACCTTTTTATGGTTGTCCTGTGAGGGGACATTTGAAAGGAGGAGTGAATTCAGACTGGTTTTCTACTCAGTAAGCAGGAAAGGGTGTGCACTGAGCTGGGGCTTCCTTAAGGGAACATGCAAAGGTGGAGGGCAAGCCCATCAGTGGGATTCTCTTCTTCCTATCCTTTCACGCCCTTCTGTTCTTCCTCACTTTTCAGGCCAACTCAAGGGTCTCCATAGATCTCATCAACCTC
The DNA here is from genome assembly GCF_041296235.1 of Equus asinus. Lineage (NCBI taxonomy): Eukaryota > Metazoa > Chordata > Mammalia > Perissodactyla > Equidae > Equus > Equus asinus. The sequence goes on along the minus strand of NC_091796.1, from coordinate 58,675,355 downwards.
TCTTAATACCTTCAAGCCTGTCCCATTGTCATCCCGTCACATCCGCTTGGCAAATCCCAAGTCTGTAGGAACCCAATGGTGCGCACCAGTCCTGTGCTCGGATCGGCTGTGTCAGCAGTGCAGAAAACGCAGGACCGGGCAGGTTATCCGCTGCGCCCCTACACTCACAGGAGATTCTTCTGCTCCTCTACAGCGCTATTTCAAACTGCCCACACATTTCTCAAGTCTCGAAATCTGTCAAGGGCTTTTCTCTCCTGGTAAGTGACCCAGCTTCCTACTTCCCAGAGAACCTAAGTCATGAAGCAATAATTTGCTCAGCTTCCTGCCACCTATCCTGCGGACAGCCTTTACTGCAGTGACAGGGAAGAGGTGACGTTCTCCTGCCAACGCCTGCCTGTGCTCAGGTCCCTCCCCACCCTCAGCCTGAGGAACTCCATCCTCTCTGCCTGCATTCCAACCTTTGCACTGCTACTGAATCCTGCTTCCAAGAGGCAAACATGCTCAGGTCTTACTAACCTTAGAAAAAGAACCTGTGTACACCCGACAGTTTTCTATGTATGCCCTTACATCCCTGTCCCTGCATAGGCAAATATCTTGCCATCACGTCTGCAAGCCTGTAACTTCAGCCTCAGCTCATCGGTGTTTGGCTCTGCCCCCTCTACCTGTGAGGTCACTGACTGTGCTGTTCAACCTTCATCTCGTCTTTCTGTGTCCCGTCTGCTGAACTTCAGCTTTCAAATAGCCTTCCTCAGGCTCCTTCGGCACCTGCTCTTTTGGTTTTCCTTCTTCCTTTCTGGCTCAGAGTTCCTGGTCTTCTCTGCCCATCTCTTCAATGTGAACACTCACCAGGGCCCTCTTCTCATTCTCCACATCCTCCCCAGGCAGCTCCAACCACTCATCTGCTGCAATACCATCTGTGTAATGATGACACTCAAGTCTATTCACATCTCCACCCCTGTCCACTCAGCTGCCAGCTGCACTTCCCAACCGGGTGAATTTCACATGCCCACGAGACCTACAACCCCCCACGGCAGGCAGCCTTCTCTGCCAGTGTGCAGCTCCTTAGGTTCTCTACATTTGGGATTGGAACCGCCATTTGCTTAAGCCAGAATCCTAGGCATGTCATCCTCTAGTCTTCCCTTTCTATCACCATCTCCCTCCTTTCCAATCAACTTTATGGTCGTGCCAATTTTACCTCTCAATACCTTTCTATTTTATCCCATCTTGGTCCTAGCCATCATCTCTATCTTGGATCATCAGAGCAGCCACCTAGCTGGTCCGGCTGTCTACAGTCCTGCTTATACCTAATATATTCTCCACACCACAACCAGAGTGATCTTCTGAAACGCAAATACAGCCTGCCTTCCTATTGTCTGTGAGATTACTTCTAAAGTCATAAACACGGTTTATGAGGCCCCTGATAATCTGGCCTCTCCTTACATCTCCAGTTTATTTCTCACCACTCACAATCTTCATCTTCAGACTTCTGTGTTTCAGCCACTCGGAGCTTCTTACAATTCCTCAGTCCAAACTCCCCTCGGTAACTTCACTCAGGCTGCCTCCCTACCTTCCTCCTCTAACTCCTGGTCACCCCTCAGACAGCAGCTCACAATGGAAGGCTGCCCTGGTCCCTGCCCCTGCGGTTGGCTATATGTCCTTGATACAATCACACAGCTTCCTGAACGTCTCCTCCCATCACACCAGCCACTTTGGATTGTGATTGCTTATTGGGGTGTCTCTCTCCCCACCAGTCTGTAGGCTCTGTGAGGGCAGGGCAAGCATCCATCGTTGTAACAGAGTAGGCGGTGAGTAATGGATGAATGAATGAATGTCTATTCTTCAGAAAGTCCATTGTGAGTTCACTGCTTATTAGACATGAGCTCTACTCCTAACCAAAGCCATCACTTTCTGTAACATAAATAACTGTGACAACTTTGAGGAAAAGATACCAGCTTCCTATTTTGCCCAGGACCTCTAAGTACCAAATGTGTATGAGAAGCAAAAAAAATGCATTTACCAGCAAAAATACCAGCTGATATACATAAGTAAACAAGGTTACTGCCGGCACAGGATGAGACATTGTGCTCTGCTCGGAAGATGATGTCTTGGATACTGGTAAAATAATTACAATGGTAAATTCCAGGGCCAATATTGTACATTAAATGAAATCACTGTTCATCTACATAGTGAGGGCCAAGGGTGCCACAGGGCTCCTTGGATCAAACATAGGTCCTCTCCTAGGTCCTCTTTGTATTTGGCTACAAGTTAATTACAAGGACTTGGAATTGCCTCCATATAAATAGACTTTTGAAATAAACATTTTGTTCATCCTGGCAGGGAAAGAGAACTCCAGGAACACTGGTGGTATAAACACAGATGTATTCGTTTAAACTACAAATCAAAATGATAGATATTGGCAATTTCATATGATACAACCCATTGTTTATCAGGCTAGTTAGTGTCGTGGATCTGATGGGACCCAGGCGGGGATCTAGGCAGGGTCAGCGTCTCTGAGAGGTGCCCCGCAGTCCAGGGGATCACGCACCTGGCCACTGACCGCCCCCATCTCAATGGCATTCCCTTTAACATCTAGTCTTCTTCCCGGTTTTTTCCCGTAAACCCACAAGACTGGGGACAGAAACCAGAGAAAGGCAGTAACCCAGTAGTTCCAGCGTCCCAGAGCAGAGAAAATCAGGTTGTTGGGGAAAAAGAGAGCGAAATGAGGGAAGGAGAAGGAAAGACAAGGAAGAAGGATTTAGAAGCAGGCTGCAGGGACAAACTCCTCATCTAAGACCTGAGGAATAAGAGGTGATTATGTTTCCTCTATTTTCAGGAGTTTCTTCTTGAAATAGAGGCAGGGAGGGGCAAGATGGGCCAGACTGTAGCCTGACACGGCCCATGTTGCTGCTTTGACTGAGGCCGGAAGGAGCGCCTCCTCGTGAGGGGTCGGTACTGAGGGCTCTGGACCGCCAGGCACTCTGACCTTGCAGCCTGTCCCATTCCTGTGAAGCCTGCCTCGGCTCCACAGACTTTCTGGTTACGCCCCTATTTTAGATCTTAAAGGCTTTAGGTTAAAGCCATCTTGGATTGATTTTCCTGGAAGGAATTTCTTAATTTTTTGTGGGTTCTACAAGTAAGCTCAGACAGAGAGCACAGTGCAGTATTCCTTCCAGACAGGTTTCTTAAGAGGATCCACTTGATTCCCAAGCCAGACCCACCTTGACGCCAGGATCTGTGAAGCTTTTATATCTGCCACGACATGTAGAAAATAGTAACTCATGAAAACTCTCCTTTGCAGCAGGAGGAAGGCAAAACATATGCTGTCCCAGATAATTCCTGCTTCACCACTGGGCAGTTTACATGAGGAATCGTCATCAGCTGGGGCAAAAAAAGTGGGAAAAAACTAAAAATAACATCCATTTTCATTGTTATTTTATAAAATCTGCGGTATGATCAGACTTGGGAGATCACACAGGCATAAAATAACATTCTGATGCATCAATTCATTCATGAGTGGATTTATTTACAATGGAGGCCACACACTTCAAATCCACTATTGACACTGATTCATAAGGCTGACCACAAAGGGAACTCTTGAAAATGTAAGGCACAGGGGGGCCTCTTTGCCAAGGAGGGCTCCTGAGTATTTCTTTCTCTTAGGGAGAAAAGACCCTTTCTCCTAATAAGGGCCATGGAGAAATAATGTTGGTATGTCCCAGGGTCAGAGGAAATACTCTGGTACAAAAAGAGCACCCCTTCTGGGAACGGGCTCTCCCAAGGGTGAGCCTCAGAGCCGTTAAGGCAGTATGGTCTACTCGAAGAAGCACATCTGATCCTAAGGCAAGACAACTCCCAGTGACTCTTCAGCCTCAGCAAAGCATGGCCTGCACTGGAAGCCACAGTGAAGAAAGCGTCATGTTCAAGTTGCCCCCATTCTGGGCACCACGGAGAACGCTGTGTGGTGTTGTCCTGGGTTCCAGTGCAAGAAGCAGAGGGATGGGAATGGGACTTCTGCCTCGGGCCCGGAGAGAGCCTAACTAGAGACCCTGGTGCTCCTCCTGACTGTCTTCCTGAGTTTGAAGTTCTCTGAGATTCCTGAGGAAAGAACAGCCTGGAAGGCAGAATTATTTTGATGACCCAAGATTCTAACTGCAACAACCACAGGTTTGAGTGGGTTTCTCTAACCCTTTCTAATTGTAGCTCAAAAAAGTTCGTAGGCCACAACCCCATCCCCAGGACTGCCAGGGCTTGGGAAGTTTCTAGAGGACAATCAAAGATGCTTTGAGTAAGGACACGTCATGTTACGGACAACAGATTCACAGTGCAATACAATCTGATAGCCTCCAAGCAGAGACAGAACTGAGCTCCACTTTTTTCTCTTTTCTTTACATGCTTTGGCCCAATTTTTAAATTAGAGCAATACAACTGTCCTTCCTTCTCTGTCCATCTACTCTCAAATTTGCTTTTCATACTTACGCATTTTATAGCCTTTGACGGTGCAGGCCAGGCTGAAAGCTTGGATCAACCAGCAACTATTTTGAACCAATTTTTCAATGTATCCACATGCTCCTATCTGAAAAAACAAATGGGGAAGGCAAATTCTGAAACTCTGCACCCAGAGAAAGAGGTTGATGGCTTGTGATCCCAACATGTGCAAGAATTCACAAAGTCTCAGTGCCAATGACTGTGGAAAGTGCCAACAGAACCTAAAAGTTCAGTCACCATGGGGCAGTGCAACTGATGCTTCAGGAGAACCATCATTTCCTGAGGGAAATGAAACCCAATGAGCAAAGGAGGAGCTTTAGCGTGAAATTTCCTGCACTTGGAGTACCCTTTTTTTCTAAGAGGAAATCTGGACTATTGTAGGAACCAGCTCAACTCTGTGATAGCAAATGGGTGAGCACTGAATCCCAGGACTTTGATTTTGATAGAGCTGCTTTCTCACAAGTCACATATATTAAACCTATGCTATTTGCCAGGAGATCATCACAAACATAAGCAGCATGATATATAGTCCTTAGAATAGGAACAGAGTATGTGCTTTGAGGCTTTTTTTGGCCAATTCTCTGGGTAAAGAAATCTTCTTTTTGATTTGCATGTGGTTGTCTGATAATAACGATTTCCTGTCACAGTTATGTTAAGTTCACAACCTGAGAGGGAACAGGTTTAAACAAACATTAATCATTGCAAGCTAACACATAAAGGTGATGGCTGAGTCGTGTTTATTTCCTGGGAACATGTGAGGTAGGAGGATATAATTAGGATTTGCTCCTAAATCAGCAGTTAGCCAGCACGAGTACCTGACCATCAGAACATGCTTTCTGAACTAATATTTCAGTCCTACGGAGCCAGGCTTTGGCTCAGCTTCTCTTGGTTGGGAATATCCTTCCCGCTTTGTCTCCCAGGACACCTCTGAGTCTATCTCTCAAGTCTCTGATGGGTTCAAAGGGCATCACCTCCAAGAAGCCTGTTCCCAACTCATTAGGCAAGATATTACATATTCGGTAACCCTTTTGTTTTTCTAAAATTTGTGATAATTAGCATTAACAGATCATATTATGATTATTTATAGGTAGGTTTATCTTCCCTTTTAGGATGAAGAGTTCCTTGAGAGTAAAACCTGGGTACTAGCTAGCTCTTTGAGACATGAAACTGCAAAGAACAGTTCTGCAATATAGTTTTACACAGGGAATGAATGAATGAATGGACTTTGTAGCCATACATTTTCCAGGAATGGCTGTAGGGATCAGCTTCTGGGAACGGATTTTTCACCATCAGACTGACTTTAGAATGAAATGCCATTCTGTTGTGCTGTCTCATACCCTCTCCAACAATTCTCAATACTATCCCAAATGTAAATAAATATTAGTGGGGTAAAATTGATGAATAAAAGTCACTTTTACTATCAACTAGAAAATTAACATTTCAACGGAGTGTAGACAAAATAAATTATCCAAATACACATTCATGGTTACATAGACTTGACTTTCCAAGGCCTCTAAACAGAGCAATGGATGTGCCAAGGAAAAAAAAAAAACCAAATGCTTTCACAGTTGAATTGCCTGGTGAGCTCATCTTTAAGTAGCTAGGAAGGGCAGAGGCAGGAAATCCTTACATCTCTGTGCTCCTAATGCACTATCACTTATAGCCTGTGAGTAGTGGGCACAAGGACTAACTTTAAGTCAGGGCCAGCTACAGATGGATTAACTCCTTCAGCTCAGGAAAAGTTGTTGCTTAATATCCTGAAACAATAAATAACTTAAATGCTGTCCTTGTGGCCCAAAAGATCTCCTATGACTCTGAGATGATAGTAGGGAGTTTGAGTTACCTACCAGGTCAGGGAAAAAGCTGTGTCCTGGAACATGGGAATCTAAGAGCGGGGCAGCCGAACTCTAGCGGAGGGAGGTGGCTTTGCCTCAGCCCTCTGCTATCTTAGCTCTGCCCAGGTCAGGGCATCTGTGCTCAGAGGCAACTGGGAAGCTGTTTTCTCTGTGTTTACCACACCTCATGGGTACTTAAAACATCCACGCATTCAACAGCGTATACCATCTCATGCCTTCTCCCCCCCCCAGTGTTATAGAGAAGCGTGCTCATTTTATTTCATACTTCCACAGCTCTTTCCAGGTAAGAGGGTTGCTTTAACCCAATGTGATATGACTCTGAAGAGCTTCAATGACTGACTCAACTTGTAAAAGGGCCATTTGGTAGGACAAACTATGAGTGATGACAAATTATTTCTCAGAAGGGATAGGATTTTAATAAATAACTACATTTTAGAATTTATTCCTATGAATACACATCTTCTTGTCATGTGACCTTGAGATGGTGGAAATGAGCAAAAAGGATTCTGCTTAAGATGGCAAGACAAAGAGTAATAAATGGTCATTTGAATTCTGAGTTTGCAGCATCTTATTTGGGGCTTTTAAGAGAGCAGTGTGATGAGCAATGGGCTTTTAATAACCACTGAATGGACTGTTTACTCTCGCACTCAAACCACAAATGTGTTATACGGTGGGAGCCACTTACTGACAGTATGTTTTTCATTGTAATCACAAAAACGTTGTATGCAATCAGCCAGTCCCAATAGCGCAGGATGCTCTTGATGGGTTTCAACAGCAAATTGCCCCCAAAAAGCAGGAAATAGAAGCAGGCCACCAAGTAACCCATGCAAAAGATGCTGATCCTGGTGGTCCCAGTGATGAAGATGATCGTGAGGACGAACCAGAAGAGGTAGCTGAAGATGATTACTTTGGACATGTCTAAGTACGACCTGGAAGACAAAACGGAACCATCAGAGGGCAACGGCCCACTCATACAAAAATATCGAGTCAGGAGATCCTCCTTTAACAGGGGAAAAATTCATACCCCACTTGTGACTCTCTCTGACAGCGCTACGCAAGTCACACTGTGAGCGCTGTGTTCATCCTTCATCTAACACTGCCTGGTCTATAGGAAATCCTAACCTAGTCACTCACGGACCAGCAGGTAAGTTTGTGAAAACACTGTGTGCATGTTTATCATCAGCGTATTTGGGCCAAATTTCCCACAAACAGCAAGATTTTCTGCCTACTACCTGAGTACTCAAAAGCTGTCCCCACGTTGCTACAGAGGCACGGATCCCAGTGCGGCAGGGGTTCTAAGATGCAGATGCCTCCTGGAGCAAGGGAATGGGGAAGAACGGCTCCCTTTCGAGGAACTAGAAATGAATAGGTTCAAACAAACCCACGTTACAGACTGGAGATGAAATGTCTCCCTGGGGATGAGAAGTAACTCGTCGCAGTGACAGTGTGGGGGGGAGGGGGGCGTGGGAGGTTTGGAGGATCTTTCCAATACCCTGTCTTTGCATGTCCCTGGGTGGAGTCAGGATGCCTATTTGGGAGCCACTCCTCCCCTATGACCTTCCTGACGGAAGGCGAGACCGCATTCAGGCTCAGTCCATAAACTGCAGCTGCTGGAGTCTCCCTCTGGGGTCACGGAGACCCCGGGGCAGCGGTACCCACAGGCCAAGTCCCATCTGTATTTGCTTAATTAGAGTTTCTTTGTTTTGGAGATTTTGCTTTGACTGTTCCACATCCCAGGTTTGGGGAGAAGCACAGGAGAACCGATTCTGGGTGAGTTATTTGACTAAGGAGTTACTTTGTAAGAGTTAATAAGTATCTCTTGATAAAATATGCACTACAGTATCCAGCATGGTTGGGAGGTGAGTTGTGCCTTAAAGGTACATTGTCAGATAAGTGAACCTTCGAACTTTACTCTTTCTAGAGTAAAATACTCAATACTTTTAAATGTTTTTACAGAATACTTTTCTAAAATATATCACACCCTTCCTTGACTTCGTACGCAAAGGAGAGTGAATAAAACGTCAGTATTTCTCAGTCTCCCAGGATCACCAGAGTTAGTGATTCAGTGTAGCCATAATATGGGAACACGTGTGTGGTCTGAAGTCAGTAGAATTGGGCTGCTGGCATTTTTGAGTGTGTGTGTATACGTGTGTGCAAGCACATGTGCGTGTTAGTGCACCGTGTGCTTTCTATAAATTTCCCTTCCTTGCCTGCAGTTGTTAATTCCTGCTCTGGAGCCCCGGCCCCACTGCTCAGCACTTAACCTGTGTAGGTTTGAAAATCATAAACCTAAACTTGTGAGAATAGCATGGGAAACACTAGTAACACCAGCCTCAAGGCCCCCTGGGCAGGTGAGCGAGCCCTCGGGGCTTGTACCTAGGACTGGAGGCCCCTGAACAGCCCGCGGGCGCCCTGGCTGCTCCGCAGAGCCGCTGGGAGCATGCAGCCGCAGAGAGGGCCTGTGGGACAACGGGCGGTGTCACAGCAGAGCCGTCACCCGCTTCCTGCTCACGGCTGTGGTAGTTCCCAGGTGACCCCTGAGGGGTCGCTTTTCTGACAGTCCTAATTGAGAAACAGATCTAAAATCCTGAAATAATTCTATTTAAAAAAGATACAGCTTTAAAAATCAGTGGTGCAAAAAAGCTTTCCAGTGGGTATGTGGTTTTCCCTTCATACAGTGTAGGGTTGAGTATGTATTTTTCTCCCTTTGCTTTAGGGAAAAGGGCGAGCTGGACTGATTTTTCTCTTAGGACCACAGAGAAGAGGTAAAAACAGAAATCTTGCTGTGTTTAGTATGGTCCTCAATTCATGAAAGAATCTTCCAGTCTACATAGCACAGCATCAAAGCAAACTCACGGACTATTTACTCAGTGTATATGGAGCCTCCTACGCTGCCGAGAGGCGCGGATGCTTCCACACCACGCAGTCTTTGCAGCTGCAGTGACCGGGTTCAAACCCTTGCTCAGTTTCCTCATCCACGAAGGAGGGAGGGTAATATTCCCACTCAGAGGGCAGTCACTGGGGTGAAATGCTGCATCCACGCAGAGCGCCCGAAACACAGCCTGCACAGAGGAAGCCCCCAGTGGCCGCCGGCTGTTAACCCTGTGATGTGCACTGGAGGCCAACAGTTCATATGGCTGGGGAATGGCGACAAGTACAAAAATAAGTGAGAAGTGGATTCTGCCCTAAGTTGCCTATCCCTTAGACTGAGGGGGTAAGATAGGTTCTTAAAATAATACCGTGCAAATACCATGCTCTAGGAGGTCAGAATCAGAGAGCTAATTTCAGTGGGGAGTCCCATTGGCTTGTACAAAACAGCCTTCTCTACACTGTGCATGAATGTGCATGAATGTGCAGCCACTCACCAGATCCTCACAGCAGTACTAGAAGATGGATGCTAACTAGGGAGGATCAGAGAGGTTTGGTAATTACTCCAAAGACAAACGGCTGGTAAAGGAGACATAAAAAATCAGACCCATTTGTCAGACTCCTACTGCTGGTGGTTGAATTGAGTCTTAAAGGCGCTACAGGACTGCAGAGCTGGCTGGAGAGGCAGATGGCAGTGCCCTCCACAAAGTGGGCGTCAGACGAATAAACGATGAGGACTTAGGAACCCAGAGCAGGCAGAAGGAACGCACAGCAAGAAATGTAGTTTGGTTTAAACATGAACTCTGAGGAGGGGATGAGCAGACTGCCAAGATCAGCTGTCACCAGACTGCAGAGGGCAGTGGAGGGCAGAAATGGTGCTAGGAAGGGAGCCCACACACAGCCACGGAGGGGACCGCTCAAGAGAGAGCGCCAGCACAGGGTGGGCTGTGGGGACCAGTCCTCCTCGGTGTCCACTGAATATGGGGATAAGGAGGAAGGACGGAGGATGAGGGGACGAGGAGGAGGGATGAGGACGGGAGGAGAGACAGAGGGTAAAGATGAGGGATCTCTGCTGGATTGCCGGGAAGCAGTATTATGGGCACGAAGTCAGTTGTGTATGAAGAAGAGGAGGGAAACTGAGGCCAAAAAATTTGGTTAATGCTGGAAAATACAGAAGCAGAACTCTCATTCAGAGTCTCGGCTTCTAGACTACTGAGCCGCCTGTCTGCATTTATTGCTTAGCGTGTACAACCAGCTGATCAGTTTCCCAAGACTAGCAGAGAGAAACTGGAAGTAGAGGTCGATACTCTAAGTGAGATACACACACCAAAGTGGCTTTGAAACCTGTGCAACCGTTACCTGCAGTGAATGAAGTCTGGTACAGGGTTATGCTGGCTGAAAGAGGCTGCATCAAGGTTCATGCAAATCTCGACATTGTCTCCCGCCATGATTCGCACTGCAGCCTTATTTTCATCCTCAAAAATTTGCCTTTGTAAGGAGGCACACAGAAGCAGCATGAAGTCATCTGGCAAGACAGAGAGAGAATTAAACCACCTTCTCATCTTCTGGGTTTACACAATGTAAAAAAGAGTCCTCACATGGTATGAGCTCCTAAGGGAGTCGTGTTCCCAAAGTTCATAGGGCAATTCTTCCCGGATTCCAATGTCGGGGCCAAGTCCACCTTCCCCACCATGGGTGATGCAGGAGGGACCACAGACATCCTGGTGCTCCTAGTGTGAGAGCCCCTGGATTCTGTCTGCACAGTGGTGACTGAAAGTATCAGGTGCAATTGCCAGTCTCCAGGACTCGCTTATATGATAATGTTTATTTGCATTTACCTCCCACCAAAGTTCTGAGGAGGCCCTTTGAGCACTTTCCCCACTAAAGCCTCTTCCCAGAGCAGACACCGCAGTGAAGGCTTGGTGAGGGCAGGGGGAGATGGTGGGGTGATCGTGGGAGCAGAGAGTCTGGTGGAGCTGTCCTCGCGTCCGACTGCCCAGAACAGGCCTTACGTAGTCCACCAGCCGAGCTGGCAGCCTCCAGCACCACGTGGCTTCATTGTTTTTTAAATTAAACCTGAATTCAGCACAATCACTCCCTGGTTTTCAGAGCACCCAGCACACTCTATAGGTGGGGCTGCTGCAACCGGTGGATCATTAGCCTGCCCTCGGCAGGGCTGGGGGCTGCAGCCCAGCTCTAGAGCATCTGCAGTTTAGGCAGTATCTTCTTCGCCGACACAGGCTTATCTGTAGGTTCAGTCTGTCTATGGTGGCAACCAGAAACAACTGCTTCACAGAATACAAGGCCTGCCTCTCCAGTCTGCCTTCTAGAAGGTGGGTGTGTAGAGGTATGTGAGGGGAGCGGAGGGTGGGTGTGTGTTGGGAGGTGAAATTATGAAAGTGAATACGGTATTTCCAATGTTTATTTATTAATTTGGCAAATGTAATAGAGCAAGAAGAAGCCATTAACGACTTGTGATGCTAACGCATCAAGATAAGCCTTTGCGTGGTCAGAAAGTGCGGTGAGGAAGCAGAGGGGCTAAAGCACAGCACACGAAGACGAATTAGCAAATGCAGCAGCACCAGCAGCGCCCCGCGGCCCTGGGGCCGCAGCACTTACAGACGAGAAACACGGGGTTGGGCCGCACAATGAAGTCTGGGAAGTACAGCCACTTAATGATGTTGTCGTTGAAGCTGGCACCCTTGAATCTCCACGGGTAATCTGCAGGGAGGGGAGTGGTGGAGAGCAAGATCAATACCCTTGTTCACTGCCCTTCGCTTGATCGCCCACGCTGGAGGGGCTGGGGGTAAGAGCAGCTGGCTCCGGGAGGAAGCCGCTCACCTCTGCAAGGGGCTGGAGGGATGCCGATGCAGATGAAGTACTGGAACGTGATGATGCAGGCCAGGAAGCAGCAGTACTTGGGCCAGATCTCCGCAATGGCTTTTCTTCTGCGTCGATATAAGACAGCGATCAACCAGCAGGCGTGAATCATGGCATAGAAGTCCATTCGCTGCCCAATGACGTTCACTGACATTAGGAAACAGGTCTGCATGAGGAGGAAAAGAGGCACAAAAATTGAGTTTCAGGGAAGGGGAGTGGCGTCAGCTGTCAGCCCTGAGGGCAGGTCTCTGCTTATGTTTGCCAAGTCTTGCCTCTTTCGGGTGTCTTTCGTTGTGAGGACAGCAATACTGTACAAATGACTAGGTCACTAAGAACCACTTCAGATGGTGCTGAGAACTCCAGCTACGATCTCTTCATGAAACATCAGTGTTCCAAATATACTCTATTAAAGGGCGGGCTCCACCACGCCATTGCACGTCCTAACAGTCCATTTGGCTAAGGTTACACTTTCGGAATGCATAAAACAGAAAGAAGATTAGCAACATTTTATTCTTAATAGGAAACCAGTTAAAATGTCAAGTAATAACCACGCATCCGTAAGATCACAGAGATGCAGAGTGGCCCAGTTCACCACTGCAGAGCGGGGGCGATGGCACCTGGTCTTGGAAGACTGTCAACCAGGCCAGGTTAACCCTTCAGGGCTCTCCTCCCGCTGATCCCGAGAAGACAGAAATCACAGCATGGAGATGCACAGTGAAGCTCCTGTGGCCAACTGACCAAAAGCAGCTACTGGAATTTTCACAGAAATGAGAAAGAAAACACATCAACAAGGAAACTTACCTCTAGGCCAAACTTGTAGAAGAAGTAATTTATGAAATACTTGGCACAATTAATAAGTCCATCATCTAGATGGAGCCTTGTAATGTCGTGAAAGATGGTTTTAGACACGGGGGCTGTGAGATTGTTCCGACCTCGATAGTATTCCTGATGGCGGTAAATTGTAACCTCGAAGGCCAGAATGGCCAGCATCAGGAGGTTATTCTACGAAGCAAGAGAACATAGTTGTGTGAAGCCAAAAGCTTTAGGACACGGTAATTTTAAGCAATCCTCATAATAAATCATTTTATTCCATTCTTGATGTCTAAAAGGACAATGCTTTATAAAAATCCCTCCTCTATAAAATATGAGCCTTGAATTCACTTCCTTGTTCACTTTCTCTGTTCTAAGATAACAAGGGTAGAGTTATCTCCACTATGCAAGTCTGGCTCATTTCTATGATTACAGGGTCTGGAATCTCCAGACAAAAGACTGGTGATGCATGTTCCTATTTCTGTACTGGGCAGCTGTGTCCAGTGACTTTGGGAGAATGGGCCAGCCTATGTGCAACTAGAAGGACAAAACACTTCTACAGCATTCTACAAGGACACCCGTGCAAAGAGACTAAGCTGGAAGTGTGGGATCCACGTTAGAGGGGAAATTTTTGTACACCTCCAAAATCTGGCTAGAGAGCATGCTGAGGACAATAAAATAATAATAGTAATAGTGAGGATAATAAACTTGTTAACATTTATGGAACCATATGGACCAGACACTATTCTAATCACCCTTTTCAAATATAAGTTTGTTTCATCCTTATAACAGCTCTTTATGCTAGATACTATTTGTACATTACAAATGATATCTGCCATATGAGGAAAAACTAGAAAGCTACACGGCCAAAGAAAAATGAGACACTTAATACATTTAAAAATTCCTGGTGTTGAGCATAAATCTTTTATTTTTAAGTGCATTGTCAGAATAATATTATTAAGACTGCTCAGATTATCCATCAAAGTACAGTGTGGAATACCTGAAGTATATTGCTTTCATTATGTTTGTTACAACTGTTTGCAGAGTTCCTTCTTCAAAGATATGCTCTTTTTATTTGATTACCTCTAAATGTAACGTATGCTCTTTATTAAAATTTGTAGAGAAACAAAATTTAGACAGCAGAAATTTCTTGTAATGCTAAACCTACTTCTCAGAAATAATCACTACTGACCATTTGGAGTATTTTACTCAATTTTTTTCCTCTGTGTCTAAAAGAGATCATACTATGCACGGCATTTGAAATTTGCTTTTTTCAAAATAAAATAATACATTTAGGGCATCTTTCAATGTCTGATATTATCAATCTACGTCAATCTTTTAGTGGGTCTATAATGTTCCAGTTAATATATTTGTCATACTTTATTCAATTAATCTCAAACTACTTGATCAGTTTCTTTTCAGCACAATGCAATACTGATTTAGTCATTTGTTTCGAAGGTGATTCCAAATGTCACGTAAGAAGCTGAGGTTCCCTCCAACGTGATATTAGGGGTCTCAAGGAATGGATTCCAGACAGCAACTGTGCAGGGGCACAAACTAAGCTTGATGAAGACTTTACCCTCAGGTAGACCAGCAAAGGGGAGGACTTCCTCAGGCCAACCCACTCTGTCGGGTCAATAGGAGCGTTGTAGAGCAGTGACTTGTTCAACTGCTGGAGGGGGACATTCGTTTGGTTTTCATTTGGCTGAAAAGAAGAGAAAAGGGAGTAAAAAATGGCTCCATGGATTAGAAGAGTTCAGATTATTCTCCTTGAGCTTTGAGCAAATGGACATGGGAGGGGATGGGAAGGTGGAATCTCAGCATGAGAAGAGACTCGTGACTTAAGGGTGAGACTAGTGGCTTAAAGGCCAGAGAGAACATGCTTGCAGAGGCAGGATCCCCCCTATCTGCCTCACTTGGCTAAAGGCCAGTCAAGGAGCTTCCCCATCTGAGGCTCACCAAGGAACAGTTAACAGAAAAGTTCTCAGGCTTAATGGTTTGCAGCTGGTACAACATTTTGCAGACGATGATCACACACGTCCAGACAGTGCAGACACTTGAAGCCAGACGGCGTAGCTTGGCGTATGGCAGAGCAAAAGCCCAAGAAATCAAAAATACATAGTTGAACAGAGACACCTGAAAACATAAAATGAGAAATGGGCACAAGAATACATAACACAGCATAACACCCACAAAATGTGGCAACTTGGTTTATTCAGTGCAGCTCAGTTCGGCAAAGGCTGACTGAGTTCCTCACGTGTGCAAGGCATTGCTCTAGTGTAGGGGTACTAAGATAGGTCTTGGGTGGCGGACAGATGTATAACCAGATGATGTCAATATAACGTAGCATTGGCTAAACTAGAGATGTGAACAGGCTCCTGTGAGATTATCCAGAAGGGTGCTTGTCCCAATCTGGAGCTTCCAGCAGCAGTTCCTGGAAGACACGTTGTCTGGTCTGAGGCTTGAAGGATGCATAAAGTTATCCAGGCCAAGAAAGGTGAAAAGTGCATTCCAGGTAAAGGATATGAGAAAAGACAGGAAAGGAGGAAGTAGAGTGGTGGGAAGAGGTGACCCCCAACAATTAGCAATTCTAGAGTTGAAAGCAGTGAACTGCAGAAGCAAGTGTGGCTGGAGATGCAGCTGGGAGCCACATTGTGGTGGACCCCTTTAAATCATGCTATGGCCCATGAGCCCCTTCTGCAGAAAATTGAGAGCCACTGAAGGGATTTACACTGGGAAATCTTAAAGAAAGATTGGCATTTTATTTAGGTAAGTGTCATGAAGAATGGAGGTGCACCAATGGGGGTTAGACCAGAGGTCAGGGGGCCAGTTCCCAGGTGCTGCAATGACCTAGCAGCTCAATGACAAGGGCCCCAGCTCGGGCAGTAGGGCAGAGATCGGGGGAACCGTGGATTGGAGATGGGAAGCAAAAATAGCAGGATTTGGTGACTGGCTTGGAAGTGGGGAGTGGTAAGGGAGACAGTGTAAGGAATGCCTCCCAGGTTTCTGGCTTGGGAGCCAGAGCCTTGAGCGGATGACAGGGCCACTACTGCGATAGGATCTGGATTCAGGGCAGGTGCCCAGAGGGAAGGCAATGACTTCAACTGGGTTTAGACTGTGTGTGTTTGTTGATCAGATGAAGTGTCCAGTCACTTCTGACAGTTCTCCATAGCTAACAGTTCATTGAACGGTATAGAAGCACCACCATCTTCTTCAGCCATGGAAAATGTCCATTTATTCTACATAGTGTTAAAAGAATATCCTAGGAAGATTTAATATTATCAGGTGCAAATAACAGCATGCACTCAACTGATAAAATTGAACATGTAGCACGTGCTACACACTGTGGGCTGTAAGAGGCACAGGTGCCTGTTTGGCCTACAAAAACTATAAACACGAAACGTGGACACTCCAGGGCAGGATTTAGTTCTGCCATTTGTTACCTTTCTACTCTTCTACTTAATTGCTTGTCACTGTCCAAGGCAAGGAACCTCTCTGAGAATTAAGTGCTGAAATATTAGGGTAGTAAGAGCTGCCTTATGGAATTAATTGAGGATGAAAGAAATACTGTACAGGGAAGTACCCTGTAAACTATAAAGCACTCACAAGCACATATTTTGGTTAGCTGGGTGAATTCTCCTCCTCAGTCATTGGCAAGTGTCATGCTAATTGGCATGTTAAAAAGCAACTCCCATTAAAGATATTCTGAAATTAAGTCTCTTTGTTATGTCTTTTATTATGTATGTAAGGCAGTGAGTATAAAAACAGTACAATAAATTTACATAGAACTTTCAGTTTTTTGAGTGATAGAGAAAGAGAAGAAAAGATAATATCTTTTATCAAGTCCAAACTAGGTTCAAGATGACATATCCCAAGTGGATCCTTCCCCTCCAGAAATACTGGGGCAGCGCTGGTGAGAGCTGCATGAAGAGCCTGGCCATATGATGGAGGACGAGCCCTGCCGGCCTGGGCTGGGCCAAGGCGCACGGGGCCGCACAGATGGTCCTCTCAGCCAGGGTCAGGGAAGGTTGCCTAGAGTACCTGCCATGCAGACAGGAGTGAGCCAGGCAGAGGGACTGCAGGTCCAAGGCCCTACAGGCAAGGGACAGCATGGTGTGGACATCCTTGGGGCAGCTAGAGGCCAACATGAGAGCACTATGATCTGAGTCCATTTGGAGGACTCTGAAATCCACCAAGTGGTCAGGGTGTCTGGGAAGGAAATGGCGAAGTGGTCCAGGGCCAGATGATAAGGGTCTTATATCATGGGATTGTGAGGATGAGAGAGCTGTTGAAAGTTTTCAAGTAGAGGATTATCATGATCATATTTACACTCTGGGAAGATGATTCTGGCCACATGATGGAATACATATTGGAAGAAGGAAAAATTTTCTCCTTCCAGCAGACCTGGGAATCTGTTAGAGTGCTCTAAAAGGAAACGAAGTAGAGGTGGGAGCTTAGTTTTAGAGATATTTAGGTAAAGGTGCTTTGCGGACATGCAAGAAGTGAGGTCATGTTCAGATGCCCAGGTCTGCAGCTCAAAGAGAGGACTGGACCGATGATACAGACTTCTGACCCACAGCGTGTGGACCGCAAGTAAACCACAGGAGAGGAGGAGGGCACCCATGGAGGGTCTGGAATCACAAAAGGGGCTGTGGATAGAACTGGAGAACCCTGGAGAGGAGCTGGCAGAGGAGCAGCAGCCCAGGAATGAGAAGAAAAGCGAGGACCCTGGCAGCAGAGGGCCAGAAGCGCGTGCTGACCTGGGAACAAATGCTCACATCACCGACATCCAACGTCGGAGAGACTCAAGTAAGATAAGGACTGAAAAACCTCCGTGAGGTGGGCATTCTTACTTTCATCATTCTACAAATAGGAAAACTGGCGCTCAGACAAGAGTGACACTTCGTTCCATGCAAACATGGCTCATGAGGGTCTCATCATTTCGCTGATGACAGAAATCTTGTGGAATGCACATTAAAATCAAAGAGACAAATACCTGGGCCCCAACCAATACCTGATGTTTGGGGATTTCTAGGGAAATACCTGGTCGTCCACGTATATAACAAGTGACCAGGTGATTCTTATTATTCTTGAGGTTACTATCTTAAGAGAGGAGCCTCTGGGCACTGTGGCTCCCCGGCCTCCCTCTCTCCCTCAGAGCACCCACAGCTTCAATGTTCACCCACCCTGTGCAACCACTCACAGGAGTGCCCCCTCCTTGTGCACCCAGAGCTTCCTGGGGACACCTCTAACCCAGCTCTTCAAGTGTCTTTTGCTTTTATTTACCAGCCATGGCCATCACACTGCGAGCTGAGACAGGACCTGTGTCTGTCATGCTCGCATGCTGGCACCAAGCACAGTGGAAGCATTCAGTTGATTGTAATTTATGGCAAGTACATGATAAAGGCTAAATGAATGCTCAGCGAGAGAGAAAGTTGTAATAATAATGAAACAGCAACT
This sequence comes from Equus asinus, assembly GCF_041296235.1. Lineage (NCBI taxonomy): Eukaryota > Metazoa > Chordata > Mammalia > Perissodactyla > Equidae > Equus > Equus asinus. Next base: position 58,656,996 of record NC_091796.1, on the reverse strand, counting down.
GATTTCTAGGAGAAATCTCAAGTTCGCAGAGTTCTTCTGTTTACTTCCTTCCCTCAGTCAGTATTTATTGGGCTTCCACAATTGGCCAGCCCTCTGGGAGTTTCTGAGGATACTGAAAGAAATGAGGCATGACCTCCTTCCTCAAGGAATAACGTGATCTCACAGAGCTCTCTAGGAAGCTTTTGAAATTAGAAACATAGCTGCATATAAAAAAGGAGAAGAGAATGTTACATATACTTTTAAATCTAGGTCATTCCAAAGTGGCGTTGCTCTGAGTAACACATGCCGACATAAGAGAAAGGTTTCTGTGACAAATTCTTCCCCAGTAGGCTCCTCTTCCTCAGATGCCCAGGACGATAACCTTTGAAAGGTTTAATATTTTCGGAAGAAATCACCCTGAATGTTTGTGAAAACAAGCACCCTTCCTTAGGGCCTTGGATGGGGATGGTTTGAACCCAAAGCAGGTGGCCACACCTCTTAAGATTTAACTGCGGATATTACTTTGTTCTCATTTTGCCCTTTATTGATCAGCAATTTTTGAGAAAGGATATTTCTTGTGTTAATCAAAATTAATAAGCTATTAATGGCAAATATATGTAGCACCTGCCCTTGCTGACGGGCTTCTCCAGTTGGGGATGAGTCAAGCCTCCAAAGCACAGAGGCCCCTGCAGGTATAAATCAGCAGCTGAGAGGTGCACAACCTTGGGGGCTGCTGGTCCTGGGTGAACAGTGTCCCCGGAACTGTGCAACACAGGCACCCTGATGCGAACGGCGGCACGTGCGCCTTTGTTATAATCAGATAAAATTCAGACACGTTACACACTGGATTGGCATATGGCTCCTTCCAGGAACCAAACACAAGAGTCAGTGCTTGTCTCTCTTCCCCTACTGTACTGGGTAGAGAAAGGGGTCAAATCGAAGTGCCGTGAGGCACCAGGTTAGAAGAGACGGAGATAGAAGCTTCCACAACGAGGTGCTAGCCACCCATGTGGAAAGTTCAAAACAGTTCATCAGAAACCATTTAGGGGTCTTTAAAGTCCTCCAGGAGGATACAAATGAGTCAAGACAGTGAGGATTACAGGAGGGAGCGCGAAGTGATTTCTTCATAGAGAGGTGCTTCTGTCTATCCCCACCACAAGACAATGGGGTGGGGAGAAAGGGATGCAACATTCTCCACCCAAAGCCCCAAGTGAGGAGCTTCAAGTAGGACCACTCAGAGATCTCAGCGTGTGCATCCTGGAGTTTGGGCACAGAGTTTGTGTACTGGTGTGCAACTTCTACCCAGAAAATCCAGCTGGCAAGGAGACCTCGGCCGCTGTGGTGGCAGAACACAGTGGGCGGCTTCACTGGGATCCAGGAGCTCCAGTAGGACAGAGGCTGTGTAAATGTTGCCCTTGGACCTGATGTGGGAGGCAGAGAGCCTCAGAAGCTCTTCTGAGTACTGCTCAAGGGGACTGCCTGCCAGGGTGATGGGGCTTCACCAGAAAGGGTCCAGGAGGAGCGGATGCTGGGAACCCAGGGCTGCCTGATGGGTCACAGCCCCAGAGGTGCTGCTGGGGCCCCTGAAGAGGAGCCTCCATGAGACAAAGGTAGGTTTAATCGGCTGCCAGCCCAGAGTGTGAGGCCATCCTATGATAGCAAAAGTCAAATCAGAATATCCCCCATTCTCACCTCACCCACTCGCCGGGAGTCTGGTAACAGACGTTAGTTCACTGGAGCAGGGGAGGCAGGGAAGGGAGATAAATGGGAGAAAGAAAGAAGCAGCCAGAAGAGGACATGGTTCTAGCTGGGTAAGAGAGCAGAGTTTTGATTCTTTCCTGTGGCTGGACAATTTTAATTAATGAAGTGAGCTTTTGCTTGCTATTTACGGTAACTAGAGGACTTTCCATGTCCTAGGAATGATAAGAAAGTGTTTTGCACTCAGGAGCATGGAGAAAAGTTTCCCTCTGGAATACATTTTACAGCGACAGTAGAGACCTGAAATAAAGTTGTTTTTATAATTACGCCCCACATGTTCCGATCACTCAGTGCTCCAAGGACGTTAATAAGAGTTAGCTGTGAACATGTTGACTGGAGTCCAGAGTCCAAAGTCAGTGTAGGGAGGGGACAGACCTCAGTGGTGACAGGATCCGAGGATCCTGCAGTAACTCCCGCTTGGGTGAGGAAACCTTTTCGGTGCGTGGGATGACATCATATGGAACTCGGGGGATACACATGGGGGTGAAACCATCGTACAACAATGGGATTCCGGCAGATGCAAGTAGCAGCAGGAGCACAATTGCTCTGATTCATGAGTCTCTGACATGCTTTAAAGTTATAGAGGAGAGAGTTGGAATTAGGAATGAAAATTCCAGAAGTCTGCACAATGTGTGGATCATAGAGAAGGAATTGCTCATATGCGATCAAAAGCCATTTTTCTAATAGTGTAATAGGATGAATAGGTCATGAGACTTTACTGTCTTGACAGCCTATTAACAAGATATTCTCGAGGCTCATTAAAGATGATTTTAAAAAAACTATGTCTGCCTTTTGTTTAGGATTTGTAAGAGAGTGGTGTCACTGAACACCTCTTTGTCTTTCTGAACTCTTTAGGATGGATCACTGAGAGTGGACTTTCTGTGCCCTAATAGCGCTCATTTCTCTTTCATTTAACACTCCCATCATCAAATTGCCTTAATACGCCTCCACAACTCTGCAACACAACTTCTCATGCCGTCGCAATCATCTGGACATCAGATTTGGTTAATTTACAAACGGCATTTGCTCATTTTTAGCCAAATGCCTTCTCTTGTTCTTAATCTTAATTTCATTGCTCCTTAATATTCTGACCCTCAGATTCTGTCCGAATTGGTCAGTTCACCTGTACAGTTAAAATGCTTAAGCTCTTTCGTTTTCAACTAATATACATATAGGGTAGATTGCAGTTCTGATTAAGGTATGGACTTGGTTACTTAACAGTGGAGCATATGTCATTTTCTGCCACCAGTCCCACAGGGAGAGTGGTTTCTGCTTTGTTCCCACCTGGCAATGGTCCCCCATCCATTTCAGATGATTTGTACGAAATGGGAGAAAGCTCCGGTTTAGACTGGAGCATTTAAATTAAGGTTTATCCCTTAGTTACCTACTTGTGAAACTTTTGGGGTTTATAGTATTATAGTTGTAACATTATGTTGTTATTTAACTTTTTGAAAATTATTGGCAGTGGTTCCCTGACTTAATTTTTAGTGGGCACAGACTCTTTGAATTGTCACCAACTCACAAATAGTCCAGGGACATTAGAAGTATGTGAAAATTATTTGCTGATAAATTGAAAGAACGCTAATCTCTCCACAGTGAACATCAAATAATTACTGGCTGAATGATGACTCTCCTCTTTCCAGATGAGAAAGCAGAAGTGCAATTACAATGTTGAAAGACTGTGTGCCTTGTCTGAAAAAAACCAGTAATAAACAGAGTGAACTCCACTAAAGATTTTACTAAATTTTGGAACCTGAGTTTCCTTGGTAACACACACTGGAATGTTACTGATTTCCTCAGAAGAATTTGCGGAGACAGACTCCCATGTGCAGTCAGACCGGCACCTGCTCTCACGCACTTCAATAAAGGCTGGATGAAAAGAAAGAACCCGTGCACTGTGACCAAGCCAGTCAGCAAGCGAGCCAGGAGCCCCCTTCTCCACTATGCTCCCCTCTTCTCAGGACACCCGCCCTTTGGTTTTCTGTATGACAAAGTGTATGCGCCTATCTTAGAACCTCGGTGTTCTAATGTAATGGGAATTACACTTAAAAAAAAAACCATGGACAGTGGGAAAAGGAAAATGATGACCTACTGTGGCTCTGTTTGGCCTGACGATACAGCAAACGTGCACTTGCCTCTTTCACAGAAACCCAGATAATGTACGATGAAACGATTTTGATGATATGCAACTCCAAAATCCACCACATGAACACCTGCAGCTTGTGAAAATACTCCAGGAATTTTAAGAAGAGCACAGTAAGGCGGTCAATCACCAGGTGCCATTTGTTCCTTAAATCTGCAAAATAGGAAATTCACCAAAGAGCATCAAAAGGTGTTTTTTTAAATTATTATTATTTAAAGCATATCTCATAGCATTTGGATTGGAACGAGATGCTGCAAAATAACAGTAGTGGAAGAATTCTAAGAATACCAACATTTGGAGGCAGGGGAGTCTAAGAAGCCCACAGCATGATGATGACTTGGACATCACACACTCAGACTCTGAGGAACAAGGCTACTTTTATCCACCTTTTAATTAAATTAGTGTGAAGAATAATTTTGATCTCATTTACTCTGAAGGCTGAGCTATACTGCCCTAATTTCCTGAGAAGATTAAGTAACTGAGCTCCCTCTAAATGACATTTTTCTTGCCAAAACAGTGCTTGCAGAAGTGTCAGTTTTCTTTAACTAGGGGGAGGCTCAAGCTCACCAGTCACCTTGGAAGAGCGAGCCAGGCAGGAAGGGCTGGCTCCTTGTTGCAACTGAAAATGAACACTGAGGATCTGAACGACTCGTCTCAGTTCACGAAATGTGATCACACTCATTTTAATCATAACTCTTTTTTCCTCCCCAAAGCTCCAGTGCATGGTTGTGTGTCCTAGTTGTAAGTTGCTCTAGTTCTACTGTGTGAGCTGCCACCACAGCCTGGCTCCTGACAGACGGGTGGTGTGGTTCCACACCCAGGAAGCGAACCAGGGCCGCTGAACCAGTGAGCGCGGAACTTTAACTACTAGGCCATCAGGGCTGCCTCTTAATCATAACTTTTAATTGAGTTAATAATTTTCTTCTTTCCCCCTTGTGCTAGGGAGTCTTATTTTGTAGACTAGCCTCATGCTTCTGTCTGGAAGGACCGTCCTGGTTAATCTGAAGGACAGTCATGAGAGGGCTGTTTTGTGGAATCAGCACACCACCACATCTGTCAACAAAGGCTCAGAAGCCCAGGCAGATAGGACCCCAGTGTCTCTCAGTAGCTTCTTTACATGGCTGGGTGGTTGGAACAGTCACTGTGCTTGGTTCTGAAAGTTTAAGTAAGGTTTTAGTTATTGTGAAAAATGCTTATTTACAAAATGGCTCAGACATCTGTACAAAGATTCAGTTCATAACTGAGCACACTTTGGAGGTGTGGGTGGCAGGTACAAGAGGGAGTGCAAGGAGAAGGTGCAGTCCAGTTTTCCATGAGATCCTATTAGTACAGCTCCAAACCTGTCTTCAAGGAGTGTAGCAAAGTCCCAGGCCTGAGTCCTCAGTCCTGCAGAGCTGGGTTCTCCCATCTCACTGAGGAACCATGATGCTCAGACACGGAGAGAGCACTTCTGGGCCTCTCCTGAGGTCTTCTGAAATGATGGCAAAGGAGGCCAGCTTTGGGGAGCTTGCCTTTGGCAGGGATCTTCCACCTCACGCTGCTCTTTTATTGTCCACTTTGTAAAGCACAGAGCACCAGCAAAGACAAGCACAGCATCTCACTGTGGCAGCCCCAGGACAACGCCCCCAAAGGCCATGCTCTCTGCTTCCTCCCCGACTTTCTGGGAATTGTCAAACAGATGAAACTCTTCACCTTTTATACTCTCTGTCAGATAATGTGTCCTGATCACCGAGGACATCTAATTCTCATCAGGCCCTCTTAAAACATTAATTTCAAGCCTGTGAATAAATATAGGAAAGAAGAGCCTAAAGAACAAAGAGGGGAAAACCTAAAATAACAATTACAACAAAAAAATCTCTAGGAGTTGGCTAGAACTGATCATTATCCAATTGCTCATTTTCTCCTCTGGTTCCTATGTCCTAAAACACAAGAACAGAACTAGAAATATATTCTTAATGATCAGTTTCCTGGAAAGCCTCAGAATGATTTCTTCAAGGATGTGTTTGAAAAGGCCACGTCTAGAACTTTCAGAAATTCTACACAGCTGCCTGTTTCTGCTCTGCCCGGCCTCAGCTTTCTGACTGGGTATTGGGTAACTGCCAGCCCTCCGGCATCTCGCCAGGATCACCACTGGTGGATCCATAGTTATAACCAGCCATCTGCTCTCTTCTTCTAAGTCAGAAGTAAAAGAAAATTGTTGGAACAGGAGTGTTATGACTCCAGCAACCGAAATAAATAAAACACACCCCAATTTTTATTTCACAACTTGGTCAAATATATATCCATTTGGAGTAAGTCAGTGTTGCATTCGCTCAGTCTCAGCCAGCATTTTCTGGTAGTGAGCAGATTACCTGACGTCCCTGCCTCCTCCTCTTCCTCTTCCTCCTCCTCCTCCTCCTCACTGTCTTTCCCAAGCTCAGCCTTCTCGGCTTTCTCAGGGCACCCCTCCAGCTTCTCCGCACCAGGCTCTGCTGGCTTCCCCATCTCCGGCGCCTGCAGGCTGGCGGTCAGGTTCATCATGGCGAGGTCCGGCAGGCTTCCCTCAGGGTGCGCCAGTCTGTTGGCAGAGCAGCCGAGTCAGAACGGGAAGGGGCCAGGAGAGACGTGAGTGAGGGGCAAGGAAAAGGGGGGTAAACGGAAATGAGAATCAGTGCATGTACGCAGGCCTTGCAATGTGGGGTTGTTAGCGTCTTGTCACTTTTTTTTTAAAGCTCTTTCTATAAACAAACTGTCAACTCAGGTTTTGTTAGCTTTTCCAATTCATATTCTAGTGATTAGTCAGTAATGAGAGCTATCGACACCTAAACTTGACATTTTTCCCAGAGGAGAAAATGGCCAGAGTTTAGGATGCAGAAGCATGAAATGGCACCATGTAGAGCAAGCATTTCATGGCTTCACAGGGGGACTTACTCATTTTGGTGGATTGGTAATTTTTTCTTGATGCTGCTCAAAGTAATTGAAATAGAGAGGAAAAAAAGGAGATGAGAACAGAAGAATTATAAGGAATGTCAGAGATCACACATCATGCTACACATCATCCACTAGTGCATTCCTGTAGGCCGGCTGCAGGAAGTCCTAATGCCAAACGCATTCCAGCAGGGCGTCAACAGCGTGCTTCTGCTGGGGACCTAGGCTTGGCAGCTGATTTGAGAGTGGACAGGATTGCAGGTTGTAAAGGAGAGGACACATAGACTACTGAGGCAAATTATGTCATGCTTCTTTTAGTTATGCAGCAAACTACCCCACAAGAATCAAGTCATCCACATTTTAAATAGGTTTTTATTTAAATTCTTAACTAATGTGTGTTTCAGTCAACCTTTGCCTAGACTCATCCCACTCTGCCGCCATCTAAAGCATATGCAGGGGAAGCCGAACGCCTTCAGGGGAAGAAGTCAGCGTGCCAGCCCTGTCCGTGGGCACCGCTGTGAACCGCCGGACCAGTCGTCAGGAGAGAATGGTGTGGGCGAGGCCGAGGGAGGGGACGCAACCAGAGAGTTACAGCCCATTTCAGAGTGGACAAGAACAAGTACGACCTTTCTCCCGAATTTCTAAAATCGTACCTTTGCATTCACAGCCAAACAAATGTTTGAAGGAACATCCGTGGGCAATAAAGTGGATATTAGGAAAAGGTCTACTGGAAACACATGTAGTCTTCTCCATTTGCAATAATTCACCTACACATTTCAGCCTGCTTGTAGCAGGATGGACAATTAATAATGTTATTCTTTCTACAGAATTATGGGCTCTGAGTAAATTATTTAACCTTTCTGGAATTAATTTTCTATAAAATGAGGAAGTTCATCTAGATAAAAATCTAAGCTTCCTTGCAAATCATTGGCTTTATATTTGAGACATACCTATGAGGTTGGCTAACTGCTTAAGGAATTTGTTCCGTCCTTAAACTTTTAGAGACATTGTCATTCAAAACGAATTCCTTTTAACAGGGTGTCAAGTAGGTAAATTATAGAATGCCAGAAACAAATTGCTGATTGAATGAAGAAAGAATGTTCCCAGGATGGTTCAACATTGGTGGAAGGAATTATGCTGACCTACTACTTTCTCATTTTCTAAAGGTGGTCCATTCACCCTCCCGTCTCTGGGCAAGTGCCGCAGGCTTGAAGCTGCAATGCCCCATCTTATAGACAGCACTGCACGCCACACCTCGGGGCCCACATCTGCTGCACCTGCTTCGTCAGGACACCACACATTACATGGTACTGAGTGCAAAGGCAGTCAGGTGTCACACGGCTGTCAGTATTTATGTGTTCTCCTCAGCACTGCCAGGGGATTGCGTGCTATAAGTGAGAAGACACTTTTCATTGTGCCAGGAATTTGGTAGTTTTTAGTGTGGAAGTATGACCATCTCAGAGTGCATTTCTAATGTCTACCTCAACACTGCCACGACTTCACATTGACAAGAAAATAGCTTTCCAATAATTAGTGTTATTTATGGAGGGAAACTTACAGAGAAGTGGCTCTTTCTGCAGCTGCCACTATGGCTACACAACAAAAAGTCCTCAAGCAAGGAGGCCCCCAGTGCCAGGGGATACAGCCAGGGCATACGGAGGGGAGGTCACGGCATAAGGCATCAAAGAAAAACTCCAGAGGAGGCCTTTTGGAAGTATGTGCAGAAGCTCTACTTTTGGAAGCTTGTAACAGTCCACAAGAGATCTGGGACTTGATGATGCTGACAGCGAAGAGAAGCGAGTCGCTGTGTCTGACACCGCTCGTTGCCCTCTGACATAATCCTTATGGGGGAGCAGGGCATGTAACAGCTGGGTGCATGCCCTCTGGAGCAGTCTAACCTCACGAGCTTCCAATGGATGACAACAAAGAAAAAAGGGAAAACACGTATCAGGGTGTCATTTACTAATCCAGGAGTTTGTTAACTCTCTGAGAAATTTCACTGAGAAAATCTGCAGGCATAAAATGTGTATAGACAAAAATATTTTCAATGCATGATTGGAGTATACTATTTGAAAAAGACACGTGCGAATCCTTTCATTTTTATCATAGCATTTTTTTGGAGGCAATACAGAATAATGTTAAAAGCATGCTCTTTGGAATCAGAAAGACTTAGAGTCAAGCCTCAACTAGATAACTTACTCCCTTGGTGACTTGGCAAAACTCCTCACCCTGTCTTTTAAGTCTCAGTTTGCTGATCTGTAAAATGGAATAACAATGCCCATTTCATAGGATGTTGTGAAAATTCAGGTGATTTCTGTTAAGCACGTCCCACAGTGCTTATAAGGTACACAGGAATATTCTTAGAGTAAGGAGCCCTCCGCTAATGGCAGATTTCCATAGACTGTGTGGATCAACGTGCCATAAATCCATGCTAATGAAGAAGAGGAATTGGAAACCTGCCTTGCAAGGGGCACGCAGCAACAAGGCGCTCCACTTGGAGCATAATTCCGTCATCAGCACGTTCTGTAACAGAACTTGAGTACTGAAATGGCCATTCAGAAGAAAAAGAGCGAAGGTTTCTTCCTTGAGAATCTATCTCCAATACTCTCAACGTTCTAAGCACTCTGCTGCCTGCAGATCAGTCCCCCCACTGCCTTCTCTGAGCGGGTGCCTGCTGCAGAGGCGGGCTGGCTGCGATGCAGACTTCACTGGCGGAACCAGCCTCCAGTTTGCTCTAACAAAAAACTGTGCCAGTTCTCCAGGAGAGCCTGGGTACCTTCATTTAGCTTCTTTCCTCTAGCAAATTTCAAAAAAGGGATCCCGATTTTGCAAAAACTAAATGAAAAACCACATTCTAGTAAAAAAAAAAGGGTCCTCTGAAACTTCAGGCTATGCAATTTATAATACTTGTAATTCTTGAGTGACCATCATGTGCAAATTATCTAATCATCTTATGAAGGGGTTTATTTTGGGACTCCAAACAGACAAACTGGATTCTCAGAGCACAAGCCCCCAGGGCCCCCTCCAAATCCCACTTTTTTGGAAGCCTTTCCCTCCGGGAGTTAATTTTCTTCTCTTTGCATTTTCTCTAACCATCCCTGTAACTTCGTTTCCTATGACCCAGGCTCTCACTCTTTCTTAAACAAAACGGCCCTCTCCTGCTGCATCGTAACAAAGCAGATAACATTCTTCCGTTTGTTTATCCGCCCACTCCTTCCTTCATGCTGCCAGGGCTTTGTACAGTTCTCTATATGTGAATTTCTGTACAATTTCATTCTAATTATTGCCCTGGGCACTCTCCCCTTCAGGGCAGAAATCCAGTCTTACTCCACTCATTCCCCTTGCAAAAGGAAGCATTGTGCTTGGTATACACTATGATTCACCGAACGTTTGTGACTTCTATGCACTGGAGAGGCCTTCTTATTTGAAACAGAAGAAACAAATTATGTTACATTGAGAGTTGAAGAGGTTTAATTCTGTACTAGAATTTGACTTTGAAAAGCCACATATTAAGCTAATTTCCATTAAAGAAAATGGAAATTGTACAATTGTAAAATCTCCTTAGTCTAAATACCATTTATTCATAACTATTCTAATTTGGATTACGTGGTAATATAAACTGCACTTATCCATTCGTTAGACTATTAGAAAAAAAGGAGATGTTTTTCAAATTTGTAGGGTTCATAAGTAACATTTAAAGTAGAATATTTACACTGTTTAAGATTATTTTCTAGAACTGATAAGCACTTTTAGAAGACTTTTAGAAGACTGCATTCTCTGATGAGCAATTCGTTTGTAAATTGAATAACACATCTTAAATGTGAGTGGTAGTAATTCCTATAAAAAATCTACTAGGGAGGATTGGGTGTGATGGGGTGTGCAACTTCCCCACAGTTATTCACCTCATCAAATTTTATCAGTCACCACCATCCTCAACACCGCCCCCGACCTCACACCTGTAAGGTCGTGTCTAAATTTTAATCAACTCAGAAGCTGAATGTAGGCATGTCCTCTCCTTCATCCAGAACTCACATTTACAAATACATTATTCTCCCTATGAAACAATACTGAGCATAAAGAAATAAATTATGGGACAAAGAAAGCTTAGTTACATAACAAAAGGATTCAGCCTATCGTTCTAATCAAGAGAAGATCCTATTAAAAATTGGACACACTTTACATACAGCCTTTCAGAAGCACATGTTGTCAAGCGAGGGATGAGTTTGTTGGGTAACATTTTCCCTGGGGCCTAGCTCTGGCCCTTCTTAGCATGTTAACTTTCAGGCAAAAATGAGAGATTCTACTGGAAAGAAGACAATACTAATGGTAGAATGCTTTCAGTTTGAGATGACTTTAAATCTTGATCATTCTAAGAAATCCTGAGTGAATTTACTGGTCTTGTGACTTGGGTGAACAGGCATAGGCTTTCTTTCAAGAGAGAAGTCTGGGACAATCGAGACCAAAATTTGTATCAGCCTCTACCATTGGAGCCCATCAAAGCAACTCCTGCCCTCTTCGGTGTCCCAGCCATCTCTTCATAAAGCAAATGGCAAACACTTTATAAGAAGCATAGAGAGAGAGAGGAAAAGAGAGACAGAGAGAGGGAGAGAGAGAAGCTCCCTCTTCAGCGATTTGCACAGTGTTGCACCAATTTTTCACACTTCCTTCTAGAAGTCTTGCCTCCTGGGTTTGCTATTTGGTTGTCGGCCTTAGGATTTTACTTAACCCTACTGGAATAAGAATAATGGAATAGAAAACCAACAAATCCTTCAAAGATTATTTTGTTAATTGAATTTGTTGCAAAATACATGTTTCTATTACCTAAATTATTGGCTTTATTACTAAAGACAAGAAGTTATAGGAGTCGGTATTTTAATTCACCTGATTAATAAAGGAAGAATAGATTTAGCGAATTAGATCCCAAAGGATCTTTTCTCTGTACTCTTAGAGCACTTGAGGATAACTCTACACACAACACTATCAAAGCTTACTCTTTATTATGTGTGGTCATTCGCATGTTTTATCTCCCCAGCCAGGCGACATGCATCTAAGCTCTCAGTGCCTATCTTTGCAGCTTTTGCGGTAAGCAAATATATAGTGAAATCTGGTGATCCAAAATATCCTTCTTCGATATGTTGACTTTTCAAGTAGAGGTATATTTGAAGAAATTGACGTTTTAATTTTCTTTTAACCATATATTGTTGTGACTATCATCACTTCATTCAGGAAATATCTACTGAGGGTCCACGAATGGGTAAGGCCCTGAGGTAAGTGATATGGGGTCACACTGATGAATTATACAGGGACTCCAGGCCCGAGGAACTGATGCCTCTGACAAGGGAGATAAGACAAGCAGGCAGATTGAGGGCTGGAAGGCAAATGTCAGGAGGCAGCGATGATAAAGTGCTATGGGAATTCAGAGGAAGGACAGATGACTGCTGGCGGGAAGTTGGCAATTATGGGCAGGCTTGTGGAGGAGGTGGTTCTTGAGCTGAGCTCTCAATTAGGTGTTCAAGAGGGAGATGAGCTCTCAGGCAAGCCTTGAACTAATTCTAGCCAAGAATGAAATTAATGTGGCATATGTTTGAACCAAGACCAAAGGCTGAGCACCAGCTGAAGACCCTTGGCAACCTCCGAATCCACTTGGCGGGACCATCCAGTATGAACACCAAATGGTTTGGTTTGCAGAATACATTCATGAGCATAGCCGAAGACCGCCATCCACTATCTGATGTCATAATTTTTCATTTACAAAACAGTAAAGTGTTTAACACACCAAGAGACCATTTTTAACAAAAACAAGAGAGAAAACATTGAAGTACCCACCTATTTATTATTAGATATACGCGCCCATTGACTTTGGCATGGCTATGAGGTGAGAGATGGAAGCACAAGGTTGCATGCGGTGGCAACGGGCAGACAGGTTGGAGAGAGAAAGAAGAGATTGTTAGACAGAGACGAATGAAGTAGACGTGTCTTGTAAGCTTTACGTCATCAGGTGGGTCCTCATTGACACGTTTCATGCACTGAAGAAGAGTCTAGGCAGCAAGATTCAGCAGCAACATGAAATTAGACATATTCAGGAAAAATGCTTGAAGATAACAGGTCTCTCCATTCTTCTCATCCCTCCCCATCTCACATACTTTATTAAAAATTTGTAATGTTTAAATTTTCAGAGTACATTTATCAAATAAAATACAGAGTGAATGATGAATTCTTACTCCTTTCCCAGAGTTAAAAAAGTAAATTACTACTAGGTAACCATATTCAATATATTTTCTCTAAGCTTTTCTAAAACTGAGGCAAAAAAAGTCGTTTTATTGCTGTATGCATCACAATACTTTCTAAAACAAACTATGGACAAATTGCAGTGATGGATATTTAAATAAGTAATGCATATTTAGTACATCATTATTATTAAGTATATATTATATAATTATAATTATGTTATAATGTTACATATTTTATCAATATAAAAGTGAAATGCTACTCCTGAGAATGCCTACGTAAAAATAATAATAGTGTCTTATTATGTGTAGCATAAAACTTTTTCATAATGTTAACTTTATAAATTCTGTAAGGCTAAACACAATCACTTCTGCGCCAACAGAGTGGACATTTCCCTACACTGCGTATGTGGATACGCACACAAACAATGGACAAAACGGGAGAACAGCTGGATATTTACAGAAGCAACAGCTGGAATCAATGGAAGGAATACAACGCCTCGATTATTCCCAGTTTGTGGGCCAATGTTTGTCAAGCGTCTACTAAGAAGGGAGCAGCAGAGAGAGCAAAGGATGGCAGTCAATCTCAACTCAGAAAATATTTCTTTCTCTTCATCATTTTGAGTTTAATGTAGTCATTCCTTAGGACTCCAGAGACAAAAAATACTGTGAGGCGGCCATTATTAGTAAGGAAAATATGACAATGAGGAAGGGTCGCTAAAAAGATGGGCTATATATCATATGTTCAAAGTTAAAATGTTGGCACTTTATATTAAACTCTCGCATGAAATCCCAAAATACCAAACTGGAGTGAGTCCTTCAAATTCCTTAAGGTTCTAAAGACTTTTTTTCACAGAACTGAAAATGAAATCCCATGTGCCTAAACCCTTCAGATGGCTGGAGAGTTTTCTATTCCTACGCTCTCTCCTCACCCTTTAAATTTGATGGGGAAATTAACTGTTCAGGGAGTGCTGAGGGTGAAGCCACGGTGGGAGGAAGGCGAGCAATGCCCTCACACGGCCACGGATCCTTTCCATGTTCCTCTCTCTCCTGGCGGGAGGGTGAGGGCTGAGGACACAGGGAGAAAACCCCTTGACAGGAGGCTGCAGCCCTTCCCCAGAACCTACATAATTCCACAATCTTCTATATACTTAGAAGGAACTCTGTGGAACAAATTCAGTTTTCACATATCTTCTGTCTCAAAAACTGTGATTCTTTAGGCTGGTAAAATCTTTGCTGAGCTGTATTATCTTCTACAAAACTATTCTGAAAAATCTCTATTTTTCTGGAAAAATTGTGACCTATATCTCTTTGTGATTGTGTGACAGAAGACTCAGACATACGATAATAAGAATAATGGCAAGGAAAAGCTCACACATACTACGGGAAATTTTCATGAGAAGAAAATGAAGATGCAAGGGGAGAAAGGCATTTAGAAGAAAGAATTTTTAAAAGGCATCATTAGCAATTAGTAATAATTACATTCTCTTCACAAACATACAAATCTACTCTGCCAACTAAAAGGTCTTTTTGGTTATTGAACATAACTTTTTGAAAAACTGATGAGGGTTTGCAATTAAATAACGCATATTACATTGCCAGAGTTAAATATCAAATACTAGTTTTAGCCACAGGGATCAGAGCAATGTCAAAAGAACCATCAAATAATAATTTTTTAAATTATTGACAACTATCACTTTTCTATGCAGGCATTGCTTTTGTACCTTTTAATGTTAGGATTATTTCTCCTGCCGACAAGTCCTATGAATCTTCTCTCCTAGGGGGTCCCCAAACTTCTAATGACTACTTTTCCCAATGTTTGATCAGCGCTGAAGGCAGCCACTGACCCCATCTGTGCCCTTCCCCCTGCCGGGGTGTTGGGAGAACATAGGTTTTAGCTGAGCCTGATATTTACGGTGGCGAGATAGGATAAGAAGTAATGACTGGCTGATACCTCTTGGTTCTATTGGTTGGGAGCCATGGACACGCTACAGTCCTCCGGAATACACCCAGAATGAAAAGGAAATGTAATCTTAGCTTCAACAAAACGTAACAAGGGAAATGAATCTGCTGGTCACACATAAATACATAAAGATTATAAAATGTTTCTCATCACCAAATAAAAGTATTTTAGAATTATCCATACTCCCTGCCCCTACTACAGCAGAAAATCGCAAGTTTAGTATTTCACAAACTGTGCACAATGAAATACTACTTCATCTTCTTTTGATGTACTCATTTTGTTTCCCTTGAAAAAGTGTTAAGGGGAAGTCAAAAAAGCTAGGGGGGATTTTCAGCTGCGGCATCTGCACTCCTTTTAACAGAGCGCTTTGCTCCCTTAGTTGCTTCACAAGTGTTTTTCCAAGAACTGAATCATAGGCTAAATATGAAGCAGAGAGGAAAATCAGTATTAACATTCAGTGGAAGAATGCTTGTAATTTCCCTGTGATGGAGCACACTGAGGGGTGTGCGATAATCCACTGTGGTTTCCACACACACGGGCGGGGAGAGTGAGAGCCCGTCTGTTGCCTGTAAACAATTTATACTTATTGATGAGAAGACAACAACAGGGAGCTGATGTTGTCTTCACTTTCTCTTCTCAAATGTTATTCTAGGCACTAGATTGTAGACTCTGGCCTTTTAGCTATGGTTCTTCATTTCCAAAACGGAAGGGAAAATTCTGCCCATCATTTTTCGGTATGCTCTCATTTACAGTGACTTCTGTACTGGTTGTTAGCACAACAGAAAACTCATCCTTTGAATTAGCCAGATTCTGTAAATGTTCTAAAAACGCATAACCAGCCTAGACACAAAACACACATTGCCAGCTCCTAAGCAATTGAGTCTGCAGAGTTGCCCTGCATCTACTACTCAGATGACAAGATCACTTTCTATTAACCAGTCATAAGTCACTACCAGTTGTTCCAGAAAGTGCCATCAAATACCTCACAATTATTTCTCACTTTTTTTTTCATTCACAGGTCGATACTCATGGGAAGTTCAAGGTTGAAATTCTAAGTTAGACAATAGGCTTTCCGGCAAGGTGACCATGGGCAGGTGGAGAATCAAGGCTGCCTTCTGACAGCAAGAGGCATGTGCTGCAGGCACTCGCTCACCTGTAGATGGCGCTGTCTTCCTTGCTGGGAATGGACTTGAGGTCTGTGAGCTCCAGGAACCGGTCATGGAAATAGTGAAGGTGCAAAATGCACACCAGGAGAAAGGAGGTTGGGATGAATATGCGAGTGAATAGTTCGGCCACGGTAAACTGCTTTAAGCCAAGATCCTCAAGCCTGTAAAACAAGACAAAACGACAAGCAAGAACATTTCCTAGGCAATGAAGACACACTCTCCACTGTGAATTATGTCACAGTCTTTCACTTTTGTCGGTCACACTGTTTATTGCACCCCTTTCTCCCATACACTCCAGTTTGGCTCTGGTTTCCACCACTCCAGCCAACCTGCTCTGACAGTGGTCAGTAACGACCTTGATACTGCCAAATCCAGGGGCTGTTCTCTATCTTTGTTCAGTTCTGCCTCTGGTCCTTCCTGAAAGGACCATGGTCTGGAGGCCGCCACACTGTCCTGGTTTTCCTCTTCTGTCACTATCTCCTTGTCTATTGGACTCCAGATGCTGAAAGATCCTCAGGACTCTGTGCTGAGTCTCTCCTCTAGCTTACTTTCTCCCTAGGTCATCTCACCTTGTCCCGTGCATTCATATACCATCTCCACACCAACGACTCAAATGTGCATTTACAGCTCAGCCTTCTCCTGTGGACTCTCATACCCCAAGGTCCACTGGAAATGGGTTGTTTCACAGTTATTACATGTTAGTGTTTTCAAAACAATATTTTTTTTTGATTTTATTTTTTTCCTTTTTCTCCCCAAAGCCCCCCGGTACATAGTTGTATATTCTTCGTTGTGGGTCCTTCTAGTTGTGGCATGTGGGACGCTGCCTCAGCGTGGTTTGATGAGCAGTGCCATGTCCGTGCCCAGGATTCGAACCAACGAAACACTGGGCCGCCTGCAGCGGAGTGCGCGAACTTAACCACTCGGCCACGGGGCCAGCCCCGCCAAAACAATATTCTTGATTTCCCAATTTTCCTTAGCCAAGCTGTTCTCCATCTGCTTCTCCCCACGCTAGTTTTCCCTGGTATAACCTCTGACCCGGTGCACAACTCCGAAACCAGGAAGTCTTTCTCGATTTTTTCTTTGCCTTCACATCTTTTCATCCATGTTGCCTTCAACCTCCTAAACATCTCTTGACTCTGTCCACTGCTGCTATCCATCTCTGTGGCCGTCTATTCGAGGTGAAGTCACCATCATTTCTCACAAGACCACTGCTATTGCTTGCTAATGGTCTTGTTTCTACTCTTGCCTTCCCATACATCACTTTTTCTCAGCCAGTCCAGGGTTCTTTAAAGACTTCTAAAAACTTCACCAAGAATAAAATACCAACCACCACTACCTACAAGCCATGTATGTCCCGGATGCCTGGCTGAACACTCCCATCTCTTCTCTTCTCTCCACTCCGACCCTTGCTCCCGGCAGGGCAGCCTTCCTTCAGTCCTTCATATGTGCCAAATTCTGCCCTGCCTTAGGGCCTTTGCGTTTGCTGTTCTCTTTGCCTGGGATGCTCTTCTGCACCCCAGCTCCCAACTCACACACTTTTCTAAAGACAAGCTCCTTCTTATCCTCCAGGTGGAGTTTAAATGACGCCTTCTCAGTGAAGCCTGCCCTGATCACTCCATTTATAGTTAGTATCCCCCACTGGTCACTACTTCAGCCTGTTGTTTGTTTCCTTCACAGACTTGTCACAATTTGTAATTAATTTATTTGCACATTAAGCAGGATTCTTAATTGGTCTCATCCACTAGAATATAGACTCCACAGGGCTTGGGCTCTGCTGACTTGCTTCCTGTTGTGTCTCCAGGCCCAGCCAGTGTTCGGCACAGGGGAGACATCTAATAAATATTTGTTGAACGTGTTAGTCCAGCTACGTGGCAATCCTTTCTTTTTAAGCTTTTCTCTTAGCCACCTCAGTATATTCAGCTCTATGCCCAATTCTGGTTGGATTTCTAAACTAATTTCAGATGTTTACAGAAGCAAATGAGAAAAAGATAGACTACTCTCAGTCACATGCACAGGAAAAGTCATTTCATCATCACTCCTCTAGGAACACCGGTAGAAACGTCTATGGCACCACCTCCTCCTCAGCCTCTGAGCACCAGCTGCATGAACGAGGAGAGGCTGCTGCTGTATCGTGAGTCCACGAACTCTGATGGACTGAAGTGAGCTCTGGTTTGGAACACAGAAAGGGTGAATGGCCAAATACTAGGCAGGTGTGTTTCACATGAAACTAACATTAAAAAATTATTTCATTAAAATGGGGCTGAAAATTCACTTTTTCGTCAATACTCATTGAGTACCTACTCTGTGCCAATCTCAGGGCTAGGCAGAGAGAACACAAAATGACTAAGACATGAATGCTGTTCTCAAGGGACTACAGACATTGATGACATCGTGTTTTACTAAAATCTTCCATAAAAATGTTTTGAACAACATGCATTCAAATCTCCATCCTGGCGTCTCTTTCACACCCCATCGTACACCAAAATTACTTACTTTTCTCTTTTTAATCCAGTCATATTTTGCCATAGGCCTGGGAAGTTTTCAAACTGATATGTGTATATAAAGATGAGCACCAGCATAGTATAAATAACCACTGACATCCAAAAATATTTTAGAATTCGCCTCCACCATTCATAGTGCACCTGTGAATCAGACATTGAAAAACAAGAGAAAAATCAGTTATAGTAAAACACAAAAATATCTAGTTTGTTTAACTAAGACAGGTGATGACATTTGCAAATACTTGAAAATAAAATCTGTTTCATTTTTAGTGTTTGAGGTTCTGCTCCTCACAGAGTTGGATGGATCTGGACCGGGATCCCAGGTCTACCAGAAGTTGCTAACTGTGTCTTTGGGCAAGTCGCTGGACCCTATGGAGCTTGTTTCCTCCTCCATTAAGCACCTACTTTGAGAGTTGTTAAGAGGATGAAATGATAATCTTTATAAGGCTCTCTGCACGATATCTAGTCTGTCGACGGCATTCAAGGAATAGCATGGCGGAGGCTGCTGTCCTTGGGTTACCGCTGGGAGAAACTACCCCAGGTTGAAATTCAAAGTGGTGCCATGTGAATAAAAATGCGAAACCACCACAGAGAGGAGACCTCTCTCTTTACTATGCGCCTGCGGATATTCAAGAGGACATCTACCTTGAATTTTTCAAAGCTTTCAAAATGTTGAGACATTTTTCTCTCCTCATGCTCTCGTTCACTGGGGTGGTTCATTTGTGCTGTTGGTGGCTGCACAAATATTTCACTGTCGTCCTTGTTTCTATTGTGGGTTAAAACTTCTATCACCAGTTAAAACTGAATCTGTGGAGAGGCTAACTCACTTTACTATAATCTGTTATAAAAATTCTAATTATAGCAGTTGATGCATTATACATATATACATACACACACGCAGTTTTCTGATTCCACAGTCTGAAATACGAGGGAACTAGGTGTCATCCAGTATTTTAGATTATCCAGCCACTGTTCTTAAATCACTACTCAAAAATTAATCTAATTTTACGGGTGTCTTTTTTTATCAAGAACTTTTGGAAAACTCATGAAATTTTTTTTGACTTTCTTCTTCTTTTTGCTGAGGAAGATTCACCCTGAGCTAACATCCGTTGCCCACCTTCCTCCTTTTTTGCTTGGGGAAGAGTAGACCTGAGCTAACATCTGTGCCCATCTTCCTCTATTTTTTTGTATGTGGGACACTGCCACAGCATGGCTGGTGACTGGAGTATGTCCATGCCCAGGATCTGAACCCGAGAACACAGGCCACTGAGTTGGAGCACACGGAACTTTAACCACTTGGTCACAGGGCCAGGCGCTTTTCTGACTTTTTAAGAACCTACATTTTCAAAGTAACGAACAAGCTGGAGATAGTCATTTCCCATTCTAGGGTTCCGAATACGTGATGTCTGAACTGCATCAATCACTTTATCTGGTACGTTCATGGGATTATAGTAACTCAGCCTCTCATCAAAGGAAGCCCACATAGACTCCTGGGCCAGGTGTGAGGATAAAAAGATCGAGGACAATCGTTTACCTACCTGATACAAGGCCACACAGAACAGAAACAGCACCATGTAGATGATTTTGTACATCACAATTTTACCCTCGAAGCTGACGAAGAAGAACATCCCTCCACAGACGTAGATCCAGTACTTAATGAACATGGCCACCACCAGATTGCCCAGCACCGTCATGATGTCCTGATCGTCACCTTCCTCCACTTCCTCTTCCTCTTCCTTCTTTATCTCCTGCTTCTCTCGCTTTGCTTCCTCTCCTTCCTCCTTCTCTTCCGCCTCTCCTTCCACCTGTATATCTTGCTCATCAACTTCAAAACAGAAAACTGTGCTGTTGTACTGAGCTCGTTCCCTGACCAGAGCCACAAGTGACCAGGTATTGCAGGTGGGACACAGAGCATGCATTTTATATGTCACTACATGATTTGAATAATTTTAGACTCTTCTAGTAAACAAGCAGCATTTATAACTAACCATAGTCAGCTTTTATAACCTTCCTAAAATATAGTTTAAAAGAAATAAATTTGGTAATATTTTATACTAATCTTCTTATAACACTTATTTCATTTCCAACATCCAATGATAACTTTAAGTACTGCAGGATATAGAAAAATAAACAGGCAGCAATAACACAAATCAAAACTACTATATTGGTTTCAAATTCTGGTTGCTTTGTTGCTCTAAAAGTGTGACCTTGAAGAGTCATTTAACTTCTCTGAGCCTCAGTTTCTTCTTCTCTTAAGTGGGAATCACTTCTGTGAGAATCAAATGACACACTTTCAAAAGCTCCTTTGAACCCCAACATGTGCGCTAAACCTTGTGTCCCGTAATACTGTTACTTACCGCTCTAAATCTTGTGTACTACCAATCTTGTGCACTATAATGCTGTTATCTGTCACTCCCAGTTAATGTTTGTCTTCCATCTAGTCTGAAGCATAGAGACTTTCTGATGTATTTTGGGGGCTTTTTCCCCACAATTTTGCTGAGCACAAAAACCTCCAGTCACACACTGTTTACACTAATTTACCTTTTTCTTCATTTTCCTGACTCCCAATTTTGACCTCAGATAAAAGAGCTTCCTTTTCCCGAAGAGCTTTCTGCTCTGTGAGGTGCTGCCTCAGCAGTAGCCAAAAAGTAATGGTGAAAAGTATCTGAAAGCAGAGAATTTGCAAAACAAGAATTAAGCTGCCATTTGAAGTGTAAACACATTTCAACAAATAGAAGATTTGCTCCACATTTCAGTGGGAGCACAATAAACAAACCTTCCCATTTGAGACAGAGTCAGGCACCCACTGGATTTCAACTGAAAGTCACTGGCTTTAAACCCTGTTTCCTGAGGACACGAGCACACGTGGGGACCCTGCGAGGCCCAGGGGAGGAGGCAGTGGAAAGGCCAAACTACTTCCATCTGGGCCGGAAATCAGTTTTGGCAATTGGTCTCTCTCAAGGTGCTAGTCCTTCATTTCCTGCTCTGACGGTGACATCAACGTAGCTGGAGGGGAAGACATACTTCTTCTCTAACACTCATTGCCTCTGCAATGTTCCTTATTTTGAAGAATTCCACAGATGGGAAAAAGAACATTTCGTCCCAGAAAATAGGACCCCTTAATATTGCATTCATCTCCCAAAGCTGAAGGAAGAATTGTTCTAAGTGCCCACATTTGTATATTAACATTTTCCTGAGGACTGGGGAAAAAAAGCTTATGATTTCGGGGAGCTCTGTTCTCCAGGGAAGATGGCACCCGGCACTCGGTAGTTTTTCATACCAGCTTTATTGAGATATAATTCATATACCATACAATCTACCCATTTAGTGTACAATTCAATGGATTTTAGTATATTTATAGAGTTGTGTAAATACCACTGCGATTGATTTTAGAATATTTTCATCACCCCAAAAAGAAGCCCCATAGCAGTCACACCCTGTTGTCCCCACTCAGCTCTAGCCAACCACTGATGTACTTTCTGTCCCTACAGATTGTCTAATCTGGACATTTTATATAAATGGAATTACATAGCATTCTTTCGTAAGTGGCTTCTTTTAGTTAGCATAATGTTCTCAAAGGTTATCCATGTTGTAGCATGTACTTCTTTCCTTTTTATTACCAAATAATACTCCAGTGGATGGACAGACAACATTTTATGTATCCATTCATCAGGTGATGGGCATTTAGGTTGTTACTATTCTTTTGTGTACAGAACATTGTTATGAGGATTCATGCACAAGTTTTTGTGTGGACATAGGTCTTCAGTTCTCTGGGATATATATACCTAGGAGTGGAATTGCTGGCTCTTAAGTAATTCTATGTCTAACATTTTGAGGAACCGACTGTTTTTGAAAGTGGCTGCACCATTTTACATTCCCACCAGCAGTGTATGACAGTTCCAAATTCTCTACTTCCTCATTAATACTTGTTATTATCTGGTTTTTTATTCTAGCCATCCTAGTGGGTGTGAAGTGGTATCTCATTGTGGTTTATAATAGGATTTTAATAAACATTTGCCAAAGAAATGAAAACATAAATAGGCATTGAATAAATAAGCAATGAATGGGTCATTTTCACTTTGAATAATTGCCCATTTAACTATCCGTAAATATTCACTTATCATTTACCTTCAACATAAACCGGTGCCAATAAGTCCTGGTAAACATGCTTAGGACCTAAGGAAATAAGAACCAGAGTGTCTACACTTCTGAAAACCTGGCATTAAACTTCTGGAAGTCACAGCAAATTGAACTATAGCTGCCATTTGGGAAAGAAACGTGTATCTCTAACGCATATGTAGAGAGCTGAGGAATCTGTGGGGGCACAGCAGCCATCCTTCCCAGGCAAGGGAGAGTCAAAAGCCAGGTTTGGAAGAGTGCAGTTGATGTGGTCTGATGGAGCCGGGAAGGAGATGCTCCAGGGGATGAAGAATGTTGCAAAGTAGTTCAGTCTGGCCCCACCAGAGGGTTCTGAACTTTGAGGACCCAGGCCCCACGCTTTCTTCCTCCCATTTCCATCACAGTGAGCCATGCAGTACTCTGCAGTGTGTGTTTAATCACGTGCTGTGACGAATGTTACTGTGATAGAGATGCTATGATCCTGCAGGTCTGTTGTTATCATCTAACAAACCCTCGCTTTTTTTCTTTTTTTGCACTCTTGCATATATTAAAATTTAAGTGCAGACTCTAGTTTCCCCAGAATAATACTGTTCTTTTCTTTCTACAATTAATAAATTTATTTCCCCCCAAATGGCCCCTCCCCGCAAAGAGCTCTTAATTTTGAATGAGACAGGAATGGGAATTCAACTAGCTAGCTGGCATGCATTTTTAGATATCTCACTGATATGCTGAGCCAGTTTGTAATGGATTTACACAGTCAAAGGATAAGATTCTGACTTCTCTCATAAACAAGACCAACTTACCAGTCTTGTGTGTGTGTTTAAGGGAAAAGACGAGGGAGAGAATGAAAAGGAAGAGCGTCAGATAAAGGTGACTTGCGAGTGAGAGTCTTATGTGGGACTTCAGCACGGAGTAAGGTTTGGGAGTGGGGTAGGCATGGGAGTTTTGTACAAATGAGTGAATAAATGAGTGAATGAAGTTGCCCTGGTCTATGAACACAGGGGATGATGATCTAATTTCTGTCACTAGCACTTGTCTGTTAGGACTTTCTCCTTTACCCCAATAGCCTTCACCAAAAACCTGCTATAGGGACCAGCCCTTGGTCAAGTCTATTCAGCACCCCCACTTACACCTGATTCCCTTGCAAATGGGTGTCTGGTAACCTGTAAAAAAGGGGGTTGCTCCCAAGAAAGGTGGCTTTCATGTGACGTAAATGAATGTCTCTTTCAGAGATACTAAATTTCCTCTCTGCAAAGAGGAGAAAGATTTTCAAGGCTCATTCAGTATTTACGCATGATGTTGCTTTTACTGTCTTAACACAAAGCCATCGACACAAAGAGAACGTGTGCTTAGAGTCTGCCATTCTGTTCACAAAACAGACAGAAAAGTTGGAGCACCTCATCTTCTGAAATAGTAACTATTAAAATGGACCATGAAAATAAATGAGTAGTGAAAGATGAGGAACTTTCTAACTACAGATGAAAGCATATCATAAAGTCAGTAGAAGAAACAAAAGCAAGGGTCATACTTAATTTTTGCTGCTAAAATTTTCTTTAGGACATAAGTGGAGAAAAAAATGTTTTCATTAATAATCAATGATTCTCTGTAGCAGCAATGTGTTTGGCCTGTTTTGCAAACTGCTACCTATCCCAGAAAGTCCTCTCCCCCCTTGACGTATTTGACGCTGTGTTTGCCTATTCCTCCACGTCCACTGTACTGTAATTTATGCTAAAATATAACTTAGACTATAATTGAGTGGAAAGCATTGTCATTTTAAAATAAAATCTAAAAGCATGGTGTAATATTTGCTCGTGTTTAAATTATAGAGATCTCTAAACAATATAAATGATTTCTTATAGTTTCATATCTATTCATTTCTGTGAAGCAGTGAATATTTGGAAGCTATTTGTGTAAGTTTTTGCTTAGAGATGATTATTATGATCACGTGGTTTTGTTTCCTTGTTTCCCTGTTCACTTACCTTTGAGGCAAGTTCTCCTGGCTCTTTCTTTTCTAAAAATCCTGGGACCTTTTTAATTTCAGGAAGTTCAAAACTCCATATATACTGTAATATCAGCAGTAGATTTCCATAAACAACCATGAAAGGAGAGCTGATCATGGCATATTTTCTCCTGTTGCGAATCATCCAAAGAGTGCACGACCAAATCAACAGCACGAAGGTCAACCAGCTGTGATAGGTGATGCTCCAAGCCTCAGGGAGAGAGGGAGAGAAAAACAATCAGCGTCAATTCAACGTATTGTCCCCGCTCTAGTAAGTTATCTAAAAGGAAAAAGTCAATGATATTCAAACTAGGGTCAAACTAGAGAGAGGAGAGACTTGTGGTGAAATCCCGGAGAGAGATCCCAACCTGAGGCATAGGGAGGGAAGAGAAGAGAAAGACTGATTCTGCTGAGAATCACATTGCTTTTGAAGCTCCTAGGGGAACAGAGCCTAAGGCAAGGGGGTCTTCATTCCAAGTTCTATGCCTCATCTCTACCCTACTTTGCAGGGTTAAAAGCGACCAGAAGTGCTTTCTCCCTTCTTTTCCCAAACTAGCCTGCAGTCAGCAATGCAGTGTGGAGTGCGTGTGGGCCCTGGCTGAGCTCAGGAGTGGAGGCTGCGGGAAGCACTAGGCCAGGCAGACCAGCTGGGCTGCAGAGACCACTCTCAGTCGACTATCCCAGAAGACACACATGATAGAAATTGGAAAATTCACACAAGGTAGCTGTGGGTCGCCCCAAACAATAAAGCCAAGTTAATTTAAAGGGCAGCTTCAGCTTCTGAAACCGGCTCAACACAAGGTTGACATAAGGGAAGCCATATTGTAGAAAAGAGACCATACTGTAACTTTGAATGACCTCTGCCTAACTATCCCAGCTGGATATGTACCCTCCAGGAGATGCACCTGCTCTGTAGATTTTATGACCACTTCTTGTGCATGTACCTCCCAGCTGCAATAAGATGATAACTTTCTTCTTTTGAGTTCATTAGGAATGTGATGACCCACAAACAGAGAGTCTATGCTGATAGCCATCATCAATGACAACTGAAAGGTCTGGTGTGGCGACTCCTGGTTCAACATTCCTAGCCCCCTCCCCTGTAAGTCATTGGCCTACATCACTGCTTCAAGATTCTGTGCCCTCCTTAAGATGGTTCTTTTGGACATTTGTTGGCCATCTTCCCTCTTGCTAGCAAGCTATAATAAAATGCCCTTTCTCTGCCAGCATCTTGCCCCTTGATGATTGGCTTTTGTCCTGCAGCGAGCAGATCGTGCCCTTTGTTCGGTAATACTTCTGTCCTGTAAGGGCTAGGCCTAAAGAGCCATTGAACCCTTTGGACAAACAATACATCTTTTTCCATTCGCAGTAAACTTCCAAAGAATCAGAAAGGTACCTCAAAGGGCAGCTACCAGAACCATCTGTAAATTAGGTTCACGAATATTATTAGCTTCAGGAAATCTATCATCTCTTACCATAATCTCTGATACCAAATTTTTGTGAAAAGACCTTTAAAAACACTTTTTAAATATGTTTGGGGCTAACTGAAATCAACCATATTCCTGAATATCATAAATCATCAAGAATTAGTTGTCAAGTTTGAAATATTTTACAAGTCTGTTTTGCTTTTGCTAAGTAGATAAGATAAATGAAGTCAACAGGTAACAAATATTTACTCTCAGCAATTTGCAAATTTGTCCCAAAGCACAGCTAGCTTTTTAAGTGGCGAATTATTTAAAACTGTTGATTAAAACATGGTAAGTACAAACTGGAAATTAAAATTGCTTCTATTAAAATTGTTAGTGACTGACAACTATTATCAAGCTGAATTATTTTCATGAAAATATTATTTCTTGGAAATAGTGGTTAGCAAAGATTAGGTACCATTTAATGTATTTGCACTAAATAACATATTTAACGCATTTATCCCAGAATGAAATGCACACAGGACTGCCATTTTGTGTGTGTGAGACCCAGGAAAATAATCCTCCCAGAGATTATAATTCCAGGGTTTTTTCCCTGCACACAATTCTTGTTTGGGAGGGTGAGGGTGGAGGAGGGAGAAAACTTATGAGGATTTTATAAAACCTTCTTTCTTTTTTAGTGCCTATGTCACCCACGCCTTCAGCTGCGGGGCTGGGAAGCCGGCTCTGCATTATGTTGCTTCCGATGTTCAGTTTCCGGACTGTCTGACAGTTTAGCACTTTGTCCTTTTGCATAAATACACGCATCACTCTCCCAGACTTGGCTCCTCAGGACTTCTCTTTCTGTCTGGGATTCAAGTCTGCTGCAGGGAGGGTGCATCCATGGAAGGCAGGCAGCTTTAAAACACTAATATTGTGGCTCCATTAAAACAACAGAAGTGGCACCAGACAGGGGCACGTCTTTCATGAAGGATCTACTCACTTACGTTGTTTTCACAATAGATTTTTTCCTAAGTAACAAAATGTGTATTCAAAGTTTTTCTTAAAGCTCTACTTCTTTACAAAAAAAGACAAAATTTGTCTGGTTTATTTTTAGAGAGAGCGAGCAAGAGAGAGAAAAAGTGTATACTTTTTTGAGTTCATAATCAAAACTATAAATAGCATTTATAATATGTTTGATATTTTAAAATCAGAGTTTTGCTGTAGTTTAAATTAGAGTTTGATACCTAGAAAATATCCAAAAGTACCCAAAGAGCACAGAATTAATATTATTTAGAGAACAGAGTTTGCAATCCCTAAATCACCCATCTTTAATTTCAAGGAACTTTCTCTTTCCCAACTCTCTCTCAGATCTGGCAGTAGTCCTTACTAGAAACTGAAGTTGAGTTACACACAGGGTCATTTAGGAGGCATCTTGACTGAGCACCTGGGGAAATCTTGTTTAGGTATTGTTTCCCCTAAAGTCATACAATATTTTCATTTTCATCATCAAAGGTGTCCATGGTATCTCACTATTGGCCACAAAATTTGGAAGAGTTTTGTGTTAAATAAGTGTTAGGTTTCTAAAAAGTAAATTAGAATTCCCAAGAAAATTTGTTTTTAGGAAGGGTAGCAATTAAAATTTTTATCGTCTATCTATAGGCCCAAGGACTATTTTTGAAGCTGCGATGTTACAGATGGAGGATGTACCAAGAGGTGAGCAGAAACATATATAAACCGAGCATTCACATCGGAAAAGCTCTTGGGAGCTCTGATTGCTTGATGTTCATACCGGTCAAAATTTATTGCAGTTAAGATGGAATAAAGTCTCCCTCAAATCTAAGATAAGGTGAATACAACTCTCACCATCTGAAAGAAATAAAAGCAGTCTATGTGAATCTTGAATACCTTCAATACCACATAGAAAAACTATCCAAAGTGGCCTTTTAAATTGGCAAAATAGGGGACGGTCTGACTTGATAGGCCAATTTGAGAGAAATGTATTGAGATTTAAAAGGAGGCTAAAGGGGCTGGCCCCGTGGCCGAGTGGTTAAGTTCTCGCGTTCCGCTGCAGGCGGCCCAGTGTTTTGTCGGTTTGAATCCTGGGCGCGGACATGGCACTGCTCGTCAGACCACGCTGAGGCAGCGTCCCACATGCCACAACTAGAGGAACCCACAACGAAGAATACACAACTATGTACCGGGGGGCTTTGGGGAGAAAAAGGAAAAAATAAAATCTTTAAAAAAAAAGGAGGCTAAACAGAGTAGAAGATGGGATTTTGAAATCCATATCATAAAGATCCCAGGAAAAATTAACATAACCAACCATTCTCTGCCAAGATGTTGGGAACATGAAGATATTTGTGTTGGCCATGAGAGGATGGTGGAGCTTGGAGCCCCTGGAGCTCCATTCACCATTTCTCCAGCACACGCTGCCGCCGCCCATACATACCATCATAGCAATAAGGGCACAGATGTAACTTTGTTTCATAATAAACTGGAACACAGAGACCATGGCGTGAACTTTAACACTTCTTTTCTCCTCATGGCTCCTTTCCTCTTCAAATTCTTCTTTCTCATCTTCTTCTTCCTCTTTCTTTTCTAGATGGACAAATATTTTATGCAACTATGTGAATTTTATATAGATGTCCCAAGCAGTGCAATACTTGAATGGTTTTAGCATAGCCTTTTACTTAAGACTTCAGAGATTATTTCCAATTAACAAAGCCCTAAGAATTCAAACAGCATCGATAAGTTCTGCCTCATAAGTGTAATGGAACTCAGCACTCAGAAACCTTAGGAAGAAAGTTTCTAAGATGGTCTCCAATTATTCCCACCATCTGGTATTCACGCCCTTGTGAAACCCTCTCTCCTTGAGTGTGGGTAGGACCTTTGATGGGCTTTTAACAAACAGAATATTTAAGAAGGGATGGAATATCACTTCCAAGATTAAGTAAAAAAAGACAGTGGTTTTCGCTTTCTCTCCTTCCTTCACTCGTTCTGAGAGAAGCCAGCTGCCATGTTGTAAACTGCCCTGTGGAGGGGCCCACGTGGCAAGGAACTGATGTCTCTGGCCAACAGTCAGCAAGAGCTGGAGGCCAGCGAATAGCCATGTGAGTGGGTATGGAAGCAGATTCTCCTGCGGCAAGTCCTCAGATGAGACCACAGCCCCAGCCCGCAGCTTGACTGCAACCTCATGAGAGACCTTGAGCCAGAGGAACCCAGCCTAGTCACACTCGATTCCTGGCCCCCAGAACCTGTGTGACACTAAATGTTGTTTTAAGCTGCTAAGTTTGGGGGTAAGCTGCTACATTTGTCACTCAGTAATAGATAACTTATACAATGAGGATATTGAGTATGGATTGAGTGAATGTGCAGATAACCAACCAACCAACCAACCACTCTGCCAGAGTGAGCTCCGTGTCCCACGGTTTCCCTGGTCATGCTGAGGCAGGAAAGTCTTACTGAAGATGGAAAGATCAGGTAGAAGTAAGAGAGAGAAAGTGAGGAGGGCTGAGAGGAAGCGGAGACCAGCACGAGGAAAGTGCTGGCGTGGGTGCAGGAGGGACCCTCCTGCAGTGCTCAGGGAAGCTACTTTGACTGCACAGATGAAGTAACTAGTGACACACCTAAGTAAAATGCCCTTTCTGCCTTTCCTGTTTAAATTAAATGGGCGCCACATAAATGGGGTGCATCCCATTTAGGGAGTTGTTTAGCACCATGAGGAGGACGTATAAACTACCGAAAAGTCAGCGACCCTGAGCTTCACCCCACGCAGGCTGGGAAGGCAGCCTCTACGAGAGGCTGCAGCAACTCCTCGTGCAGAAGCCGTCACTCCTTCAGCGTGTGGGTCAGACAAGCCCGGGGTTCAGATGGGGAAGCCCATGGATCAGACACAGTGATGAACAAACTGAATCCGATGGATTCTGCAGTTACGGGCACGCAACTTCTCTGGTCGTGACATTTTTTGCATATATAGATTCAAATAAAAAGAAATTTTCCAGCTTTTGTTTTCCTTTAGGGTCCACCTTCTCAGCAGTCATAATTCTATTCGTTCCTTCCCACGTAAGCAGGGTGTAAACAGAGGCTATCTGGCAGGGACCTGAACATCTCAAGCATTGGAAGTCACAACGCTGCTTGTCAGGGCCGCCCTTTGTGATTCCAGCGTGGAAGCTCCAGAAGCCACACTTTAGAAAAGACTGTATTTCCCTGAGATGCTCAGTGAGAGAAAACCTTCCTTTAAGTCTGAATTGCAAACTAAGACACATGCATGGCGGAAGCAGAAACAGGCAGCGACCCTATAGAGTGTGGTGCTCTGCGGACGTCACAGCTGCCATCTGGGGCTGGCGTAGCTGGGAGGATGGGAAGGAGGGCGCTGAACTTGGTCTGACCTCACTGAGGAACGTTGGGAAACGTGGCTAAGCATGTGCACTGCTGAGTAGATGCACTGTCAGGGGCAACTGCAGGACACACTGATAAAGAACTACGGAGAACAGCACATTAGGATAAGCCTGATAAAGAATTATGCGAAAAAGGGCATTAGAGTAAGCTGAATGTGCCAATAAAGCAGATGGAATAGCTGCTGGCTGTTTCCTAAAGGCAGGATATGTGTAACAACACGAGCTTCAGTTCCACACAAACAGAGAGGAAACCCACTACGGTTTTGCAGCCGCTTTGCTGCCACCTGCATGTATTCTGCTTTATTTCTCTCAACAGTAAACTGAGCGAATTCTGTCTTCATGGCATGGTGACTGGCGTGGCCTCTGATGGAGCAAGGACACACAGGCTGAGCTGACTGCTGCCTTGCAGAAACAGGGGGCTAGTGGTGCCAGATACTCAGATTCTTCAAGGGATTCCAGAAATTTCCACTTCTAGGTCAGAGCTGCAGCTTTTTAAATGTTGGTTACTATTTAACTTTTTAAAGAAGACACCGTATAGGCCAAAAAAAAAAACAAGTCTGAGGGCCACATCTCCACCCCAAGCCACCAATTTGTCATCTCCAGTAAGCTTGCTTTCCTTTAACATAAGACACTGGGAGAAAAGGGAAAAACGTCTAGTACAAGTTTTGACCCTCTCTTTTTTTAAATAGACAAAAAGAACTCTTTCTGAAAACATTCATCCATTAACCAGCAAAACTATTGACCATGATTATAATATCAAATTATAGAAAGACTAAAACACATATACACATGTTGGTTTAATACTATTCCTACACAAATTGACATGTTTAAAATAATGTTTTTACCTTTTATTTTTCAAAGTTCACCCCAATTATGCCACTTACTTTGTATACAAGGATAGAATACACAAAACAATTTATTGGGGCAAAATATAGGCAGAACTTAAGGATATAAGCCTAATTATACTGACTGTGGAAGACAACACTTCTGTTAGAAAAAAAAGGAAAAAAGAACCAAATTCAATAAACAATGAACAAAAGACAGAAAGATGCCCAGCTAATGCCTGAGAGGAAATGAAAGGCCGGGTGTGCCTTGTGCCCTGGAGTGGGCTCCTTACCCGAGGAGTCGTCGGAGGGCTCCCACCGGTACTGCGGGGTGGAGTACAGGTCAGCTTTGGCGGGGCCGTTCTCCATGGGAAGACTGGGATGGATGGTGTGGTAATCCACAGGATTGCCGTTCACAGTCACCAGCAGACCCTGCCGGGGGAGTGCGGGGCAAGGCACACCTGTGACAGCAGCCGCGGTTTGCAACATGCACATCCCGCCTCCCTCCCTCACGCTAGGTAAGCGGAACTCAGCAGGGAAGAACCAGTGAAGCTGAGCAACTCAGTCAACCATCCACTTTAGCAAGACGAATCACGTACATTCCCTCTCCAAATCTGTTCTTCCCAGAGCGGTCCCAACCCACCTCTGCTGAACACCATGCAACGCAGCCTCTCTTCTCAGCGTGAGCCCCATAAGAGGCTGACTGAGCCTTCAGATCTGGTGTGATGGCCTCTTCAGCCTCAGCCTCAGGGCTGTCCTCCTCCCGGCCATCCCTCCAGCTACACAGAACTCCAGACCTTTCCCGGACCCTGGGACCCTGGCTGGGAGCACTGCTGCCCCCTCCCTGTCCTGTCCCACAGCTAGTGCAGCTCCACCCAGAACTAACCAAAGTCTTAGGTTAGCCGGCACCTCCTCTGAGGATCTCTGCCTGATGCTGCCAGCTTGCAATTCCCTTACTGCACGCTTCGTACACTGAGGGCAACGTCTTGTTTTTTCCCCTCTGTCTCTTCGGCTTTACAATTTCTGAGGTGTACATATACATACAAGCATACACACGTGCACATATAGGTGTGTGTGTGTGTGTCGATGGACACGCAAGACTTCCTATTCAAACTCTGTAACAGGCCTATCTGCAGGCCAAGTGCTTTCAAAAAACCCTCTAACATGGCTTTTTAAAAGTTTAAATACATTTTGCATGATTACACGAGCTCATATTATATGAGTCAGTGTTTTAACAGCAATAAACCAGATATAATTTCTGCAAAAAAAGTTATTTGAAAACTCGTGGCAATTTTATAGATCATTAAAATACACTCAAAGGAGCTAATTCCATTCTGTCACTTTTACATCACTTACACGAGCATAAATGATAAAATTCTAAGGATATACTAACATCAGATGGTTTGTAGTCATCTTGAGTCATGGATAGAAGCTGCAAAAAGCAAAGCAGGACAGTGTTAATATGCAAGCAGAAAGCACTGGAACCTTTACATGTATCTATAAATTTTCACTATACACATATGCATTCTCCTAAACTAGATGGATGCTAGTATGTTAAAACTGCCATGCAAAATGTAAAATGACAAATAATTGAACTGGACGTTGCTGTTTATTATAATTGTTTTCAAGCTTCTCATGTTAACTTTTCATTAGAGCAGCAAATCTTAGCAGCCATGTACTACATGACACAAAAGGTGATTATGTTTCCACATGTTTTGTTCTCCTAGAATAAGCTGCTTAGTTTTACACTCCTAGAACCCTTCAAGACATCTGCAGAAATCTGAAAGTATTGACTTTTCAGGAAATAGAGGTTTCATAATAAAGAAAAATTGATTTGTAGTGTGGTTTGAGATTATTTTAAGATTTGCATATTGTACAAGAAAATAATTATGCTGTGACTCTGCTTTTTCACTACCTTGATGCCAGGTGGTTTGGACTCCCCTCAATCAGTAAACATTTGCTGTGCCAACTGTTCTCCAAGTTTTTTGGGTCGGGACTCATTTACATTCTTAAAAATCACTGAGAGTCCCAAAGAGATTTATTTATGTGGGTTCTGTCTATCAATATTTACCATACTAGAATTTAAAATTGAAGCATTTAAAATTTTTTTAATTAATTCACTAAAAATTAAAAAACATTACATGTTAACACAAATAATTTTATCCAAATAGCTATATTTAAAAAAACAAACAGAGAAAAAAGTGGTGTTGTTTTACACTTTTGCACATCTTTTAAATGTCTGGCTTAAAAGAAGACAGCTGGTTCTCCTATCTGTTTCTGCATTCAGTCTGTTGCGCTATGTTGTTTTGGTTGAGGCACGTGAAGAAAATCTGGCTTCACCGAGCTATGCAGGTGGAGAAGGAAGGAGTATTTCTTGAGTCGATCCAGATAATCGTGGATAGTCTTCTTTGATACTACACCACACTCAGCAAGTGTGGTAACTCAAAGGTTAATCGCAATGTGGACACTGAAACCGTCTCAGTGAACTTTTCACACTTACAGTAAAACCCACTGACGTATCCTGTACCTTGACTGGAACCTTCACCCACGCGTGGTAGTATCATGTGTTGGTGATTAGCTTCAGTGAGTTATACAGCTCTGCCAAATATTGCCACATTTCATTGTATAATATTTAAAAAGTATATTTCTTAATATCACCACTGATCTCATCAGAAAAGTCTTTAAGTATTGGGACGTTTTCAAGCTCTCAGTGGTGGATGCAAGTTTTCCAGTATTCTAATTTTCACACAAAAGTTCAAATTTCGGGGCTGGCCAGGTGGCATAGTGGTTAAGTTCGTGCACTCTGCTTCAGTGACCTGGGGTTTGCCTGTTCAGATCCCGGGCGCAGACCTAGCACCGCTCATCAAGCCGTGCTGTGCTGGCGTCCCACAGAGAAGAACTAGAAGGACTTGCAACTAGGATGTACAATTATGCACTGGGGCTTTGGGGAGGAAAAAAAAAAAAGTTCAAATTTTATCAGTGGCAACAAATGCCTATGTCCTGAAGCGACGACCTCACTTCATTTATTTTCCAGTAATTGTCTCCCAAATACCCACACTGGAATAATTATAATTTGTCCATCAGCTGTCCTTTCAAATAAATCTGGTGTGTAGTGGAAACAGCTAGTTCAGCTCACACTTAGAACCGTCACTCAAGTGCTGTCCATCACGATGATCGTCATTCTTCAGTAGGTGACACTTGATGCAGACTTCCCATTTTGTCGCACAGAATATTAAAAAGACTTGTGCTCCAAGGTTGAGATTTAAGAAAATTAATAACCATTTCTGGTTTATCAAGGATATTCTTCAGTGGAACCATCCTGTCTGCTTTGCCTTCTGTGAGTGCATGGCCATCAAGGGCACGGCCACACCCATGGGGATTTGTGCTTTCATACCATAGCAGCAAACTTTAGCACAGAGAAAAAGGTAAATATTTTAAATATTAATACAAAAATAGATTGAGCTTGTGGCTCCATGTAAGGGCCTCAGAAATCCTGAGAGTTCTAAGGCCTCACTTTGAAAATTGCTGTGCTACCCTCTGTTGATATCGACCATGCAGTGAAATGGGCAGCATAATCTGAAACGTGGTGTAATGAGAGAGAGAAAGGGCCCCAGGGAATCCTCGGCCCTCTTAGGGCACCACATGAGCTCCACATGCTGTCATCCCTAAGCCAGCTCATTTACTGTGTCACCCTCTCTCCATACAGGACAGTCATGCCTAGGATAAGACTATGTGTCCCAGAGAAACTCACCTGCCACCAACTAAATCAGATAGTCCACCCCTCAGTTCTCTAACATGCTGAAGAGCAAGATGCTGACCCCATCCAAGAATCATAAGAGTATTTGTCTTTACAATATTGCAAATAAGCCCTTTAAATAAGTTAATATAGCCTGACTGAGTTGAATTCAAAATGATCAGTAAAAGATCAGAAGGTTATATGAATTGCCCAATTGTAACTCACTTACATCTCC
This sequence comes from Equus asinus, assembly GCF_041296235.1. Taxonomy (NCBI): domain Eukaryota; kingdom Metazoa; phylum Chordata; class Mammalia; order Perissodactyla; family Equidae; genus Equus; species Equus asinus. The sequence goes on along the minus strand of NC_091796.1, from coordinate 58,621,639 downwards.
TTGTCAATTCGTATTGTTGTTCAAGGTAGTAAGAGACACTTAATCATATTCATATAGACAGTTCTGACCTCTCTAAGTGGTTCCATGAGTTAATATTGTGGCTCGCTACCCAAAAGAGTGAAATGATTGTCTGCAATGTATTTCAACACTGAGACTTCACCACCCAGGGCTAACAGATCGCTTTGGTATTTCTTGTTTGTTTTAAATACAAAATTACTTTTAAAAATTGAGAACACTCTTTCTTTTTCGGATTAAGATTTCAGCAGAAAGCACTGGAATGTAAAATGGTAGGGTAGAATGGAACCACAGTATTTCCTTCAGAAGCACTGGGCTCCCCTCTCTGAAGAGAGCACTCTGGTACTAAGAGTTCAAAACCAAACCATTTCTATAAACTATGCGCAATCTGACTTTGCACATGATACTACATGACTCATATTCAGCGATATAATATAAAAATAGGAAAATAAATTAGGAGATGAAAATTCCTTTCTTCGTGGCTTACTTTTCTCTCGTCAGTTGGGTAATGGGTCGCATACCACAGGCTCCGCCTCCTCTCGGCCGTTATTTGGATGGGGCTACAAGCCAGGGCTCTGTCCTCTTCCTTGGTCCTCTCATCCTGCACCTGAGACACAGAATAACCACAGGACCAGCTTTGCTTCCCAGAGCAGTTCCCTCAGTGGCCTGAGTGACCCCTGGAGAAAGCTTTCATCTTTGCCTCAATATGATTAGTTTTTAAAGTTAATGTATAAAATATATGGGCTTTTATCAAGACACTTTAAAAAAAATGACAAAAATGCTGCCTGTAAATGCTCAGCACATCAATATTAAATGTTTCCTGACTCCTACTAAGACCCGTAAATTACAGGAATATGCTCGAATGGTAAATATCCGCCGCTTCTCAACATGTGTTCTCAACTGCCCTGGAAAGAAGTTGTGCAAATGGTTCTTAGAGGAAGAGCTTTCCGAAAATGCACAGTTACTGTGTAAGCCAGCCACGGGCAATCTTTAATTAAGAAGAAATTCATTAGAGGCAGAATCCTCCAGAGCTTACACACACTATTAAGCAGGAAAATATCTAATGCACAAAACTGTTGCCTTGCCTAATGAGACACTGGCCTCAGTCAGAAGACTGGTCTGGGAGACAGGATAAGGAGCAGAAGGCACCTGGGTGACCTCCTATGGTTTCCCAGCAAAGACAGCCCAGTAAAAGGGCATTAATGCACCAGCGATATTGGAGCGAGGGAGGGGACTTAGCTTACTGCCCAGCTCCTGGGTTCTGGTGGGCCAGCGTAGAGCACCCATGGGGAGCACCCTGACGCCCCGGGTGGGAATTCATACTCGCCAGGTGGGAGCCCACATATTACATTTAACTCTTGATGCCTGCTGCTCTCCCTCTCTGTTTCTCAAACTTGTATTTTTTACCTCAGAACTGATATTTGCTGGCAGACACTTTTCATGAAATATGCTTGGGCATCTGGAACTATGATATAATCAGCCAGCTGTCTTCCATCATTGCCTCAGTGAGAAAGTCCTGCGTTCCAGCCATTTAAAATGCAGACCACCTGACTCGTGGATGACTTGGGCCTGTTCTCCACACCCGCCTCGGACGCAGTGATCTGTAGCCCTGCTGCTGACTGTGCCGCCTCCAACTTAGACGTCTTCCCAGCGCTCCACCTCCCTTTGTCCCCAGACGGCCCTCGGCTAAGGCAGCTGTGTGCCTCCTGAGCCTGAGGGCTATCACAGCCTTCGCCCCTCATGACAGCATGAGCGCATGCGGACACAAGCTCCTCCCGGTCCGCACACCGCCCGAGACATCACAGAGAAAGCTCAGGGCACGTGGGACACTTACTGCCCAGGGCGCCTCAAAGCAATTTCCATCGCTGGGAAGACGTTGTTCAGAAATAGTTCTCATCATACATTTTAACTTCCTTTGCACACATTTTTATTTGTCTGTATATACATATCTCTATGTGTGTTTGTGGAGGAAGAGAACACAATAAAAGTTTTAAAGGATTTTACTGACACATTCAAAGTTTGGAAGAGAATTGGAGAAAATGTGACACAACATGATTTGGATTCTGTGTGACCCCCATAGAGCATTTTTGTTTTATGCAACTGCCATCAGTGGGCCCAAAAGACAGAAGATATAGGAGAACCCTGTGATGAGGATGACCTCTGTGGCCCTCATCACCGGGCCTGTCCGCGCAATGGGCAGGAGGGTTCGCACAGGAGTGGGGACAGACAGAGCCCCTTCTGCAAGTGGCACTTCCACCAGGGACGGACAGAGACATGCATCTTACCCAGTTTCACCGTACTATCTGACTTGGATTCAGATCCCGCTTACATCTTTCGGATGCTTTTTCTCTGAAGAATGTACAGCTCCTCTGAGTGGGGGCCTTGCCTATTGTGTCAATGCTCTATCCCCAGCCCCTAGGTTAGTGTCTGAGACATTTGGCCTTCAACAAACGTTTGCTGACTGACCGACTGACTGAATGTGTGGATATAGTTTGTGGGTGTGAAGACAGAAAAGGAAAAGTATACAATTGCACCAGGGCCCAGGCTAGAAGTGACGCAGGAGAAGGCATGATGGGATCCCAGAGACCTCAACCCAGCGTGCTCATTAGAGTTGGCTTCTAGCTTGGGCTCCTCCACTGGCGGATGACGGATGGTATGACAACCTTTGTGTACATTACTTGCCTCCCTCACATGCCAATAAGCTACCTTACAACGGAGCTTCTTACAGTCCTTTAGAGGAGGAAACAACGTGGACTGAGGTTTTCTATCACTGAAAGGGAAAAGAGAGAAGTCACACACCCTCTCTGGTCCTGAGCTCAAAAGTGCCATGTCCTTCTTAATATTCCCAAGGGAAAGAAACCAGTCCTCGCATGTGCCTGAGGAGATGTCCTCACCCCCTGCCTCGCAGTGGGATATTCAGGGGGCTATAGGCACCCCTGAGAGCTGGGAGGGCCCTATCGCATCATCAGAAGTCAGAGGTCTGAGAAGCTTTGGAAAACTCCAGTCACCAGGATAAGAGGGTGTGTAGTTCCTGAGGCCCTGGCTTTGTTGTCAAACACGGGTTTGATCTGATTTCTACCGTTCCAGAAGGGTGTGACTTCAGACCAGTTTACTTCTGTAACCTCAATGTCCTCGTCTCTGAGAAGGGTACTACACCTCCTCTTCAGAGTTATGCAGTGGACTGAATGAGACAGCGTGCGTCAGCAGCCTAGCATATGGCCCGCCACCTAGGAAGTGATCAGCAAAGTGAGTCTCAGTTCTCCTCCCCACCTACCATTCTTTGTGGCACGTGGGGCTCTTCCCAAGGGAAGCTAGCCTTTGTTCTGATACTATTTGTATTCACTCAGTCTCTGCAGAATCAGAACACCATAACCAGGATACTACAGTTGTTTTGGACTATAGTACTAGTTAGTCAGCAGTTAATAAGAGTGAACGATTTCACCTGGAGTTTCCAGGTTACTTTGCAGACGAGATTGTGAAAATCTTTATCCTTACAAGCGGCTCCTGCAGCCAGATGCGGATGAGAGTGGCCAGCGTGTAGTACATCACCAGCAGGAGGATGGGGTTGGCGTGGTGATACCAGGACAGGTCTGGGTTCGCTATGATCTTCCACGTGCTGGAACAGTCTGTTTGAATGACTGATTTGATACCAAACAACCTGTTTAAAAACAAAGAAAAATATTAAAAAGATGCAACAAAGATCTGTGTCTCTAACACAAAATAAAAACATCTTGTTTTTATTGCATTCATGAGCTAGTCCTGGTTAATTCATCCTATCCTAGGTATTTCGTTACTTTTCCGTATATATAGCTGCATACATACATACATATCTAAATAATATATGCATGTATATATACAATACATATATAATATATATATCCTTAAATTATATATATGTGTGTGTGTGTATAAAACTGATGTCAACACTAGCCAGATGATCTTTTACATTGGCTCAAAAATCTAGCTAATACTAAATCTTTGCACACCTTTTAGAAAATTATGTTTTGGGCCGGCCCCGGTGGCCTAGTGGTTAAGTTCAGTGTGCTCCACTTCTGCAGGGTTTGGTTCCAGGGTGCAGACCTACACCACTGTTAATGGCCATGCTGTGCTGGTGGCCCACATACTAAAAAATAGAGGAAGATTGGCACAGATGTTAACTCAGGGTGAATCTTCTTCAGCAAAAAAAAAATAAAAGAAAGAAAGACAGAAAATTATGTTGTAATTGTCAATCAGTCCTTTTAAAACCCTGCATTACCAAAATGTGAGGTATGTAGTAATGTGTTACTAAGTCCAGCCAGATAAGTACATGTTTTGTTTCCGGCAGGATTTAACATTAGATATTCAGTTAGTGTTGATATTATTGGGCAAATATTGAAATTGGACACAGTTCTACAATTCAGCCATAAAAGCCAGATATTGTAAACTAGAGTTTCTGTAAGATATATTGCTGTCCAATTTTATTTATAGACAATTTAATTTTTTCAGAGCCTTATAATTGATTATTTACTTTGAAATATAATTTATGAGACTTGTTAAATTCTGAAATGGTTTTTTTATGTTGATTTCTGTATCTGATTATATAATGGGAAATTGCGTAAAATACGATTCACTGAAATTCACTTTCATATGGATTTTTTCTAAGAAAGGAATCTACTAAGTGAATACAACTTTTACATGTTAAGGCATCACATATCTTTCTATTGTTCCCATCCTTGTGTGAACTTCCTTTAATTTGCAGTTACAGGCTTCATTCAGTTATGAGGCTTTCCAAGAAGACACGGCCTCCCTCGTAAACCTCTCAGGCCTAGCACTGTTTTCCATCAGAAGGCAAGTACACTACTGGTGAACTGCTGAGCACAGATGTTAAAGTAAGCGAAATAGAAATGCGACTTTCTTCAATTTTATCAGGAGAAAAACATTATACTAGAACTTGCTCTTACTACATATAGGTCTTTCCTTCTGGGTCCAGGCAGATTTTTTTGTAGTTAGCGTTAGAAAGAAAAACTTTCTGATAACAAAAGAGTTACATCCCCCTTAGAAGGGTGGGACATTCTGAACTTTGTTTTATTTTGCAGTCCTAGACTGAAATGCAAATTTCTTGTATAAAGAACATGGACTGAAAGCTTTTAGATTTAGAATCAGATGAGCCGGGTGTCTTTGGATGGATCTGAGCAGAAGGTTTCCGCTCCCAAGTCCTCCCTTTTCTCACCGATGCCTGGCACATTGGCTAGAAATAAACTCATCAATCGTCAGCTTAAAAATACCTGTTTTGCCTCATCAGAAGGTTAGTGGTAATTTCTGCAGCTGTCTGTAAACTGAACTGTGTGCCTCCTAACAGACTGTGTGGCATCAACACTCCACACCTTATCCTTGAGATCACAGCTTATTCCCCACTGATTTCGCACATCTCCACCAGAACACTGAGGACTCGGTCCCGCGTTTTGTACTAACCAGTGTCTGGACTAACAAACAAGGGCAGAAGCTACAGAACGGCGGATTGTTGTAATGGCAGGGAATTTTTTCCTAACAGGGATACGCAAATATTGTCAGACCTAAGACTTCCCTCTCTCCTTTTTTTAAGAAGTTGGATACCATAGAAAAAATTCCTATGTAAGATGGAAAGTTTGTACTTGAAGTTTCACAGCCTTTTTGGCACTACAATCTAAGGTACTATGTAATATCCAACTATTATTCAATTTACTTAACTTTTTATTGTGGATCTCCCATAATCCAGGATTGTTTCTCAATATTGATAACACACGGAAAAGTGATCTCATAGCACCTGCCCTCCAGGAACCCACTCTCCATCCAGCATAATGATGTGATGTGTCAGTTTGGTGAGAGCAAGCTGTTACGGAAAACCTTTCTTTCTGTGGGTGTTTGGGATTTGTGCTGGACAGTGTAGTTACGAAGAAGAACGCTGCATGTTGGGACGGTCCAAAAAGGGTAGATAAGTAAATAAGAGGAAAGAGAAATCCTGAAGGATTGGTGAGAGAGTGCCAGGTTGTGAGGTTGGGCTGGGAAGAAAGGGTCAGAAATTGGGTACAAGGAGAGCAAAAACTCTATTTTGTTATTTATGCACTATTGGATATTTGTAAACTTCATTCTGTTTTAAAGATTCCCACATAACTGCTAGTGTCTTTACAGTGGTCCTAGTCTAGCACTCAAAATAACTGGAATAAAAATTAAATTTAAATTAAATTTTATGAGTCATTAAAAGCCCTTAAAAATGACTACCTTACACCTTTCCCTAGAAACATCTGTTTGCCTGAGAAGTACAGGCGACACAACTAATGGAGTAGTGCATTTCCATTTATCGCTTATTTAGAACCAGAAAGATAAAACTTTCTCTTCTACGTATTTGGAACATCTTTTGTTTATCTTTGATCCGAGGCCCAGTTCTATTGATAGCAGACACAGGTGCATTTGGTAGGTGGCTCACTGTCTCTGAATGTTCAATTCCTTATGAAATCTAATAGAATTGGGAGTGGGCAGGAAGTGTAAGTATGTGGACAAAGAAACAACATTTTTCAGAAGATCTTATGATAAATGCTTAAGATCTCAAAAACTCTTCTATTTCTTAGAGGATGGCTGAAGACAGGTCCTCAAGTGATGGTCAGTTCCCAGTCGAGACCCTTGGAGCACACGCTCCTGCTTTGGTACCTGGCTGTCTTGCTCTACTTTCTATTTCATGGCCAACGTCACTCTCCACAGAACAGGTCCTCAACTTCTCTTCCTGGACAATCACAATGTAAAGGGCAGTCTCTAGTTTCTCTCGCCCCTGGACTGTGACCGTTGCTAGAGTCACCTTCAGGAAACTCAGGCTCAGCATGTCACCTTCCTTTCCTATTTCCTATTCGCCTACCGCCTGGGTCATCACCCCAAGTCCAAGCAAAGCATCCTCCAGGCCTTTAACAAGCTGGGCTCCTCTTCTTTCTCCCAGACACTGAATTCAAGCTACACTGGACTCTCTGGGGTTCACCATAAAATCTCAGTTCCTTTGGTCTTGCTACTCATTGTTTACCAGGGTTCTTTCCAGGAGGTTGTGACTTTTCTGGGGTTGCCAAATCAAGGATTAGGGGTGTAGGTACCAGGTAAGCTGTGTCCACTCCTTGGCAGTGCAAACCAAGGGCCGGCAGGGCTTCGCATCTCACAGGACAACTCCAGCCCCACCCCCAACTGCATCCAATAATATATACATATCACTGTATTCCTCTTAGGAACACTCAACCATCCCAAATTACTGCAGCAGTCACCCAGGTCACCAGTGGTTCAGGAACACACAATTATATTTCTCCCATGGCCTATCGTCAAACCCTTGTGCTAATTTATGACAACTGGTCTTTGCCATAAGCATTCACTCCTTCTTTCTGTCCAGATATGCCTTATAGCTATGTCCACTGATGCTCTTAAAACCAATTTCTGACACTCTTCATCAGGCTGCTTCTTCCTATTCCTTTCTGCTGTTGTTGTTGGACATTCTTGCCATCATCAAGGCCTAGAGCTCCCATGCCACCATCTCTGGGAAACCTCCTATGATTTCTCCTAATAGGAATCAACTTGTCCTGCTCTATGCATCCACAACAATTATACTTGTAGTCATAGTTTGTAGTTCTATTATTGTTAGTTTATGTGCTTGTTTCTTTGCTCAGTTTGATTCTAATTCCTTCAAAAAAGGGTATGTGTCTCGTCATCTTGCCTTAATGGCAGTGGCTAGTATATAGCAGGCTTTAAATGTAAGCTTACTTAATTGAATTAAAAGCACTGAGACTAAGTTATGCCATTAAGTTATAGTAGGTGATCCTGGTTACAGCAGGAGTTAGTTTCTACTAAGGGATGGCAAAGGTCCTGCTTTGAAATAGAAACAGTGAAAGAAGGATGGAAAGGAACTGTAGATACACAAGAGCATTCTAGAATTTTTACAGAAAGATCACTGTGGCCTGAACCCTGACATCCACGATTTTAGTGCTCTTGGTCTGGGAAATCAGAACACAGAGCAAGACCATAACAGAGGCACCATGACAACACTTTAACTTATCTACAGTTGATTTAGGTCACAGATAGCAGATAATTGTCCATGTTCTCCATAGGCTGTCAATAAGAATCTTGAACTTTACCTTCTGGATGGATCAATCAATCAATATACATAGTTAAGAAATAACACTCCTTTTTCAAACCTGAGAATCCAGGTTTATATATACATATATATAAAGTTATATATATAAAACTAAGAAACAACAAGAGACACAAGCATCAAAGAGGAACAAACTATGGGGCAGCCTGGGTGGCTTCTTCAAGATCCTCCAACTGCACCTTCCTCTGAGTATTATGCATACAAATGCATCCTGTGCTTTCTGATAGACGAGGATGTCACAGCCTCAGGAAGTATCTCCTCCATCATATCACTTTGGTTCCTCCTCCTCCGCAGGCCCAAGCAAACAGCTGACCCTCTCAGCTCTGCTGGGGCTCCACGGGCTCAGTATATACGGCTCTCCACCTCCCATGGAGCACTTGCTTTGCATTCCTCTCTCCCTCCAAAGCACTGTCACATCTGACAACATATGGTGACTATGAATTGGCAGGGTACTTGTTTCTACTTGCACATGTTGGCAGATTTATAGAACTTCCACCTGTTTTCAGGTTCACTCGAGACCACATCTGCTCAGTCTCTAGTAATACAGAAACCCAGCCATTTGCAAGAAGTACGTAATACTGAAAATAACACCATACTTTAAAAAATGTTAATTGTGGTAAAATACACATAACATAAAGTTCATCATCTTAAATTTTTAAGTGTACGGTGCAGGGATATTAACTACATTTACATTGCTGTGCAACCAATCTCCAGAACTATATCATCTTGCAAAACTGAGTCTGTACCCGGTAAACAATAACTCCCCATTCCTCCCTCCCCTCAGCTTCTGGTGCCCACCATTCTACTTCCTGTCTCTATCAATTCGACTACTGTAGGGATCTCATATAAGTGGAATCATACAGTATTTGTCCTTTTGTGTCTGGCTTATTTCACTTATAAAAATGTCCTCCAGGTTCATCCATGCTGTAGCATGTGTCAGAATTTCCTTCCATTTTTAAGGCTGAATAATATTCCATTGTATGTATAGACTCCTTTTGTTCATCCCTTTTTCCACAGATGGACACTTTCACCTTTTGACAGTTGTGAATAATGCTGCTATGAACACGAGTGTACAAATATCTCTTCAAGATCCTTCTTTCAGTTCTTGTGCCCATATATCCAGACAGAAGAATTGTTGGATCATGTGGTAATTCTAGTTCTAATTTTTTGAAGAACCACCATATTGTTTTTCATACTGGCTGCACCATTTCATATTTCCACCAACAGTGCATAAGCATTCCAATTTCTCCACATCATCACCAAAACTTACTTCCTGTTTTTTGACAGTAGCCATCCTAATAGGTGTAAAGTTGGACACCACACTTTTAACTTAGCCTTTTCTTCTCAAGAGCTCATAGCTCTTTCTGATCCAGGCCTCTCATAATGATACAGAGAGGCACATTCTTCAACTAAATAAGCATTCACTAACCAGAATGGATGAGTATGCAGTTAGGTTGATAAAACTCTAGGCAGGTTTTAAATCCTCTTATGAAGCCAGGAAATATATTCTTTCCAACTAGGGTAAAATGATTATTTTGGGGCAAAGAATCCCCTAGAGAAAACATCTTTTAATAATCTTCTCATTTTAATCTTAGATCCTTCAGATAAAACCAATGAGGGACTGAATGGAGGGAAGAAAGGGAAAGGGCAGAAGCATGGGAGAGGCAGACGCTTCTCAGAGTCCGAGTGCAAAGTGTTGGCTCTAGGTCAAGACCAGGCTCAGAGGGAGCAGCCTTGCTGATGCTGGGCATGGCTCCATCAATGGGAGATTCTCACATTGTCAGACCTCCAGGGAGCTTAGTCCTTTCTATCTCAGACCCTATTCCCTGCAAAGGGGTTTGGTGACAGACCCCAACGGTCCCAAGGCTCCCTGTGGAGGATTCCCATGCTGAGTATTCAGGAGGTTCATGAAATAGACGGAGCCAAATGACTCAGTGGTTGCAATCATTGACCAGTTACATGCATTCATTTGACTCAGCTAAGGATCCAGGAAAAAACAGCGAGTGGCCTTCAGACGAAAGCAGTGAGGCCTCATTTCTGTAATCAACTGGGGGTTCAGAGGGAAGGACAGAACCTTTGGATTGACTGTTTGATGGCGTAAGCCAGCAATAACTGCCTGTGCCCACAGAAGGTCCCGGGATCTAACCCAGAGCAGACATGGGTTCCCTGAAGAAGTTTGTGAAAGCAACTGTGCGGGAAAATCACCAACCACCTAAACATAACTGCCTTTGCTTTTTCTTCCGTCCTTGCCCACTCTTTCCCTACCTCGATGGCCAGAAGTTGAAGCATAACAAAAGATGTTTTATTTTTAAAGGTTAAAAAAATAACAGAGATTCAGATGGCACATATTCTATTTAATATTTTGATTTTAAAATGCATCTCTTGAATCAAATGGCCTTAGCATGAACTCATAATAAACTTGAAAAAAAATCAGAGGCTGTAGGGCTCAATGGAAAGAACGGGATTCCAGACAGGGATTCAGATCCCGCCTGTATTATTAGCTACGTGACCTTGCGTGCGGCATTTAGCTTTTCTGAGCCTTAATTTCCTCACTTGGAAAATGAGACTAGTAAATACTATATCTTGAAGAGATACTCTGAAGATTAGAAATAATAGGCAAAAATTTTTGGAAATCCTTCTCATGCCAGTTCAACTTAGAGCTGTTGAAATGGGATTTGGAAATATCTTGTGTAAAACAGTTTGGGATTGCAAGCGAGATGGTCATGAAATTTCTTTTCAAAATAGGTGGATATTAATGTCCATCATATAAAAGTATAGATGTAGATAGTTCAAGCTGGAATGATATAGCTGTCGTTTGGACAGCAGTGTGCATAGCTAATATTTGGATTTGGTGTTGCTAATGGCGAATACATGGAACATCTCTCGATGGTACATTCAGGTTATAATCTAAATATTCACATATACTTTCTTGTCACACATAGAGCATACTCTTTCCTCCCTAAGGAAAACCATTCCAAAATTCTACACAGTTACCCGACTCATTGGCTGGATTCCTAGCTGATGCTTGGTCCTTTCTTACAGTTCAGGATATAGCTCCTTAGAGTTCCACAAATTTGCACCCAATATGCTTCAGTGGAGTAGTAACATAATAATTGCAGCAAAACTCCCACTTGGAAATAGGGAGTATGGGAAACACACCTCACCACCAGGCTGTAGTTACCATCAAATCCTGCTAGACAGGAAGTGGGAAGACAGACAAGTAAGTCTCTTGCTGGCAGCTCTTGGATCTTCTTGCTGGGAGGGACATTGCTGTCCATAGTCTCTCATGACCCATGGATCTCTGCAAATATGAATCCCATCCATGCCCCAGAACCACCTCAACCGTCGTGTGTGGTTGACATTTTGGTGTAATGTCTATAGTCGTCATTTATATACAGATCACAATGTCTTATATTACTAGTCTTCTCTTATGTCTGTGTGCTGTATCCTGAAATAGACCGTTAACTCCTTAAGAGTCAAAATCATGTATTTCTTAGCAGCCTCTATAGCACTTACAATAGTTTTCTAAGCATAGCCTATACTCAGAATTATTACAAGGGTGGCCCTAGGAGTAGTCTTCATAATAACTTGTCAGGATTCATTGCAAATACCAATCAATAATGAAAGATTTTAGATTTCATTCATATAATCAATGCAAAACTAATGCTGCAGACATAAACATTGTAAATTTATTCCAAGGACTCAGGTATGAAGGTCTTGAAACTGCCTGCTTGTTTGATTATATTTTGACCTTGACTGCTCCATCAATGTTTAATGTTTCACTTAACAGAAAGCCCAACGACAAAGGTCCCAGTGCTTTCTCCTTTCCTTTCTGTTCTCAACGCCCTGTCAACATTCACCTTCACCTTTTCTCTGAATGTTGCAAGATAAGTGCTGCACTTCAGACATAGTATCTTCAGAAAGCTTCACTGAGAGCAGAGAAAAGGGGAATTTTATTTCAAGAGATCTTTATTTGTAGCTCCAAGTTTCTACGTAGAACAACTTCCTTTAGTCTGAAGAACATTCTGTAATATTTTGTGTAGTGCAGGTCGGCTGGTGCCAAATACTTTCAGTTTTTGTTTGTCTAAGAATGTCTTTATTTGACCTTTATTTTTTCCACCTACCTCCTTGGATATAAAGTTATACCTTGAGAGGTTTGTTTTTCTTTCTTTCAGCAGAACATTAAAAATGTTGTCCTATTGCCTTCTGTCTTGTATCATCTCTAGTGAGAAGTCTGTGATAATTCTTATCATTATTCCCTTGCCTATAATGTATTTTTTATTGAGCTGCTTTTAATATTTTTCTCTACTGTTGGTATTCAAACATTTAATTACATTGTGCCTTGGTGAGATCTTCTTAGTGTTTGTTTAGATTGGAGTTTGTTGAACTCCTTGGACTTATGGATTTATATTTTTCATCAAATTTGGGAAACATTTGGCCATTATTTCTTAAAACTTTTTTTTCTGGGGCTGGTCCAGTGGCATAATGGTTAAGGTCTCATGTTCTGCTTTAGTGGCCCAGGGCTTGCAGGTTTGGATCCCAGGCGCAGACCTAGCACAGCTCATCAAGCCGTGCTGTGGTGGTGTCCCACATAAAACAGAGGAAGATTGGAACAGACGTTAGCTCAGTGACAATCTTCCTCAAGCAAAAACAGAGGAAGATTGGCAATAGATGTTAGCTCGGGGCCAATCTTCCTCACACACACACACAAATATATATATATATATATATATATATATATATATATATATATATTTTACTTTTCTGTACACACACCTTTCTAAGATTCCAATTATAGTTGTGTTAAACCTCTTGAAATTATCCTACAGGTCATTGTGGTCCGTTTATTATTATTATTCCTCAATCTCCTTTCTCTTTGTGCTTCAATTTGGATAGCTTCTATCACCCTTCCTAAGTTCACTGGTCCTTTGTTCTGTGGTGTCTAATTTGCTCTTAAGCCCATTCAGTGAATTTTTTATTTCACCTATGGTATTTCTTTTTACTTCTCCCAGTTCCATTTGTTCTTTTTGTTCATCAGTTCTTTTTTATAGATTCTACTTCTGTCTTCATTATGTTCCTATTCTTTGATCTTGAAAATAATTAAAAGAGCTGTTTCAAAGAGTTTGTTATTTCTAGGTCAATTTTCATTGATTTTTTTGCTTGATTCTGCATATATCTAATAATTTTCAACTAGATGCTAGACATTGTAATTTTCACATTACTGAGTGTCTGGATTTTGACGTCCTCATTTAGAGCGTGGAGTTTTGTTTGGACAGGCAGTTATTTGCAGATCAGTTCTTCCTAGAAGGCTTGTTTGTAAGTTTTATTATGGTGGGCCTAGAGTGGGCCTTTACTGTACAACTAGTTTAGCCTGAGTAGAGTAATCTACTCTGGCCACTATGATTGGCCAGAACTAAAATGTTTTCCCAACTCTATGTGAGTTTTGAGAGTTATTAAGTTTACAGTTCCTCAATATTTGTTTTTTGCCCTGGAGTTTTGCCTTGCCTGACTTCATGGTGTCTCACCCTCTGCACGCACAGCATAGAACTCAGCTAAAGTATCTGGGCAACCCCATGCACATTTCTGGAGCTCTTTCTCTGCCTAGTTTTTCCTCCTCTCCATTAGTCTGTGCCACAAATTCCAGCCCACTCAGCCTCTCCAAACTGATAGCTGTTTCTACAGCCCAGCAAGAACTCCGTGCTCTGCTTGGGTTCCCTTTCCTCTACGACATACAGTAAATGCTACCAGGTAGAAAGCTGGAGTAACCACTGAGCTTAGCTTGCCTGTTTCCCTTTTCTCAAGTATCATAATCCTACACTTCCAATATTCCAATGTCTGAAAACAGCTGTTTAACATATGTTATCTAGTCTTCTCCTTGATTATGGGAGGAAAGCTAGTCCAGTACACTTTATATATTTTTTTAACATCTGCCTTACTAATACACATATGTTCTTGTATAATCGTTTATCTACCCATCTTCTTAGAAGTTGGGTGTTCTAGTTAACAGAAAATTTTTATGATAGATTTGCTGCATATAAACACAACCTGAATAATAAGTATCTATTTGCAAACAGCCAATATAGAAAAGTGAATGATTCTATCTTGCCTCATTTTTTCTCTTCTTAACTCATTTCAGAAACAACCCAAAAGTTTTCCAGGTTCTTATCATCAGGAAATAGTAATCATGTATAACCACCACCATCTTCTTCATCAGATATTTACCCTCAGCACATTCCTGCTTCTTTTCTGTCTCCTACCATTCACAACACGTGCTCCATGAAAACACACATGCTCTTTCATCTCCTTCTACATTCTCATCTGTCTTCAACTCTTACCAAAGAATTGTAGGAAAATTTCTTCTTTTCTCCTTACTCTCTCTTCACATTATTTGTAAATCCAAGAGTGACTTAAGTTATAAATTCTAAGTGCAGTAGTGCTGGTGATGAGTGAGTGTCAGGGAAAATCAAAAGTTACACGTTTGTAATGAAAACAGATTGAATAACAAATCTCATCACTTTCTAAAATGTGTTTCCCAAGCGATCTCTGAGGACCGTTTAAAAAACCCCTATCCATTGTGAACTGATACATTTCTAAAATACAATAAAAAGTAATTAGTAGAAAAATGATCACATGCCTGAATGTCACAGCTATGTCAAACTGCTATATGGGTTTTACATGCTTTCTCTCAATTTCTGTATTTAACTTGTTGAAAACCTGTTTCAAATAATTCATGGACCAGCACTGATCTGCTATTTGGCGTAGCAGTGACTTGGAGTCTCCAGAAGTCCCTGTCAGAATGTTGTCAATAGTCTCTTACTAATGGCTTGACCATCTCTAATTAACCTTTTTCTCCAGGTGTATCATTTAAAATAAACACTTAAAAATTTTCTTCCTAATATAATTGATGTTCTTGAAACTAGCAGTATAATCAATGATGGTGATTAAAATTTCCTTATGTATGTATGTCTAGGGGGAGGTGCTTCAAAATATCTTTGAGGAAACAACAATACATATTTCTATTGTGCTCCATGCCTTGAGGGTGTCTGACAGCTAGCTGGAAGAGAAGCTCCCTGATCTGGCACTTCAAAAGGAATGCTGGCTGGCACAGAAAAGCACTTCCTAGTAAGTCCCAGACCCTGGAAAGTATGGAAGGAACCAGGCCAGCATCTTCTGGCCTCTAGTCACCCTATGGAATCAGCTGTCAAGGGGAAAGAAGAAAGAGTGGACCTGGTGACTAAGGAACATGCTAACTGAAGCCAGCTTGCCACACTTCCTGTTGGGCATTATCAGCATTTCTCTTTGCAATTTTGTATTTCATGTGTATAGGTTGGAAAGCACTAAGCTGCTCATTAACGTTTACTTCCCAAGCTTCTAGAAGAGACTACAAACCAAAACACAGCCAAAAAATAGAAGCCCAATGCTTTGTATTAAACCAGCTTTCATAGATTAAACTTGGAAGCTAACACTTATCTCTAACCCAAATAAATCAGAGCTCAGCAAACTTTTGGAATTCAGCTAGATTGAAATCTGTGGACCTCTTATATGTTACACAGGTCACTATTTTTAAATAAATAGAGTACATCTTAATGTTAGGATGTTTTTGAATATGGTATAACTGTTTTTCATGATTCAGAAGTAATTTATGATATTTCACGACCTTGCAGCCAATGTTAGGGCCATCAATTCCATTATATGGTACTGCACTGGTAGAGGTACAGAGGTTGTAAGGCTTTGCACTGGCCCTCTGAGATATCTGAGAAGTTCTCTACTTAGACAGAAAAGTTCCTGTTAATTTACATCTTGCATTTTTGTCTTTTTTATGAAAAACAATTATTTTGAGCTTTCAGATTATTTAATTTCGAATAAGTAGGAACTTTTCTGTTGCATAGTGACTTTGAATTATTATTGTACATTTTGGAAACTCCTTCTAATAAAAACTACCTGCAGCTTCTCTTTTAACCCTTTCATAACTATGATACATTTTTAAATTGTCCACTCAACAATAAAAGTATTTAAGAGAAATATGACATATAGCCCTGAATTGTTTCTTCACATACACTGTTGATGGCACTAAAGCACCGTCTATCACCCAGGACATGTGGGAAATGAAAGACCCAGAGTTGTGGGCTCTTTTGGTGAATGCCTGAGGGAATAAAACTTTTTCCTTGAATTAGTTTTCATTCTCTGGTATGGCCGTGCTTAAATGGAAAAGAACAAAGTGTCTAGAGAAAAGAGAAAGAGAGGGAAATAAATTTAGGTGCAATGAACAGGTGCAGATCCAGGAAAGATAAAGATTGTCTTTGAGGTATCAGTGGGATAAAGAACCCAAAAATAATTTGTCAACAATGCAAGGGACTGAACTGAACCATATATAGGAAAAGCGATTTTAAATTTTAAAAGTTGGATGTAAAGATATGACTCATAAAGCATACATGCAGATACTCATTGCCCAGATAAAAATGATATTAGCATTCTGCCACATTTGCCTCTGCTCTCACACTTAAAAAGAAATAAAAAGTTAGTGGCATAGCTAAAGACCCCCTCCTCCCCATTCCTCACCAAACACTCTAGGATAGTGTCTTTCACGTCCATGAACATTTACTCACTTTTGCTGCATATGTATGCACCCAGAAATAATGCATACTATTGTTATACGAATTTGCCTTTATATAAATGGTCATATTTGTGTTTATTCTTATGCACATACATAATAGAGTCCATTTTAATTTCTAGGTAGTATTTCATTGCATAAATAAACCAACTACTCTAGAAATCCAGAAACGGAGAATAATTTGCAGGTATAGAAAGATGCAAGATCATTAATTTGTGGGAAAAAAATGTATTAAATATAAAGGCAACATGAAGCTGACATAAAGGCCTTCAAGACCTTCATATTTCAGAGCCTTTTCTTCCCATATGTGGCTTCCTCTACTGGAGCTTTTCAAGCTTCTTTAGGGTTTATGTTTTAGATACAGACAAATTCTTGTATATGTGCACACATGTATATTTAAGGATGTTTACCAGGCATGGACAGTAATAGTACAAAGCTGATAAAATTCTAAATGATAATGATGGGGATGTCTAAATAAGTTATGGCATATCCATATATATTAGGGAATACTATGCAGCCACTAACAATAATAAAGAATATCTACATATAGTTGACATAGAAAACCTTTCCAAGGCATATTTTAAAATAAGTTTTAAATTTTAGAATAATTTTAGATTCACAGGAAAGTTGCAAAGATTGTACAGAGAATTTCCCACACCCAGTTTCCTCTCTTGCTAACATCTTACATTACTATAGTTCATTTGTCACCACTGAACCAATACTGATACACTGTTTTTAACCAAAGTACACCCTTTATTCAGATTTCCTTAGTTTCTACCAAATGTCCTTTTTTCTGTTCTAGAATCCCATCCAGAGTATAGCATCACAATTAATCATCCTGTCTCCTTAAGCTCCTCTAGACTGTGACATCTTCTCAGACTTTTCTTGTTTTGATGACCTTGACAATTTTGAGTGCTGATCTAGTATTCTGTAGAATGTCCCTTCATTTTGGTTTGTTTATTTACTCATGTTAATGGGAGTTATGGATTTTGGGGAGGAAGATCACAGAGGTAAAGTGCCATTCTCATCACATCATATCAAAGGTACAGCTATCAACACGACTTATTACTGATGACGCTGATTTTGATCACCTGGTGGGCTGTTTGTTAGGTTTCTCTCCTATAAACTTACTCTTTTCCTCCCTTCCATTTTCTACAGTTTGGAAGGAAGTTACCATGCATAGCTCACACTCAAAGAAGTATGGATTATGTATTTTTATACCTTGGATTTTAATCCAATACTGCTTTATTAATTTTGTTGCTCATATTATTCCAGTTCAGATCATTCGAAGCTCTTTCAGTTAGCTCTTGTGTTCCTTTGACAAATCCCATCATTTTGTTATTTTCTGGCACTAAAAGATACTCCAGGCTTATTTTGTATATTGTCTAACCAAAGCTTAGAGTCAGCCATTTCTCCAAGGAGTGCTGATTCCTTTTATTGGAGAATGGTATTAGAAACCAAGATCCGGGCACTCGGTGTGCTCGTTGCTACCGGGGTGTCACTGCTTCTATGCCCTCTCTGCTGTCAGAGCGAGGAAATATATGTGTGCATCCTTATCCATGCATATACATCTATCTGCACATATTTCTGTATGTACCCTATTACGTATGTACCTATTACCTATACTCCACGGGAAACAACTTTTATCCCCTAGAGTACGGGGCTTACGTACAGTTCCTTTTGTCTTTAGTCTTATAATCACTCATTTCCAAAGTTACTTAAGTCAGCACCTTTCTCCCTGCTCCCCTCAGTGAGGTTAGAGCAAACACTTGTAACACAGTTAGATTCTTTTGTCACAGTCTGCGTTCCATGCTGGGATCTTTCAATCTCCTAACTGATTATTTTTTACTTTGCAGACTTCAAGGTTTACTCTTTATGCTACAAAGTTTAACGGGTTTTGACAAATGTATAGTGCCACGTATCCATCACCACAGTATCATACAGAATAATGTTCCACCTTAAAATATTTCCCATGCTTCACCTATTGAAACTTCTAACACCCCACCCCACCCCCCAAACTTCTGGAAACCACTGATATATTTAACATCTCTGTAGTTTTGCCTTTTCCAAAATGTCATATAAATGGAATCACATAGTATGTGGCCATTTCAGACTGGCTTTTTCACTGAGCCATATGCATTTAAGGTTCTTCCTCCCAAGCTTACTCTGACATATGTGTATGTTCCTATGTGTGCGTAAATATCCTGGAAAAGTGTTTGGAAGGATCCTTATTATGGGCCTCGGCTATCTCTGGTGGAAAGGAGTTGAATTAGGGGTAGGAACAAGTTAGAGGGAGGAAGCTTTCAATTTTATTCTTATATGTATTCTCGATGACTTAGACTTTGTCCAGTGAGCATGCATTACCACTGTAATTTAAAGATTATTACAAAATATTCTATTTTCTGCCACCTTTGTTTTCCTTCTTTGTTCATGTCCTTGCATTCTTTTAGATTTTTACTTCTATAATTGATACAATGATTTTTTTATTAAAAACGTTTACAATATATACAGAACACACCTAGAACTGCTATCATACCCTTTGCCTATGTTTTGATGTTTAAAAAAATTAAAACTGACCCCAGTTTTCCTTACATAGACCAACATTTGCCTCCTTTCCTTTTTTTCTCTCTCTGATCTTTTCCCCTTTTTCTCCTTTTGTATCACCCGTCCCCTGAAACTTGACTGGTATTAGACAGTTAACAGGTAACACATAAGGCTTACAAAGATAGTTTTCAAAAGAACAACTCTGAGAACTCCCAAAATGTGACTGCATCAACCATTTTGAGAAAAGGACATGGAAAACTGGTGTCATCTTCTAACAATTTCAACTACAAGTTTCGCAGCGGTTACAGACAAAGACTACCGCAGCCTCGGACAAGACCCCACGTGCCCCTCTCTTCTCTCTGCCCCAGAAAAACTCTAAACCTACATCAGCTTAGGGGGCTGAGATTTTGAGGGGCTTCTTCATGCACGTGAATTGAATAAAGCCTTTAACCTCTATTTGAGAATTTCAACTTTTTTGTTTGTTTGTTTGACAATGTCTGAAGAAAAACTAGTTTCTGGTAAAAAAGAAAAACTCTCCTATGTGAAAAATTAAAATATAAACAATTAACTCTCATGGACAGGTTATTATGTAAACAGATTTTATAAGCAAAAGATAGAATAAAAGTATAAAATATTGCTACCCCAAGGCAAGCTTAACAGTGAATAAACCTGAGAAAACTCGAAATAGCATACTTTTAATTAAAGTAAAACCAATCTTGTAGATAGTCATGATGCCACTGAACTTCAAACTTTAATAGACTAGTCTGAGACAGGATGTTAAAGTATTACTTGATATAAACTTTTCCCACCTTCTTAAAAGCTCACTAAAAATGGAAAATTTTCCCAAGCCTTTACAATTTAAAGTTCTTAGAGTTTGGATACCCACTAACTAAACTGGGTATTGGACAATAAAATTCATCAAAATGAGAAACTGGGGTTCTGCCCTGTAGGAATCCCCATTTTAATAAATGGTTGGCGGTTTGGGTGCATTGTGACTGCTCTTTTTGATTAAAAGAGTCAAATTTCCTTTCTGCTGTTTCCTCCATGCTGCTGGAGGAACTGTGAAGTGAAGGTAACACGTATACAGACAGAAGGAGTTCCAGGTGGATTATAAGATTGTTGCAGAGTGTGAGAGATGCTGATGCCCAGGCAGGATCCCGGGGCTCATGTGGTGACCTGTGAACTCTGGTTCTTCGCACTACCAACAACTTACACATCTTATATCTCATCACCATGTAGGGGACAACTTTGGGTCATGTGTGCACAGAAATGCCATCATCTGGAATCTGATCATCCATAAATGTACCAGAGCCTTACAATTCATTCCCTCCTTTAATAGCTAAAGCTGGAAGTTCCGTGTCATTCCTATCTGTGCCCAAGAGTTGCCCCCTTGGTGTTATGGAGGATGCTCCTTGATGCTTCCATGAGTTCAGCATACGCCGCAATAAACACCAGAAGGGCAGGCAGAAGTGCACCGGTGAACTTATTTTTTATGAGCACTATCGAGAGTTTGTTTTCCATTGGCCTTCCATAGCTCATGGTTCAGTCCCACCGTCTCCCCGCTGCTTCCCCAAAATGAACCCACGTCCTGGGCAGGAAGCATGCGCACTGCCCCAAACAGCTCAAGTTCAGAGCCTTCTCACAGCTGCACTCCGACTTGTCCCTCTTCCGTGGAATTTCCTCCTTTCTCCCTAACAAACCCTAACCCTGGTTCAGGTTGCTCGCCTCCTCCAAGAGGCTTTCCCACAGCACGTGGTGTCCACCTTAGTCTCTCTTCTTTCAATTGTGCACCCCTTACTTGACTCAAGTGGTGAGCCCTTCTTTACTTTTATGGTCATTTGTGATTTGCACCCTAAGTTACTTCACAGGCCTTATCTTACTTGGTGGTGTTAATTTTACACTTGCCTGGGGACGGCCGGAGCTGTCTTCTCAGTGATAGCGGAACTTCTCCCAAGAATTTATGCTTCTTTGCATCATACAGCATTTACTCCATGGTTCTCCAAGGGGGATGTTTTCTGATCGCCTAGAGAAGCTGTTAAGATGCCGGGTCCCATATCCCAGCTCTAGGTATCCTGTGCTCCTATGTCTGGGGGAGGCCAGGGGGAAGCACTCATCCTCAGTCCGCGACCCCAGGAAGTCATACACCACCAAAGTCTGAAAAGCATGGGTCAGCTCAGCGCTCATCTAAAACAATGCTGAACAGATACAACGTAAATGGAGGTGGAAACATTCTCATTAGATCTAGGACATTTCCAACTTCTAATTCCTCATCAGAGTTGAAAGAAAGGGAGAACATGTGTGGAGGAAAGGATTCCTACGTGCACACAAGGTGTTGGAGAAGCAACACGGATGTTTTATTTTATTCTATTGAGGCTCTCAGAGACCTGCTGTCTGCGCCCCACGAGGCAGGTACTGTTGTTGCACTAATTTTAGAGACAAGGATAATCACGCATAGAGAGGATAATGTACCCAATGTACGTAGTTCCTAGTAACTGGCTGAGTAGCACTTGAATACAGACCAAATCGGCCTATGAAGAGGGGAGAGGTGTTTTGTTTTCTTCAGTAAGAACAGAGATGGTAGATGCTTAATAGTAATATTTGTTGAATGACTGAACAAAAGCAGGAAGGAAGGACCTGAGGAACTTAAAGCTCTGTATTTCTATCAATTCCCTCAACGTGGGCCATGCGGTGGGCTCTCCTGCCCATGGTAATACGATGCAAAATGCTTCTCTCTGTGGTTTCTCATACACCTGGAGAACTTGCTAAAATGCGAATTCCCAGACCCCTGCTCTGAAAATTCTGGATTCTCAAGTCAGGTGGGGCCCAGGGATAAGCAGATTTTTCAGATCAGTATGTCAGGTAATCCCCATGTGCATCAAAGCATGAAAGCCCCTGATGGGCGGCTCCCCACACTGGAGGACCTGACGTCTCCTCCTGGGAGCTGCCCGGCCCACCAGGTGTGCATGTAGCTCAGCCCACTGCCGGCCCTGATGAGCCCATTCACAACCCCAGAGAGGCGGAGGGAGGGGGAGGCATCTTCTTTAGAACTGTCTTGCTGGCAACTGTTGGCAGACTTGCCTTAGAGAGAAATTTCAGCCCAGAATGGACAACTGTGGCTCTGCTTGGCTGGGACGTGGCAACACCCGAGGGGCGCAGTGGCCTGAGGAGGTGGCAGGAATTGTGAAGGCAGCACTGGGGACATGCTGAGAGCTCGGAGAACACTGGTCCAGGGTAATAAGCCCACGGTGCTTGAGGGATGGGCCAGAGTCCTGAGGCTCCGGCAGTCACCTTTCCTGCACACTCCTCTCCTTCGGTACTTCAAACCCACTGTAAACACCTGCAGCCTCTCCCCACTCCAGTTAGAGCCACAAGGGGCGCTTGTACCTGGCCCTACCTTGGACCACCTAGAATCTCTTCGGGTAGAGCTGAAGGTGGCAGAACATTTACCAAACTCCCCTGTGAGTTCTTATTTGCAATCTGAGTTGAGAATAACTCACCTGTGACTGTGTTTACTCCAAGGATGAGCGACTCTACAGCACGAATTGTACACAAACGAAGCAAGTTGTGAAGACATCACCTCACAGAGGCTTCAAGAACCAGGCTTACTGTCTCAGTCTCTTTCCAGCCTCCACCTTAGAGCAAGCTCCTCAAGCTGCCCAGGTCTCTGGAGAGACCCCTCCTTCTTTCCCCTCAGCTTCAGGTCAAGTTTGCTTTCGCTCCTCCGGTTGGAGCCTCAGGACTCTGCTTACAAAAACCTATCTGCAAGTCCTGTGTTTGGAGAACACCTTAGACTCGCCTTCCCTCACTGAAGGTTCCCTGGTAAACACACCCTAGCCAATGCTCCCCTCTCCATCCGTGTCTTTACTGCTTCTCTAAGAGCTCAGAGCCTTTCTGTGCAGCAGGACAGCGGTGGAAGGGGCGACTGAGAGGACAGGCTTCAGAGCAAGGTCTGGGTTCAAGCTCCGGCTTCACCATGCCTATCGTGTGACTTGGGGAAATCACTTATCTACTCGTCAGTTTCCTTATCTCTAAAATGGGGATAATAGAACCTACTTCAGAGAGTCGTCAGGAGGATTCAATGGACAAATCGGAACCTGACAACAGTAAGTGTTCACTAAACCTTAACTATTCTAATTACGAGCCCAGCCCCACTCTACAAGGGAGGGGTCTGGTTTTCCTCTCATAATTTTTCACAGAGTCACGGAAGCTTCTTGGGAAAATGCAAGAGAGTGACTGAGTCCTATCCGATGCCAGGCACTGTACGTCCATAACCTGTTCCAACACTTCACTGATGCCATGATGTGGGCATTGTTCTACCAATTACAGGATGAAGAAGTCAAAACTCCGAGAGGTTAAATGACCGACAGTCTGCCCGTGAGAGAGCCAGGTCACTGGGAACCCAGGCCTGTGTGAATTCCCAAGTCCTTCCCGCGCATGAAGCCAAGCTGCCAGTAAAAGGCAGGGTTGCTGGAACAGTTGCACGAGAACGACTTTTCTTCTCACTTGAGCAAGAAGGCCCCAGTTTCCTTTTCTCACACCTGCCTCCACCTCTTTCGCTTTTACATTGTAGGCTCTCCTGGGCTGAAGGCCGCACAAATGACCTCAGTCTATTTGGGACGGAGATGGAAGACACAGAATGAGAAACGGATGTTCCAAATTTAGAATATTGAGCAAGAAGCCACTGAAGAGTGTTTATTGTCAAATATAAAACAGATCTTTCTATAAAGACAGAGAAACTTTCCAGATATCTGCTCTATATTTTTCCAGCATTCTTCACACCATCATTTCATTTTAAAACGTAAATAATGTATGTATATATATACACATATATGTATAAAATGCCTCTGACAAAACTTAACCACACAGTAAAACTCCTAACCAAGTTTGTCCTTTGATCATTCACATTCCTAGTAATTCTCACTAAATCGTAATTCTGACGAGCAGTATCTTAGCAAGTACTCCATCACAAAGACCCGACGGAAGCTTTTATATCAATTTCCTTCATAAAAAACATTTGCTTACTCTGATAGTGTAATTAATGTCATTGTCAGAAACGGATATAAATGAGTCAAAATAAACCAAGGTCACTTACGCTTCAATTTTCTTCCTATTAGAATGTAAAAGGAAACTTCTGGTTGTGTAAACACTTTGTGAGATTTTCCCGGTTACTGGATTACACCAACAAATTCCCACAAAATGGAAAAAAATAACTCTCAGCCAGACTTAAGTACTCTCTGGAATCACTCCCCTCATCTCCAAATTTAAGAGTCCTGAGTTATGCTATTTTTTTCCCTGTGACTGATTATTCCTGGAATTTATAAAGCTATATCTCAGCGGGCAATAAAACCTCTCCCCCGTCAGTGAGCGATCCGAAGTCCACCAACTCACTTATTTTAGGGCCTGGAGATCTATTTCAAATCACAAATATTTTTGAGCTGAAAAGGACCTTAGCAGTCCCTGACCTCTCCCCCTCCACTCCTTTGCTGGCATCAGTGCCATCCAGTCGATTCCAACTCCTAGCGACTCTGGGCACAGCAGCCCCTGCCCCGTCTTTTCACACCATCCTCTCACCTTCCTGCTCTACATCAGACAGTGCTTTGCTGCTATTCACAGGGTTTTCATGGCCAATTTTTTCGGAAGTGGGTGGCCACGTCCTTCTTCCTAGTCTGTCTAGTCTGGAAGCTCCACTGAAACCTGTCCACCATGGCTGATCCTGCTGGTATTTGACATACTGGTGGCATAGCTTTCAGCATCACAGCAACACGAGCCACCACAGTATGACAACCGACAGATGGGGGAATTGAGGCCTCTCGTGGGCTTGATTTCAAGTGTTCGCTAACTTACTTTTTACGCTTTTCCAAGTCTAAAATTTGGAATCTCTGTGGATTCAGTTATCCTCAAGGAGAAAAAGAAGTCCCCTCTAAAGGGACAAAACAAAATCTTCTGGGGTCCCCTTTTAAACGTCACCCACCTTACCTGCTCCCATCCTCCACCCCCATCACTGGAACACATTTGCCTGCAGAATGTCCTGCAGTCCTGAATTTCTGGGATGGGTGGTGCAGTGGGTATCGAGGGAGGACGATCCTTGAGAATGCTGGGGCCAGCAAGGTGGCTTGAGAACCACCAGTAGATGGTGTCAGAATCTCTTCTCAATCCAAAATTTTCTGGTGCAATCAGTACAAGTAAAGGCCTAAAATCTAACTGCTGGCGAGGGAAACAGAATTCACTTTTATGTACAAATGAAAGCAGGGACACACCTTCAAAAAGGCAGGGGAGATCGGCTGTCCCCAGAAAGGGAGGCTTGTGTCTCCAACCCTTTTACAAACCATCCTCAATGTCAGACAAACGTCTTTGCTGGAACAAGCCTGCATCGATCTTGAAGTGATCTTTCCAGCGAGACGCCCTCTTTCTGATGGCATCCGGCCCTGGGAGTATAATACTGCTTTTCACACACGAGCTTCTGCTCCTCTGGCTTCCAATGCCCCTTCCCCTCCGCGTTGCATCATAGGAAAAACACGGCCAATGTTTAAGCATCTTTATTCATTAGTTTCTTACTTAGGCTTTAAACACGTTTCCATGCCAAACCCGTAGACACTTTTGTGTGTGTGGGAAAATTGAAATCTGACAGGCTTCACACTACCTTGTTTTCTTAAGCTTGGAAAAACTTTTCATTGAGTCCCCTGGGCTCTGCATCGTGGCTTTGAAGTCTTTTGTGGCACATATGTGTCTTAACCGTTTGCCAATTTGCCGTAATGGGGCTCTATGCTACGTGTGCCGAACGCTGCCTTATAAGACAAGCATTCTGTTCAAACAACAATTTTGCCCCAGGTAGAAGGTGTGCTGTCTTCAGAACTGTGACTGTTGATGGACAAGTTGAGGCTGTTTGCAAGTTCCTTTCCATTTAACTATTAAAGGCACTCTATCCCTCTCTGATGTCACATCTAGGGTTCATAAGAACGTTTATATTCTAGGAGTGTTTTAAATTTATGGTCTATTTCCCTCGCCCGAACACATTTTCACCTCTGAGACAAATGTGAGAAATGAGTCAGGACCAGGACCTCCAGGACCAGCTGCTTGTCCAGGCTCCTTCCTGTACTGCTTCTATGACAACAAGATCAAGCCTGACACATACACCGTGTAACCTTCAATAGTGGGGAGCACAAGATAAGAAGTAAATGTAGGCACTACTATTACACACAAACATAACTTTCCCTAAGTACCTATAATACAAACACGGATTTAAATACTTCTTTTTAAAGTGTTATCCTACATAGTTAATAACCAATAAAGTTACAAAATGGGAGGGAAGGAGACCCACGCCCGGTAAGGGGCTCCTCTGATGAATCAGGTGCTGTGTGAAGTGTCTCATGCCAGCTCTGCAGGGTTTCTGCTAGTGTGTCCATTATACATGGGGATCTCAGGCGGAAAGGCCCGAAGGTAGTGAGTGGTGAGGCTTAGAAGTCTGGGTCTGCTGGCTTCAAATCACAGTTCAAATCACATTTCTTAGATGGTGACATAAGAAACCTAAGAGTATCAGGAGACCCTAAAGGAAGGGCATTAGTCACAGGAAGTTTCACTAAAGCACTCACTTCCTGGCCCATCCTTTTCTATTCTGAGTCTCGGCTTTGTGTTAGGTGCTCTGGCCAGTGCTGGGGAGCCCCATTCAATAAGATCCCATTCCTGTCACCAAAGAGCACCATGCTCTGAAGGGCATGTTACTCAAATATGGTGGAAACTGGCTCTGACCTGTTCACCTTGGCTGTTCACCATAGAACTGCTTTCCCTGGGAGGCGGCTGGGAGCATCACTGATGGGCCCCGCCTCTTTCAGAGCAGTAAAGCAACAGGAGCTGGCTCTGAAGGGCACAGGGGCTCCTCGCCGACTCCACAGGAGGGGATCTCGCTCCCCAGGAGTGGAGCTGCTTGTCTGCTCCTGCGTTTTATTTTATAGGAAGGGCACAAAGGAGAAACCTGCCAATTAATGACCAAGGAGTTTCATTTAGTGCCAGAAAAGTCAGAGAAATATCAGGAAAAAGACTGAATAGTCCATTTATGGAGGCCTGCTCTAGTAGTGGAAAGCAATAAATCTGTAAGAAAAGTTGTAGCTAAACTGAAGCTACTCAAGGAAGAAACAAACCTATCTAGGAAAGGAAACAACTGGCTGAAGTCTAACCAAAACCTCATCTTCTCGCTGCAAGTCCAGGTAAAATGGTTCTGTTTTCTGGGATAAAGTTCTAAGTTTCTAAGGAAGAAATGGCCATAACTTTCAATGAAATATCCTTGTAACGTGATCCAACAAAAAGTACACACTGAATGGGCCACTCTTGGGCATTCCCTTTTTAGGTACACATAAACATATTTTAATGTACAACATATATCATGAAATATAGCTCGAAGTAACTTTAAAGAAAGACAAAAGTCATCTTTATGAAAAAAATCTTCTTCCATCAATAAACGCCTTATAAGTAAATTATCAATTTGTTCTAAGATAACTTTTTATTTATGTTTGCTGTCATAGAAATAAAATTAATATGCAGCTCACTCTTTCACCTCATGCGTATTAGTGTCAGACGGGATTAAAAGGTTAGGAAGAGTGAAATACTGGCCCAGTGGTCACATCAGAGTTCTAAACCGAAGGAACCCTGGGAACAGAGTCAGAGCCGCTTCCTTTTCTTTCAGGGCAGCAGTGATCAGGAAGGCACCTGGCTATAGCAAGTTCTCGTCAACATTAACTTCAGGGGTGACTTCTTCCACAACTTGAAGTCAAAGCAGTCCTTTCAATAACTGGTGGGAAAAATCTAGCTCAATAAAAGTAAACTATGTATAGTTTGTAAACAAGCACCCCATATATCCGATTTTGACAATGAAAGGCCCCTTTCTCATAAAAGGTATGATGGGAAAGTGCTGGCACTGAATCCATTAAGTCACTTTAAAAGTTATGCTACACAAACGGTTTAGCTCTGCTATCTGAAGCAGGCTCACAGCTGTCACAGTGGCCAGATCTTCCTGACAGCTACATTTGGGGGCTGGAGAGCAGATCCTCCAGAGCAGCCAGGAAATGTGACAGACATACCTTTCTCTTGCCCAGTGAACTTTCACTGGATGTTCACATTATTATCCAACTCCTTCCCATCAGTGATGATGCATTTACACTAGTTAAATTGGGGATGTGAGGACAGCCTGCATGTGGCTGATAGAGAAAGGCTCCTTCATGTGTTTGCCAGCATCAAGGTCTGGGATGACGGTAGGGGAAGAGATAAACAGCATTCTGAACTTCTGTCATTAGCAACAATAATGTGTTTCCCGTCAAGGTAAGTGACACGGATTGGATTTACCTTCTTAATTGGAACAACCAAAAATAAGTAAAACAATGATTTGTTTTATATACTGTATACACGGTACACCGGGAATGAAGGAAAGTAACCTCTGAGGAATAAGAGGAAACACAATAATCCCTAAAGTTGCCTAAGCTCACTGCACTGAGAGAGTTTCCAGCATTGAAATTTCCTCCCCTGGTGCTGGGAGGGGAACCCAGGCAGAGTCTGGCCAGTTCCCTAAGTTGAAGAGACGTAGCTGGTACCTGAGGAGTGTTCAAGGAGGACACAGGAGCTAAATTCCAGAGGACAGAGTCACTTGAGAGGAGGGAACTGTACGTAGAGAGAACTCCAGAGGCCAAAAGAGGGTCATCCCTGAACATTCTGCAGAGTACAGTTGGGTGCATGCATGTGAGGAAACTCCTCTAGACTGGCAAAAGAACCACCCAAAGGATTAGTGGATTAGCAGTAACAGAACCTGGTGCTCACACAGAATAAAAACCTGTAGGATCACGGAGCATTGAGTAGAGTACACAGAAGAACCTTGCCTCCATAGTGAGGAACCATTCATCCTACACTGACCACTGCTTTTGTCCCTTCCAACAAATATTAACAATAAGACCTGAAAGGCTCAAAGTATTTCCATGCAATTTAAATGCTTCTCAGAACACCCCTCATGAACAATTTTAGGAATAAAAATATTCAGCACGCAGAAAGGTAAAAATAACAATGTCTGGCATCCAAACAAAAACTACTATGCATAGGAGACCGTAAGCAATTATGACCTAATAAAGGAGAGAAAAATTAATATCGAAACTTACCCAGATTTGACTGAGGTGTTAAATCAGCAACCAAAGTCAGATAGATATATTCCATATATACAAAAAGCTAAGTAGAGACATAGAAGATATAAAGACAAAAGACCCAAACTAAACTTCTATTGATAAAAACTATAATGCGTGAGAAGAAAAATACAGTGGATAAGATTAAGAATAGATTAGATATCGCAGGAAAAATATTAGCAAAGTTGAAGACACAGGAGCAGAAAGTATATAAAATGCAACACAAACAGAAAAGAGAATAACAAAAAAGTGAACAAGTGAGCTGAGGGGCAATTTCAATTGGTCTAACAGATGTGTTAAGGGATTTCTCAAAAGTGGATGCATATTTGAATAAATAATGGCTAAAAAATTTCCAGATTTGATGAAAATTTCAAGAAACTCAATGAACTCCAAGAACAAGAAAAATAAAGAAAAACTGCACCACAGTCAAAACCAGTGATAGGGAGAAAATCTTAAAAGCAGCCAGAAGAAAAAGACATGTTACATACAGAGGAACCATAACAGGAGCTGCAGAATTCTTGTCGGATGCAACACAAGTGAGAAGACAGTGAGGCAACAGCTTTAAAGCAGTGAAGGCAAAACCATCACTCTAGAATTCTATACCCAGCAAAAGTATCTAACACCAGTGGACTTGCACTGTAAAAAATGTGAAAGAAATTCTTTCATAAAGAAGGAAAATAATAAGACATGGAAATGTGGATATATACATAAAGGAATAAAAAGCATGAGACATGACACTACGTGAGTAAATATGTGTTTTTATTAATTAAAAATCTTTAAAATATAATTGACCCACTTAAACAGCGTAGTACAGGATTTATAATGTATACGAAAATAAAATGTATGACAAAAAGAGCACTAGGGTTGGGAAGGGAGGAATTGTAGTTTATCATTCAACAGTTCTTATACTACACGAAATGGTATAATACCACTTAAATTTGAATTAATGATGCCCTAAAGCAACCACCAATTTCCCAAAACAAAGAGTTGGCTAATAAGTTAACAAAAGAAATAAAATGGAATCATAAGAAATTTTAATTTATACAGCAAAAGAAGAAGAGAGAAAGAAATAATAAATGAGAAAGAAAAATACTGGAGAGGTGATAGATAACTTGAAAATACTAATAGTCATATTAAATGTAATGAGTCTAAATACCTCCAACTAAAAGGCAGATTCTGGGTGTCAGGGAGAACGATGGAGCAGAAAGCACCAGAAGTCCGTCTCTTGATCTAGACAACAATTGTACTAGCAGAAACTGTCTGAAGTAACTATGTTGGAACTCTGGAGTGTACTTGAAGGCTTGAAGCTTCCACAGGAAAACTTGGATGGAAATGACATTAATACTGGTCAAATTCAACGTTTAGTGTGTTAGTAGCTACCCATCCACCACACTCCAGGCCCATGGCAGGCAGCAGTGGAAATGGCAACCTGCATTCCTGGTGTGGCTTACATGAGCCAGGGTGGGCAATAAGGACTTTGTCCTCCAAATATCAGGGTTCATATTTGAATAGCAGGTTGTCACTTAAGGTCATTGACGTGCAGGTACAGAGGCTGGCCACTGTTGTTTCAACCTCCACCAACGGAAACAGCTTCAGGTGATTTAAAGGAGCTACTTCGTGTATTTTTTTTTTGTTTTTGGACATTCAAGAACAACCATGTATGTGGAAAAATTTAGAAAGCTACCATACATGCTCAGGGATAGAGGCAGACTCAGAAAAGACCAGGTAAGATCTTAAGCTTTCACCTTCAGCTGATCCCCAGCCAAGATTCTCTACAACAGTCAAAAAAACTCAGCAAACTTTGGATCTGATTTCCAGAGTTAACTCATTATAAGATTCAAATGTCCAGTTTTCAATAAAATATCACAAGGCATACAAAGAAACAGGAAAGTAGGACCTATTCAAAGGAACAAAGTAAACTGACAGAAACCACACCTGAAGACACACAGACACTGTACTTACTAGGCAAAGACTTTTAAAAAAAATATCTTAGGGGCTGGCCCAGTGGTGTAGTGGTTAAGTTTGGGCACTCTGCTTTGGCGGCCCGGGGTTCTGAGGTTCACATCCCAGGTGTGGACCTACACACTGCTCATCAAGCCACACTGTGGCAGCATCCCACATACAAAATAGAGGAAGACTGGCACAGATGTTAGCTCAGTGACAATCTTCCTCACCAAAAAACAAACAAAAACAACTATCTTAAAGTTTATCAAAGAACTAAACAAATACATAGATAAAAGCAAAAAAATTATGTATGAACAAAATGAGAATATCAATAAAGAGATGGAAACCATAAAAAAAATTCTGGAGCTGAAAAGTTTAATAACTGAAATGAAAAATACACTAGAGGGGGGTTGGCTCGGTGGTGCAGTGGTTGAGTTCGCACATTTCACTTCGGCAGCCTGCAGTTTGCCAGTTCGCATCCCGGGTGCAGACATGGCACCACTTGGCAAGCCATGTTGTGGCAGGCGTCCCACATATAAAGGAGAGGAAGATGGGCATGGATATTAGCTCAGGGCCAGTCTTCCTCAGCAAAAAGAAGAGGATTGGCAGCAGTTAGCTCAGGGCTAATCTTCCCCCAAAGAAAAAAAAATGGGACAAGTGAAATTATCAAGTCTGAGGAACAAAAAGAAAAAAGAATGAAGTAAAGTGAACAGAGCCTAAGGGACCTGTGGGACACCATCAAATGGACCAAGAAGTACATTGCAGGAGTCCCAGAAGGAAAAGAAAGAGAGAAAGGGGCAGAGAGAATAATTCAAGAAATAATGGATGAAAATTTCCTAAATGTGATGAATGACGTGAATCTTCAAGAAGCTTATAAACTCAAAAAGACACACACTGAGACAAATTATAATCAAACTGTCCAAAGCCAAAGAGAGAATCTTGAAAACAGCAAGAGAGAAGCAACTCGTCAGATACATGCAACCCTCAGCAAGATTATCAGCTAATTTTTCACCAGAAATCTTGGAGTCCAGAAGGCAGTGGATTGATATATTCAAAAGAAAAACAACTGTCAACCAAGAATTCTATATCTGACAAAACTGTCTTTCAAAGATGAGGGAGAAATGAAGACTCCCAGACTAACAAAAGCTGAATATGTTCATTACCACTGGACCCGCCCTGAGATAGTGCTAAAGGGGGCCTGCAGGGTGAAAGGGCTCCAGTACCTGGGAGCCATATGAGGAAAGAAAGCTCTCCAGTAAAGGTAAATACACGGCAATTATAAAATCCAGTAGTACTGTAATTTTGGTTTGGAACTCCACTTTTTAAATGTTCTACATGATTTAAAAGACAAATTCATTAAAAAAATTATCCTTTCAAGTCCACATGGAACATTTTCCAAAATAGACCATATTCTGGACCACAAAACAAATTATTTTCTCTGATAACAATGGAATGAAATTAAAATAAAAAGAAAATATCTCCAGAAAAACTAAATACATATATAAATAGCTAATAGATCAAGGAGGAAATTCCAATGGAAACTAAAAAGTATTTTGAACTGAGTGAAAAATAAAACATACTATATCAAAATCTGTAGGATGCCACTAATGGAGTATTTAGGTGGAAATTTATGTTTAAATTTAATTAAAGTGTTTCTGAACATTCATATTAGAAAAGAAGAAAGATCTCAAATCAATGACTTCAATTTCCACCTTTGGAATAGCAACAGAGAAGAGAAATAAAAAGAACAGTAAATTAAACCTGAAGTTTAGTTTAATTAAGTCAATTAAACACAAAAGAAGTAGAAGAAATTAAAAATATCTGAGTTGAAATCAATGAATAGTAAATAGAAAAGCAATAGAAAAAACAAGGGCTAGTTCTTTAAGAAGGTGATAACTTGATAACCTTTAGCTGGATTGAACAGGAAAAAAAGAAAGAAGCCACAAATTACTAATCTCTGGAATAAATTAAATATCATTACATATTCTACAGATATTCAAAGATCGATACAGATAAATTAGGTAAATATTGTTAACAACTTTATGCCAATAAATTTGACATCTTACATGCAAATTCCTTGAAAGACACAAACTACCAAAACTCATTCAAGAAAAAAGAACTTGAGTAGTCTTATATCTATAAAAGAAATTGAATTTGTGGTTAAAAAACCTTCCCATAAAAAAAAAAAACTTCAAGTACATATGGTTTGACGGGCGAATTCTACCAAATGCTTAAAGAAGAAATAACACAAATTCTAAACCAGTCCTTTCAGATCCTTGAAAAACTGGAAATACTTCCAAAGTCATTCTACGAGCTATCATTACCCAATACCAAAACCAAAGACAACCCAATAAAACAAAACTACTGGCCATTATCTATTAAGACCATGGATGTGAAAATTATAAACAAAATTTTATCAATTCAAATTCACCAATATATAAAAGGACAATACCACTTGACCAAGTGAGGTTTATCCCAGGAACACCAGGGTGGTTTAATATTCAAAAATCAATTCACCATATTAACAGACTAGAAAAAAATAAAAAATGATGCAGAAAAAACATTTGTGAATTTGGGTCTGGCAAGTATTTCTTAACTACCACACCAAAAGCATAACTCATAAAAGAACAACAATTAAGTAGACTTCATCAAAATTAAAAACTCTGCTCTTGCAAAGACAATCTATTAAGAGATGGTAATTCACAGACTGGGGAAATATTTGCAAAAACATGTCTGATAAATGACTTGTATACTGATTTTCTAAACAACTCAGAAATCGATACCAAGAAAACAAAAAGTTCTGATTTTTTAAAAAATGGGTAAAACGTTTTAACAGATGCTTCATCAGAAAGATATATGAATGTAAAATCAGCTCATGAAAAGGTTCTCAGCCACAACAGTCATCAGGGCAATGCAGACTAAATTAAAACCACAGTGAATTGCCAGTATACACCTATTAGAATGCCCAAGACTAAAAAAGATGGGTCACGCTAAGTGTTAGTGAGGATGTGGAAAAACTGAGTCTCACACCACAGCACGGCTAAATCTCAAAACAACTAGGGTCGTGAAAGAAGCCAGACCTGCCCCCTGCCCCCCACACCCCAGGCTGATAATAACAATAATAATAAAGAGTACACACTGTGTGACCCCATTTATTCAAAATCTTAGAAAATGTAAACTAATCTAGTTATAGAAAGCACATCGGTGATTAACTGGGGGTGGGATGGGAAGAGGATGAAAGGCAGGAGAGAGAGATGACAAGGGTATGAGGAAACTTTTGGGTTTGATGGGTATGTTCACCATCTTGGTGGTGGCGATGGTTTCATGCCTGTTTATGTCAAAACTTATCATTTTTACATTTTAAATATATGCAGTTTATTGCATATCATTTATACCTCAAGGAAGCAGTTAAGAAGAACAGTTACACTATGTACACCAATAATGAGTAACTAGCAAGTTTGAGAGAAAACCTTTGTCAAATTTTCTCAGCAAAAAGCTTCTTTAGAGAAATTCTGAAGAGAAAATCAAAGCATCTTGGTTCTCTTTTTCAGAGCTAATCTCTTATCCTTGAGTCAGAGTTGCTCAGAACTAAAACGGAGATACAATAGCAGAGGTCAGTGCATAAGCCATATTCTGCACTTCAGTAAGCCAAGCTGTTAGGAGGCAATACCGTTCAGTATATTTATTCTCAAAATACTTCATCAGTCAGCCAAGTTGGCTTATCTACAATCAAACTAAAAAATTAATGAGATGTTGTTGCAATCAATTAAAGTCCAGATGAGATCATGCATGAGAATCTTAACTCTAATAAACAAGATGGTCACACTTTCCAATAAAAAGTTTGATAGCTAAATAACTGTTTTGTTCCAAAATTCCCTTTCTGAAAAGATCGCTTTAGATTTAATTTTTCATAAGCTGTTACCCTAACTTGAAGGAACAATCCGTCTTTCTGCTACAAGAAATTCTACCACCATTAATTTGCTATTAATTTTTAAAGTTGAAAGAACCTAAATGTACCATCCAGGCGTAGTTTGCGATATGTTCATTAATACCAGTCATTTGGAGCAAATTTAGGAAAAATGAAACTGTGAACTATGCCTAATCTTTATTCTTCTTCATATTTTGAAAGATTAAACGAACGCGGAGTCATTTTTTCACTAGAGAGCGTTCACTGGAGGCTGCGGCATGCTCGGCAGGGCTCCAGATACTGAGGGAACACAAAGATAAATTAGATGTGCTTCCTGCCTTTATGGTGCTAGTCAGTCCTCTCACACTGCTCCTTGCCGGGGCCAAATGCTGTGGATCCAGAAGGCCCAGCTCAGTGCACCCAAGTAGGTCCACACCAGAGGGCTGCCTCACCATGTTGCTATGGCTACAGACGTCCCTCATAGCGCTCCAATTACAAAGTCCCTGGACCTCTAAGGGAGAAAAAAGGGTCAAGGCTGGGGCACCAAAAAGTCATTTTGGAACCTGGTAGTATGAAGGGATTATTCGTAAACATTCTAGGAAGGTGGTGGAAAAATGACTGCAGGCTCTGCTTTTATGAAGGTGCTCATGCTCAGTATGGCTAATAGTAATAATAATAAAACTAATCATATGGCTAGTAGTAATCATAATAAGACTAATAATATTTATATCTTAATGATTAAAGTTCTAATCAAAGGCTTGAATACCTAATTAAGTATTAGGACAACTTATTTAACAAATTTATTTAATAAACACCTCTTCACAGTTCTTACCATGTGCTAGGAACTGCGTTTTTACAAATATTAACTCATTTAATATTCATGGGAAAACCTATAGGGAAGATATTATTATAATTATAATTATCCCCATTTTATATATATAGACACACATAGATACGTAAAATTTCAAATTAGGTTTGCTTAAGGAATATGTTTTGTTTTATAGGAAGAATTAAATAGCAGTAAATCCTCCCAGAGCTGAGACAAATTTTTTAACCAGTAATACGATGATGGCGGTGAGACTTTTAAGGGAAGGCAAAAGAGGAGTTATTTTATTGGAATGGATTTTACTGAACTACAGGATGCCATATCAATTGTAAATCAGCAGATACAGAAAAACATCATTACTAACCTCCACATAGAACAGTTTATTTAATAAAAATTAAATCACACTGTGTATGGTTTCTACACAAAAAAACTGCAGAAGGAAAGTAGAACTAACTGCTTAATTGCCTTCCGATTACCAGGCCCGGGCAGAGGCGGTGCGCATCATCTCCACAGTCACCACGGCACTCTGGCACAGGCGAAGTGGGCTCATCTTTAAGGCAAGGCCAAAGAAATCCAAAAACACTACCCAAGGTCTCTCAACAAGAAGAGGTAAACCGGGTCCCCAAGAAACACTGAATGTGAACTGACATCTCTAATTTCTTCAAAAGTGAAAGCTACGTACTACTTTAAACGTGTTCATTTTAACCATCAGGGAGAAAGCTATTCTTGAGTTTTCTGTATAAATAAATTTAAAACCATCATTTTTCTCAAGCAAAAACTAAATATTTGTGCACACCACACTTAAGGAACCAAGTACACTATAGCCTGCTTAGTTTCCTGCTGAACTTAACATTCAATAACTGGAGGACACGTAGCACAGAGCATGGCAGTGGGACTGCATGCAGTGGGTGCATTAAAATTGATGGTGATCTTTCTGGGAAATAATGTTCTCATACATCTTATAGCCAAGGACACAGCTGGAGCTGGGAGTTCAGGAAAAACCTAAATAAGTTTACATTATTTTGATACACAAGGAGACAAAATGCAAGGGTTTTAGGAGACAGAGAGAAAACTAGCTCGGCCAGGGATTTCCTGAAAGCCCGCTGTGTGAGCAGCAGTTTTAGACCCTGAGAGAGCCGAGGGCCCCAAACCAGAGCCTAGACACACACACACACACAGATTATTATGGTACAATGCAGCAAGTGCTAGGAAGTGAGTTTGCATAGGATAATTGCCCAGAAGATAATTCTTGTTCCTCATAGAAGGAAACATGGAAGGTTCCAGAAGGAGCTGCTCTTGCTAGGTTTTGAGAGAAGAGTAGGAATAAGTGAGATGAGGAAGCCAAGGAAGGATATTTCTAGGGAAGGAGACAGCATAAGTGTGGAGGAGTTTAATGAGCTCGGGGAACTACACATGCAATGCCAGATGAGGCTACAATTGTTAGACGTGGGGAAGTTGGTCTGAATCAGAAAAGTATTTTATGTGTGTTAATATGATGACTGCAACAGTAAGAACAGTTCCTTTTCAATAAGAGCCCCACATGGCCAGGCACTTGACATGCACTCTCCTATTTAATACCACACTCTGCTCTGAGACAGGCACTGTTTTCACCACTATTTTGCAGATAAGGAAACACAAGCACAGTATCAGGTAAGGCTGCATCCAGGTGCTCTGTCTAGAAAGTAGCAGGGTCAAGACTCAGTCCTGAGCTGTCAGACTGCAGAGAAGGAGCTTGCAAGCATTAGTATAATCCCCTCAGTATCACACTCTAAGAGAGCGGCCCCCACTTCATCCTTGATAGCTGGGAAAGCAGCCGGCAGCAAGGTCCTGACCTCTTGCAACATGTATGCAGGGGAGCTGCTCTTGTAAATATGAACCCTCTAAGAATGAGTCTGCACTGTCAGGTCAACCAAGAGCATTCTAGGTCCCCGCAGAGCATATGGCAGATTCTCCATGAAAACTGAAAGGGAGACCCCCTCAGGGGAGATGCCTTCAATAGGCAAAAAATGAGCTATCTGGTCCACAACATTTCATCAAGGCTGGAATTCTGGAAGGTGGGTTGGGAAGTTTTAGGTCTCTGGGTTAGATAGGCATCCTGTGCAAAGGCATGGCGGCCTGGTCGGAAGCAGCAGCTGCTTTTGCACACAATGCTAGGTGCCGCAGCAGGGTAGCACACACCACTTCCCAGGGATCCTGGTCCATAACACATCCACTTATGGCCCCAAGTGGCCACAAGTTGCAGCAAATTGCCCAAATGGACTCAGGGTTCAAGTATTTCAGTTCTATTGATTTTTCATTTATCTGTGGAACGTCAATTAATTTATCTCTTGGCTCCTGTTTCCCACCTTTCAGATGAGCACCAATGATGTCTGTCTGAGATCTACAAGTCACTTAACCATTAAGAATCTTTTCAAAATGAAACGAAAGTTTTGGTCATTGTTAGATCATCTACCAACTCTACAAATTAGACAACTCGATGGATTAACAACAGCCAGTGACATCTTTTAGCAAAAAGGTAAAGGGAGCTTTAACTTGGTTGGGTTAATTTACATTCCTTCACATTAAAATGACCTGCTCTCCATCTATTTTTACCCACACACTGGACTGCTTTCAGGGAAGTTCTTGCCAACTGGTCTCCATTAAAAACAATTTAGTCTTTCTGCACTGTTTCTGTTACTAAACCTCAGATCACCCTGTGACAAGACAGGCAGAGATAGCAATCCTGGGCGACGCTGCAGAAGGGCATGCGTATAAATAGCCTGGATTATATAATCGCGTGCATAGCAAACCGCGCAGCCCTAAAGGAAGAGTCGGCGGCACTGTTTCATTTTCTAAAGGACCCACTGGCTTCTCCGAACTAGAAGAAAAAGACAGGCTGTGTTGAGACCTTTATCACCCCTTACATTTTACTGACATTGCTATAACTAGTATAAAAAGAGCATAAATACAATAAATGATATTGTGTCTGTTTTTTTTAACATTTTTCTCATTTGTCATAAAATAGTTAACTCGTGATGCTGGAGTTCTAGGCTTTGCTTTTTCTTTTTTACATTGTTTTAACACTGAAATAAATATCAGCTTTTCCTTCACTAAATATAATGTATTTTCTTATGATCATGATTTATTGAAATAGGACATAGAAAGGGTAACAGAGGACAAGTCGTTGTCTATTATTTAATAGAGAATACCACTTTCATAGAGAATGGCCCGAGACTCTCTCTCACTCCTTCCCACTCTTTCATCTTCAAACTTTACAATTTAAGGTGAAAAAAGCAGCAAAACAACAAGTCGAATTTGAGCAAACAAATCCAATCCCTGCAGTAACTCCTCGAATGTTCTAGAGAAAGTTCAGGAGTTGGAAAGGAAGCCAGTTGAAGATTAGAAAAGGCAACTTAAAGAATTATTCAGTCACATAGTCATCGCAATGCTTAATGTACACAAATGCTCACTGAGAGGGTTGAGAGACAAATGTGTGGCTGCTAGAGTCTACATCGTGCTTAAGAAAACAAGAGGCACTTCCGACTCCTGCCATGCCCGCCACCCCGCCCACGTCAGAACTTCTACAAAGAACCCACTTTTTGTCGAGATTGCTTTCAGATGAGTTCACCTCAGAATTACTTTGGGTATCCTCTTCACAAGGAAACCCAGTCAGCGGTGTGCTGCCAAACTATTAAAATTGGCTTTTAGTTCACGCCACCAATAAGGAGAATTTTATAGCATGCCCATACATTGGAGAGCCTTCAAGGCGTCTCACCTTCATGATAATGAAGAACAAATCAGGTCACTGCCTTTGTCCCCATCCTCTGCCCAACGCACCTGCTGTACTTTCAACACAGAAGACCCACGGGACACAAGCCGTCCAAGACTCGAAGCTTCAGGAACGCCACCAGCCTTACAAGGAAGAAACGGCAAAGGTGCGTGCATGTGTAACTGGAGGCGCCTGAACGCTGACCCACCACCTCTAATTCTTGCTTCATGTCTTTCAAAATTTAAGGCGTTTGCCTGTCTACAGAAATTCCCTATGAAAATACAAAACCTTCGGAAGAGACTACACTTTGGATTAGCTAAGGCAAATTTTGTGTAGCTCACAGTCATCCTCAGGGAGACCTCCAGAATGACAGCTGTAACGGGGCTCATTCTAGTGAACAAACTACGGCGAATGATGTATTACCTGTCTTGCATTTAGTTATGTGGATTCCTTTTGAAGCTTTATCTTGTGGGATCAACTTCAGAAGAGTGATCACTAATTTTTTTTTGATCATAATATACCACAGCATTTCATATTTGGGAAGAATAATCCTACTTTCAGGCACAGTGTCTTAATCTTCCCCTAAGTATACTTGTAACTATCAAATAATGAGCCCTGAATTTTGTTTTGTTTTGTATGCTCATGTGACACTTACGCTGAGGTGGCATCCCACATGCCACAACTAGAAGGACCCACAACTAAAATTATACAACTATGTACCGGGGGGCTTTGGAGAGAAAAAGGAAAAATAAAATCTTTTTTAAAAAGACAAAAGTACATTGGTGCATAGGAAAAATACTGGAAGAATATAGACCAAAAAATAAATAGTATTTATTTCTGGGAGTTAGGATTACATTTTTAAAAAGTGTTTTTCCTTATTCTTTATTATATTTTCCCAAATAATCACCAACAAACATGTTATACTAATGATAAACAAAACAATTTTTCTAAAAAGAAAGGTAATTTTCACCAGAGAGCCTACCTGAAAACTTACAACAAGACAAAAACGGTTTTGCGTCATTTTCGGAAGAAAGCCACATCCAAAGCTGGAGGCTCTGCGGTTATAAAATTAGTGGCAAATTTCCATGCAAGATGATTTTTTCTTTTTTTCTTTTTTTGCTAGTTTCCAGTTTGTTTTCCTCCAACTCAGAATTTCGGGTTAATAACCGTGCACTGAAATTCCTTATGAAAAAGCGATTGTTTTAATAGCTTTAAAGATGTAAATTTCCAAGCTTTCCAGGACTAAGATGCAATGTCCTATCATCACCAAGTTACTGGGGAGGAATCTACAAGGCAGTTTATATGTCTATACTGCACTGTTTAGCTCAAAGTGTCTATACCCTGATAAGCAACCCAACTTTTAATGACTTACTCTATGAGATTATAGTAACGGACCTTTTAAACTGTTTAAAGGGATTATCTGCAAAATGTCTATAATAAATTATAATTAATTATAATTTTAAGTTTGGAACAATTTAAATGAAAACTACATATACATTATTATATGATTAGGATCGTTATTATCTATACCAGAGGTTGGCAAGCTTGGTTCACCACCTGTTTGGGTACAGCTTGTGAGCTAATAGCATGGTTTTCACATTTTTAATTGGTTCAAAAAAATCAAAAGAAAAAATTTCATGAAATGTGAAAATAATATGAAATCTAAACGTTGGTGTCCACAAACAAAGTTTTACTGGAACACAGCCACATTTGTTCTTTTACATCTTGCCCATGGCTGCTTTCGCACGATGACAGCTTCTTGAAAGAATTGCGACAGAATAGGCCAGCATGTCTAAAATATTCACTCACTCATCTTTTACAGAAAAAGTGTTTGCAAGGTGGTTCTGAACATTCTTTGTATTTTCTATCATCAGTCTCTAGATGGCATAAAATATCCTTAAACTGGGGAGGGGTGTCAACTACTACCCCAGAGGAGAAGCT
Source organism: Equus asinus (assembly GCF_041296235.1). Taxonomy (NCBI): domain Eukaryota; kingdom Metazoa; phylum Chordata; class Mammalia; order Perissodactyla; family Equidae; genus Equus; species Equus asinus. Next base: position 58,579,815 of record NC_091796.1, on the reverse strand, counting down.
ATTTACTTTTCCAATCAGACCGTCTCCTAAGTCAGTCCTTCCAACAGCACAGAACCTTTTCTCTACATGTGTTCGATAACCAAAAATCAAATGTCTAGAAAATACCAAAGGATTCATTTAGTCTGGAACTAGCATCTGTACTGAAATTTAGTATCTACTCACTCCTGCCTAAAATAAATCTTACATAAATCTGTACCATTAAAGGGGCTTCTCAGTTTCCCTTGCAACTTGACTGAGGTACAACTGACACATGAAGTTGTGATATATTTAAAGTGTACAATGTGATGATACAAGTATACATTGTGAAATGATTACCTCAATCAAACTAATTAACACATCAATCGGCTCACACGATTACTTTTTTTTTTTTTTTTTGGTGAGAATGCTTGAGATTTACTCTTTCAGCAACTTTCAAGTATACAATACAACATTCTTAGCTATAGTGACCCTGCTGTGCATTAGATCCCCAGAACTTGCTCATCTTACAACTGAATTTGTAGCCTTTTACCAGCCTCTGTCCATTTCCCCCATCTCCCAGCCCCCTGCAACCACCATTCTACTCTTTGGTTCTACAAGTTTGACTTTTTTGTTTAGATTCCACATACAAGTGGCATCATACAGCACTTGTCTCTCTCTGACTTACGTCACTTAGCGTAATACCCTCCAGGTCCATATGTGTTGTCACAAATAGCAGAATTTTCTTTCTCATGGCTGAATACTACTCCACGGTGTATATATAACATATTTTCTTTATCCATTCACCCATCGGCAGACACTTCATTTGTTTCCATGTCTTGGCTTCTCAGTTTTAATGAGTCTATGTAACATTCCTCTCTTTGCAGACAGAATTACACTTGCTAAGCCTCCAGGTCAAGCCAACTGGATTTAGAATTAGGTAGGTTGTATGTGTGTTGAGTACTAACTTATTTTAACTGAATATAAGTGGTTTTAGGACTCGATTCACTTTTTTAAAGCATTGTAAGACACAGTCATAAACTAGCTTTTATTATGGACAAATTTACACACGAATGAATAAAAGTGAGAAGGGTGGGTCAGCACACATAGCTTCTTCATATTTACTGTCACTTATAAACTGCATTGGCACCTCTTGAAAGAAGGAGGCAAACCTATATTGTCAGCATGACAATGTTATTCATGTTCTTATCAAACACAGATTCCTCATTTTTCAACAAGAAGACAAGAAGCACCAACACCACTTCCCAGAGACACATTAGAGAGGGGAATTCTGGCACAGTTTTCTCCTTGACCTCACATTCTCTCCTACCATTTCTGTCACCTTTCTTTTCTCTATAACTTTCAATTATGAACTTTTCCACAGAAAAAGAGAAGTTAAAATAGGACAAAGATAACTTAATGCCAATCACCTAGCTTAAATAATTTTATTTATCTTTACTGGCAAACAGTAGAAAGTTGCAGATATCATGACACTTCATCCCTAACTAATTTACCCTGTGTCTCCTAAAATAATGACATTTTCCTGTATATCCATAATACATTCATGCACCTAAGAATTAGCAATAATTCTATCATAGTAGCTAATAACCAATGAATGTTGAAACTTCCCCATTTAACCTCAAAATGTCTTCTCGAGATTTGCCGTTGAACAGAATGTAACCTAGAGTCATGCTTCACATGTGTTTGCAAGGTTTCCTCAGCTCTCCTTTAAAGCAGAACAGCCCTGCCCCCACCCCCACCCCATGCACTTCCTTGTCATGATGCTGATTTTTCAAGAGACCAGACCCTTTGATATAGAATCTACATTCTGAATTTTTCTGATCCTCTGGAGTCACTGAAATTATTTTTTTTCCTTTATATTTCCTGTGAATTGGAGGTTGGGTCTAAAGACTTCACAGGATGATGCCCCAGACCTCGTATGGCATCACATCTTCAAGTGCACATTCTTGAGCTAGCCCATTTTTGGTAATGTTAGTTTGATCAATTAGTTAAGGTGTTGACCACCACAGTAAAGTTTGATTTTTTCCCTTTACAATTAGCAAATAATCAGTGAGGTTAAACTTTGTCATTGTTGCAAACATCCCTCATCCCAACAACCTTTTTAACTAACGGTCACAGTTTGTGACTAGAATCAAGCATTTCATTAAGAATTGATAAATAGTAATTTCCTAATTCTATTATTTCTTTCCCTTTCATTAGCTGTTGTGATCCTGTAGCGAGGAATTTCCCTCATTAACGGAGAATGGCCTAGAGTTCCTGCTAAAAAATCAAAGTAAATGCTGGAATCTTTGCCTTTAATTCCCATTTTCATAGTAAGGAGTTGGTGTAATGGTCATCTATTGAAGGAAATTAGATATTTCTTTTCCTCTCTCTCTTTCACAACATGGACTCATGTATTTTTACTTTTAAATTTTTACAATCAGTTATTATGTTTGGTACTCAATTTGTCCTCTGTCCTATGAGAGCTCCTTGTAGCTGGAGGCTTTAACCCATTGCTATTATTCTTTGATGTAAAATGTTCTTCCTGGATCTCCTTCCACAGCTGAGACCATGTGTCTGTTCCACTTGCTAAGACAGCGGCTTCTCCTCTTTCTGAGTCCGAGCAGCACCCCCATCTGAAGAGACTGTCTACCTCCTTCTAGACTGTGTCATTCAATAAATTTAAAGCACTAGACTGCTTCCCCCCCTCCCCCACCAAATCTCTGCTTAACCCACAAGAGGATTAACCCCTGAACATTCAGACAAGGTCATGGAGGGGGCATTCCCCCTGAAATGTCCGAACCATTTCTCTTACCTTGCATAGTAGTCATTGGGTGGAACCGCTTCTTGAAAGAATTGGAACTGATATAAATAAAGTCCAATTAAGTGCCCTGCTGTGAAAATAGCCAGCAGAACACAGAGACAGCTGAACAGCAATGGGTCGAACGTTCGGCACCAGGACCACCAGGTGCACAGACCCAAAAATACAAAGAAGTACACAGACGAGGTCAGAGATGGCAGCATCATACCTAAAGAAGAAGAAACGCGATCATGAACACCTGCACAGGACTGGAAAATCATTTACCACTCAGCAAATGTAACTATTGGAGATTATGCAAATTTCCTTCATATGCTTTAGGTATTGATCAGGTTTTTAAAACATTAATTACATTTTATTTATAAAATTCAGAATACTATTTTTATTGTAAAAAATAGTCACACACAAAATGATATTTGTAAAGATGGAGAAATAACCAGGTGAGGAAGAAAGTCTCCCTGTGGCGTTTGAGTCAAGTAAACATCTACTTTTCATACCAGCAGGACTTGGCACATTTACTGGCCTGTTTCCACCTTTCTATTTTGCCCCCACATTTTTCAGGGATAGCTGTACGTCCACTCCAACTTTCCCTGATACCATATTTTATAACGACTTATAAAAATCATTATAAAATGACATTATATGACATAAAATCATTAAAAATGATTCTTTTGGCTAAGCAGGATTTGTAAGAACATTCCATTGTGTGGCAGCTGAAGTCTCACTGAGACTTTGTCCTGCCAACAAACTCTGATCTGCACTATCACCAACAAGGGAAACGTACAATGACATGATTCCTTATAGGCATTTAGAAACATTTTTGAGTGGCATTTTGAAATGACTCCTTGTTAAAATATTGGGTTATATTCCTTGAGAAATTCTATTCTCTTTTGCACTTTTTTATTTTCCTATTAAAAAGCAGTTAAGTGGTTTCATCTCGTGACATTTCAAGTAAACAGCACGGAGTAAACCTCACAGTAGCTCAGGAGTGGAATGGAAGGAGGGGGGAAACCAAGATAACATTATTATGGAATAAGCAGTCTGTAGCCAAAATTTAAAGGAAGTGAGTGTCTGTGCTGGAAGATTACAATCTAACTTAGTAAGAAAAATAGTATATCCTGGAGAGTTAAATTAAGATCACTAACGACTCAGTGCAAACAGACGTGCTTTCAGAACACACATGTGCCGCTCGCGATGGGCACATTCAGCTTGTCCACTGCAGCCAATTGCCATTCGTAGGCTCCACGGTAGAAGGATAGTTGTGTTTGTAATTTACACATAGAAAATGAGGTCACTTAACAGATATGGAGAAAGCTTGTTTTACAGAGGTTAACAGAAATCATCTAAAAACATAAAAACTAGAACAAAACAGAGATAACTATTTGCGTGTGTGTGGGTTGTACACGTGGCTAGTTTTACAAAAGCTATAGTTATTATTTTGGAGTCATTATTCACCAAAGTGCTACGTGTGTTCCACGCAGAAACTCTCACCTGATGACCCCAGTAAAATTGTCACAACAACTTTTCCAGCGGTGGTTATCATGTTGCCAATAAACTCCTTAAGCTTGGAAGCCACAGAGGCAAGCCTGCGGAACATTTTTAATTTTGTGCTGTCTTCCAACTCTCCTCCAACACCATCTCCTTCATCTAAATCCTCTTCATAGATCAGTGCCTCTTCTGGATCTATTTTTTCTCCTCCAGCCTAAATAAATGAAAAACAGAAAACACTGCAGTCCAGAACTCTGCCCATCAGCCTGGCAGATTATATGGTTTGTAATTTATGGGTCCGTCAATGAGGTGAATTTCACAAATCAGGGAAAAAAATGCAGACAACCACCAAAGGCCCTCCAGGTCTCTGACAGTTCCTATAAAGCCTAGGTAACTTTGATTTTTCCTGAAGGAGTAAACAGCAAACATCACTAATCACAGGGTCCCTAACAGCATGGCATCTTACCTGCGAGAGCTCACTCTTTACAGGCAGAGGAAGAAACTGTCTGAAACATCTATTAATAATGTTAGCTTTCATCAGTGTGGATTTGGTTCCTCAAATTTCCAGAGTTTGCACCAAGATTTGATTACAGAATCCATGGCTTTTAACTGAAAGGGTGGGCCAAGTCGGTGCTTAGGAAATCCCTTGTCTTCCTGAAGTTTATCTTTGCTCACTATCTTAGTGTTTCCTGACCTTGGGAGGATGAGTGGTCCCGGGGTAATGGCTAAACATACAGTCGCTTCCTGCCTTTCCTTTCAGAGAATGATATACTGCTTCAGTCTGGACCATTCAGCAGCTATGTGCCATCCTTAGAGATTTAGGGAAGAAACACATGTACAGAACATACACATTTTTCCGCGGATTGTTTCAAAATGGGTAGACTAAGGTGTTTTTGTTTTGAAACAATACACAGGAATTTTTTTGGACTACTTAGAATCTTTCCCTAGAAAGGTGAGGATTTTTTCAAAAGAACTACAAATATAAACCTTAAGACAAAAGGAGGCTGCTTTAGATGCATGACACTTTGCTCGCATTTGTCCCTAGGCCAACAAACTTCGGATCTCCAGCCCCACCGAAAGGCCTGCAGCTGGCGGCAGAGCCAGAGGGTCTTTCAGCGCAGTTCAGACGCTATTTAAGGGTTCAGAGTGGAGCTCTGCCTCTCCATGCTCCCACTTTAAAGGTTCTTTCCTGATACACTTAGTTCAGATATTTACATAATATTCATCTCTAACTATGCCAAGTTCACTGGAGGAGGCAGGCAAGTCCCACACATGCTGAGTGGCCTTGGGGACGCAGAGATCTTCTGTTGCCCAAGGGGGTACAGACCACGTGTGACTTAAGTTGGCTAATGATGAAGCCAAGGCTACAGGGTGTACCCCCACCCTCCACACATGCACACACTCCCACTCTCTCTCTCTCTCTCTCAGGGATTTAATCCCAGGCTTATTCAAGTTGATACATCCAAATTGGGTTCTATTGTATTCCATCACGACACATTTTTCTTTTTCCTCCCTGAAGGAAAAGGAATGCCTCAAGCTTATTCATAAAGATTTTTCTATCTGTTTAGAGCCTAGTGTGTGCTAGTATCTCTAGCAAGAGATACAGCAATAAACATGTAAATAAGCAAAAAATTAACAAGCTAAATATCTCAGAGTAATGAATGCTACTCAGAGAATTAAAATAGGGTCATGTGAGTGTAGTGACAGGGTGGCTATTTTAGATCCTGAGGTCAGGGAGAGCCTCTCCGTGGAGGTGACATTTAAGCTAAGACTTGAATGTCACAGTCACCCGTGAAAATCCTAGGCAATGGAAAATCCTAGGCCATGTGAAAATCCTAGGCAAGAGCATGTGAGACTGAGGGAAGAGCTGGTCAAAGGCTCTATGGTACGTTCAGAAAGAAGACATGTGTCCCCAAACCTGCTTCTTCCGCAAAGTCATCTTTCTCCTTGTCAGCTGATGACCCTCTTCCTACTACATTGAGAGAAGAGGGGCGAGCTCTGACCAGTACATCAGTCCATCTACCTAAAGCCCACTTGTGGAGCAGGCACTTGGGTCCCCCCTCCTGTGACTGTGGATGAGCTGCACGTGCTGGGACACCAGGGAGAAGGATGGCTCTGGTCATCCTTCCCTCTCTCCTGTATCATCTCATGTTCCCTTTCTCCCGGATCACCCCATCAACAAACAAACACGTCTCACCATCTCACCTTAGGAAAACACAACCCTCCCAACCCACGTTTGCCTCTCAAAGAGAAACTCTCCAAGACTTGGCTGGATGCATGGCGCCATTCCCCCTACACTTAATTTCTCTTGAACCCACTCTAATAGGACTTTGACTGCCAACCACTCCACCGAGGGAGGGATACGACATGATCTGTTTCACAAAGTGACTCCCAGGGAGACCAGAGACCAGAGCTATGGTTGAGGAGAGGGGAGCTGGTGAAGCTGAAGGAGGTTCCTGCCTTTGTAGTCTATCTTGGAGGTCGAGTCAGCAGGACTAGCTGGTAAATTTATTGTGGATGGAGGAGGGATAGAGGAGAACCAAAGACAGTTCCTGTATTTTTGTTTTTATTGATGAGATGGGGACACCCAGGAGTGGAGGGGGTTGGGAAATTCAATTCTGAGATGCTTTCCGGCATTCTTGCGGGAGGCATCATGAGGGCAGCTAGTATAGGAATCTAGAGTGTTGGAGAGAGGTGGGAACTGGAGGTCTATTTTTTTAAAAAATTTAATTTTTTATTTTTTGAGGAAGATTAGCCCTGAGCTAACATCTTTCGACAATCCTCCTCCTTTTACTAAGGAAGACTGGCCCTGAGCTGACATCTGTGCCCGTCTTCCTCTACTTTATATGTGGGACGCTTGCCACAGCATGGCTTGACAAGCAGTGCATAGGTCCACACCCAGGATCTGAATGGGTGAACTCCAGGTTACTGAAGCAGAATATGTGAATTTAACTTCTGTGCCACTGGGCTGACGCCCTGGAGGTCTATTTGAGGTCCACGGGCATATGGATGGTTTTAAAAGTTGGGGGTCTAACGAGATTACCTGGAGAAAATACAGAGATTGCCGCCTCTCAGGTGCTGACACACCCTGGGACCAGTCCATCTCCCCAAACTTACCCAGAGTCCACAGGCTCTGTTCTCACCCTGGGGGATCCCTTCCCCAGGCTTAGGCCCGGCTTACAGGCGGCTTCATTTCCCCCAGCAGTGTCACTGTGGTGGCTGATCCAGTGAAGCCCCTGCTTTGGCACTCACATGCCATCCACATATGAACAATCTGCTCATGGAGCATCTGTTGCTTAATATCCCCCTCACAATGGGTGACTGACACATTAATAATCCTCCTTGAGGAAGGAAGTTTGGCCAAAACCTTCAATCACCGTACTTAAAAAAGGAGATAGGGAGAGAGAACACAGCTAGAGCTGTTTGGGTCACTGTCAGAAACACATGTGTAACTTTCATAATAAATGACTTATTATTCAATTATAGAATTGCTACGGATGTAGATTAAATCAAATAGAAATCTCTGGTCAACAACCTTTGTGAGGTTAGACAAATGCATTTCCCTGACCTCTCTTAGGCGGGACTGGTGCCCCGGTGATTTTTATAAACATTCCAATGCACTTGAAGTTTTGAGCATTTTTGTACCAGAATCCCTGACGCCCTGAGTTGGAAATGCTTTCTAAACCTGCCAAGCTGAGAGAGAGCCGAAAGTGAGATGGGGTTTGCCTCTGTGAGCCCCTCAGTCCAGGCTGGGGCCAGAACTGCCATTAGTCACGGCCGGCTGGCTTATGAACGGGCGGGCTCTCTCCCCCTAAACGATTTGTCTGGTGAAGCATAAACACCGACGCTCTGGAAGAGCCTCGACTCGCTTAACATATTTACTAACAAGCAGCCTTGTTGCTGGAGTGGTGATCAGCCCCTGCACTGGAACGCAGCTGGACTCTGGGAGCCAAGCTAAGGAGGAGGAGCTGTGAATAAAGACTGAATTCCCCTGGTTTCTGAGCTATCTCAAAAATTGAGGACAAAGAGAACCCTTTACAGTTTTGAAAAAAACAAACAAAATATTCCATATCATTATTGTCCATGTCAAAAATCTAAAACTTATTTGAAGAAACAAAGTGCTTTAACTCACCTTCTTTAAAAGTTCCTGACTTCAAAATGCACCAACATGTACTACGGGATCATCTCTCATTTCACATGAGGAAGCTCCAAGTGCGCTGGAATCATCCATGTGCAAGGTCCTACTATTCTCGGATCTTGGATCAGGCCGAGAGGCAAGGCTACCTCTCATGTCTTCCCACAGCTGCCTGTCACCCATAGGCCCCATCCCCATAATGCACTGAATTAGCAGTTTCCGCTCAATTTTGAAATGAGAAGATGCAATAAACTACTTTTGTAGAACCCAAACATCCGCTTTTCTTTACCCCCAAGCACTAAAAGATTCGATGTGGGCTGGAAGAAATCCTAAGGATGGCCTGGAGTCTTTAGGAGGACAGATTACCGAACTCCACCTCAAACTTCCTAAACCAGAAATTGGAGGAGCGAATCCTGGGAGTCTGAATGACTGAAGAGCGGCTCTGGGTGAGTGTGAAGCAGCCAGCCTAGAACCCACGCGCTGGCTGACACCTGCAACCCCTGGTCATAATTCTACATTCAGGTGACTAGGCAAAATTTGCCATATTTTGTTTGAATCATATCGTAGGCTGACTCTTTAATTGGAAAATACATTGAAGTAATTCATCTGTAGAACCTCCTTCAGGTTTCAGTCAACCTTTAGACATTAGACCAGAGCTTTTTATGCACTGAATCCATTTTCCTCTTCTTCATGGTTAAAACCAAGCTATTAAAACATTTCAATGGGAGTGTATCACAGTCACATATAAGGAGCCAAAAGATCTGGGAGGCAGAGGGAGCATTTTTCTAAAGTGTCACTAGTTGTTTATTCATTGTTTATTATTAAAAGTTAACAATTTATCTTAACAGAATGGGTTCATCTCAACAGAAGAGCCCAAGGAAGGAAAAGGCAAGTGTTGTGAGTCACAGCTGAAGATAAACGGCCTCACAGCGCTCCCGGGCAGGCGGCAGGCGGCAGGCGGAGGCGGAGGAGGGACTTGTTTGCATGGTGTCACGTATGTTGTGCAAACCTAACGTGATAGCATTGTACAGACACACCAAATGTTGCATTCTGTTTCTACATTTGTCTTACGAAGATTAATTTTCCAAAATAAGAGCCCTGTTTCATTTGGAAAAGGGAGCATATAGATAGACGTATGCTTTCAACCACCTTCTACAGAGTGATGAAAGGTCAATAAAGGGCAGGTGAAGACAATCTGAACAGGCAGACAGTGACCAACTGGGTTAGTGGTTTTCAGCCAGGACAGCAGGATCCGCGGGGCTTTAGGAAAAACAGTCCTAGGTCCACCTCACGCATTCCCCTGCCTGCCAGAGAGTCTGATTTATTTATAGGTCTGGGATGGGCCCCGAATCCCAGCTAAGGACCCATATAATTGCCTGCGATGGACTAAGATGCAAAGAAAATGCATATCTTTGTTATTAAAATGTCAAAAGTTTGGGCAGTGCTGTAGCTCCTCTGAAATCCACAGCATTCTTTCCCCATCCATCCTTTCCTGTTCCTCCCTCCCATCGGGAACCTCTTTACGGAGCCTGAGCTCTGTCTCTGAACACTGAGCCAGGTCTAGGGTGGGACACAAATGTGGATCCACCGTGGGACCCCAGAGGTCTGCAGTCACTCAGAGGAAAGAAACCAGGAATACACAACTGTTTATAAAATGAGTATATCAGAGCTTTAGAACATTGAGAGGAAAAAGGGATTGCATCTGACTACAGGGATTTGGAAGCCCCTGTTCCAAGTGTTCCCAAAGCAAATGTAATGGAAAAAAGGACAAAGGTCTTGGAAAGCAAAGTCAGAAGATAAAACATGATGGGTAGTTTTGCCCATCCTGGCACATAGTAGGTGCTGAGTAAATAAGCCTGGCCCCAGATAAGCAGACTACCCCTTTGCTGTCGCAGCAAGATCGGTCAAGGCAGGTGGGGGCCGCCCCGGCCCTGCTAAATCCTCTGGCAGTCTGGGGAGACACAGGGCTGCTGACAAGCCTGGCCCAAGGCTGACCCTTCTGCCTTCTTACGTTAGTTTCACACTTGGGATTGCTTTGCGCAAGCCTCTATTTCAATCGTGCTCATTCAGTTAACTCGACAAGTACATGAGTATTACTATGTGTACAATCTTAAGTTACTTTGCTAGTTTAAGATTTGCTGCAACAGAGAAGACAGACGTGATCCTTTCCCTCGTGCAGCTTCTAGTCTAGGGAGGGAGACAGACAGTCAACAAGGAAGCAAAGCAGAATTACAGAACAGATTAATTACAGGTTGTGCTAAGTGTTGTCAACACCACAGAGCGGGCACAGTGAGAGAGAGAATCTGGGGGGCTCACTTTGGGAGGGTGGTCAGCGGAGTCCTCCGTGGGAAGGACGTGACCTGATGATGGAGGAGGAACCAGCCATGCAGTGAGCAGGGAGTGAACGGCAGGGCAGAAGGAAAAGCCTGACACTTCTGAGCACAAAGCAGGTGGGAAGGAGCACAGGCGAGGGCGTAAAGGCAGGAAGTGGCCAGACCCTGCAGAGCCGTGGCCCTCAGGGTGAGGAGCTTGAATTTTCTTCTTACTTAATGGGAATCCAACAAAGTGTTTTATCTAGGGAAGGGGTATAGCTGGATTGATAATTTTACAGGCAGAATCCAGCCTTAGTGTCCCATGAGTGGGACAGGGTAAGAACGGAAGCTGGAAGGGAGACTTATTTCAGGATCTAGCTGAGAGGCGGTGGTTGCCGGGATAGGGATCCCGGCAGTGGAGATGGAGAAAAGTAGGCTGATTTCAGACAAAATTTGAAGGTAGCACCCATAGGACTTGCTGATGGTAATGGAGAAGGGGTCCAAGGAATCAAGCGTCACACCAGGTTCCTGGCTCCAGCCACGGGTGGAGACTGCGCCTCTGAACTTGGATGGGAAGTCAGGAGGAAGGCTGGGTGAGGGAGGGCGGGAGCTGTGTCTCCTGTCCCCAAACGCAAAGCCAAGATGTGGAAAGAAACATGGGAGCTGCTTGGCTTTAAGTTGGTAATATTTCCACAGTTCAAAGAGGGATGGAAGTCACGACCGCCCTCAGAGGAGTGACGGGGATTCCTGCGGTGACATAGACCCTCTGGTGTTGGAGCTGGTGGCAGCAGTGGGCACCCTGTGCCTCTCATCTCAGCACCTGCCTGACTATTCCACCCCCACCGAAGGGACACGGGCTCTCTGATTCCCCAACATGATTTCCATGTGGGTGTTTTGTCGTTATTTGCAGTTCAAATGAACAAAATTGCCTATCGAATATTCCAAGGACAGAACAAAATGCTCTGAGAATTTCTAAAATCATGATCTAGAAATATTGTTAAAGGCAAAAGGCTACTTTGGAGCTTTGATTCCTTAAAAAAAATCAGAGAATTGGTACACACCGTTAAATGTTATGTGAATTAACAAATGGGTTAGACAGAAATGAAGGCATATTTAATTTGTAATAGGTTCATTTTAATAGTTTAAAGATATTTGAACTGACTTCCTAATTGCTCATTCTTTAAGGTATTTTTACTATCAGGCACATATGATAGTCCAGCTGAGGCCAAGTTCACTCAGTTAACACAATGCCCATCAAGACATCCCTGCCTTCCTCTGTGATGATGCTGCCTCTGAACGACTGTTGCAGCCGCCCCCCAGGAGGGTCTTTATCAGAGGAAAGGACCCGTGGGAGTCCAGTGAGATTAACAGGAAGACACTGCGGGGAGAAAGTTAGTCATGGGTCCCAAGTTAACTAGTCTCCACGATAAACAGTTATGCTGAGGCTCATACTGTAACACTGAAGCTTGCCTGAAGCTTTCTGGAAGATAATAGGCTAATGATTTCCTCCAAGTAAAAACTTTCTTTATTTAAACTAATGGCATCTGAAATCACTTGAATTAAAAGCTGTGCTCAAATTGTGAATGTGTTTAGCCCAGAGAAGTCAGGCCAAGTATGCTGTGCTTTGCGGGACATGCAACAGTAAGTTCTTGCCCAGTTTCCGAAAGTGACCTTGAGAGGAGGCAAAAGTCATGAAGGGCCAGGTTTGCAGGGGGCAGCCATCCAGCTTCTTCCCCTTCTGAATGACTCTGTGTTTCAGAGGATCGTGTCTGCGTGCTTGAAAAAATAGGAGCTGGAGGGTGTAAAGCAGGTGACTGCCGACTAAGTGAGAACTGAGCAGATGCCGGATGCTGCTCAGTAGGCGACAATAAAAAGAGGGGCTTCTTCCACTCCTTGTTCCCTGTTCTTCTAAAAAAACTAGTAACTTGAACCTCAGAGCTGAAATCTGAAGCATAGCCCAGTCGGTCACTTTTTGGCCCAGCAGGCGGATGCCCCAGCAGCCTAACGGACATGAGACATTAGAAAGGAGGGGGCAGGTTTTAAAGTTCATAATGAATTTCCAAATAACGTTAGCAGGACCTAAATTTTGCATCCCTGAATTTTTAACAGACAGGTGATGACTTACACTGGAATATTCTTTTTACCCTTCACATTCGATTTGTCAGACTCTTTAGAAGATGCCTCTTTAAGCAGAGCAAGTAATGACTATAATTCCTGGTTGAACAAACATTTATCATAAATTTGGTTTAGTAATATGTATACATATTAACAATATATGTTTTTAAGATTTGAGAATAGGAATCTTTCTCCCAGTTATGATTTTTAGATCTGCTTCTGAATTAAAATTAATAGAAAGATAAGGCCAGAGATGTGTCAGTCGAAAAAGAACCTTTTATAGTCCCTGAGGAGTCGACTGTTCTCTGTAGGATGCAGGAGCCAGGCAGACTCTCACCGCCGGCTCGTCTCCCAGCCCAAGGCGCTCAGGGGCAGTCCTCGGATTTGTGGTGCCCTTTAAAACAGCAAACTGAAGCCTCATTAGTGAGTCAATGAAGATTAGGGAAGACTCCGAGTCTTCCCCAGGGATTAGTTGCTACTTTAAAACCAGGCTGGATTGGAAAAGGAATTCTCCCAGGCACCAGTGGATTAATCTTGCCATTTCTCCACTGAGATAAATGAAGGAAGAAACGATGCCAGCAAACACTCTTCTTACAAAGGATCCTCAGAAACCAAACAATCTACAGAGCCAACACTAAGATTTATAAGCGGCAGGAAGCATGTTGGGCCTTCAAAAATAAAATAAGTTCCCCTGCTTCTCTTGGCCGTGTGCTTCTCTTATTTTCAGACTTAAGCCAGATTATCCACATGTGAGAAATATTTCCTTGTGGATTCATCTCAGAAGAGTCACACCAGCCTGCTCCTCATGGGCCACCTGGCGGGTGGGAATGTGCCAAGAGAATGGAAATTAATAGCTAAATTAGGCCAAAACAAATTTAACTGAGAGGAAAATCAACCTCAGAATACGATATTTATGTATTTATTTTCAAAGCCCCAAATAAATAATATTTAGAGTGCTATCCCCCTTATTGTTATCAATAAATAATGAGATTAATAAAATATGGGGCACAGATATTTAACCAAATTTCAAGTGGGAGAGAGGTACTATAAGTCGATCTTTAAGAACTGAGTGAAGTCAGGAAGGAAACTTGATTTCAGAACTAACCCGTGTAATGGCTTTGTGTCTCTTCTTCACCAGATGTGTGACCCTAATGGTAACCTAACATCCGTTACCTTCCATCGGTCAATGTAGGTTATCCTAGTCCATGGAGACAAGTCCTTTCTATAAGAAGCTTTGTAATGCACTCGTGGTTGTCTGTTACGAATGGCACAGAAGGGATGCTTTTCTGAGTGGGTCGGCCTCAAACACACCATCCAACTCAACTTTCTGTCATCGTAAGACGACCTTCCATTTGAAATTGCTCTACTGCTCTCAAATTGGAGAAGACAACATGAGGAGAGCAAGTAGCATTTTATCAAGCAATCCAAATGAGCAGGCACTGTGCCTGGGATTTTATTTGACATTTCATTTCGTACTCACAACAGCTCTGTGACGTGGGGTTCTTATTATCTCCACTTTGCAGAAGAAGAAAGAGAAATCACTTTTCTCAACATCACACAGCAACTATTAGGTAGCTTCCAAGTCTGCCTTCAGAGTCCACTCAATTTCCAGTAAATATCCTTTACCCTCCATCTATAATATGAGGATAATTGAAAAACAATCTTGCCTCAATGAATAATAATAATGAAAAATCCTAAGTCTGGAGAGTTTGAGTTAATAGGTTTACTTTCACTGAACTCGGACAGTTTATGGTAAGGATTATTTAAGCCAGATTATTTTCAAAGCTGTAAATATTATAAAATAAAATTCAAATGTAAAAATGGATATTAAAATTTTTAATTTTCTGTCAAAATTGTAAAGTCAACAAGAAGAGAAAAGCGCTTTCATAGGTTTTATCTGTTTTGGGACACTGACAAGCCTTGTACGGTTCGTAGACTGGAATGCATGATGTGGTTAGTTACTAACTTGATATAATTATTTTTTAGACCAGGTACCTTTTTAACGTTTACCTTAAAAATAGCAGAATATTGATACACAATGTGATTGCATATCTTTTACCCATAAGGATTTTAGGTAATAATATCATTTCTAGTTTGCATAGACTTATTGAATTATATCCTCTCTTTCTTTATTGTTTTGTTTTTAATAAGTATACATGTGAAGCACCCAAGTCATTTGCCGTAACTCTGAATTTTCTTCCTTTGACACCTTCGTGGTTACCATTCTTAAAATAAGTAATTTCAATTAACTCCAGTTTTAAAAGTTTAACTTCTTGCCAAAGCTTATGAATGAAAACATTTGGTAGTTGTGTCTTGTGTCAAATATTCAAAGTAAGTCTTTTTAGTAACTGTTTTCTTTGTAAATGTCATCCTTCAATTACTAAATCAATTACTTTTTAAATCAATATCACCTAAACTTACATAAGAAAGTACAGTTATTAGAACAAAGCAGTGTTCTGAGGCTGGTCGGGGGACAGGGTGATGAGTTGTCTGACATGCTCCCATACGCCAAGGAGTGAAGTCTGACTCAGTCTCTGATCCAACAGCTACTTCTGAAACCCTCCCAATAGAAAACAGAGCTAAAAACGAACATACATTTTACTCATTATTTTTACTTTTTCCAAATCTTACACTTCTCCAAGTGTATGTATTTTTTTCTCTGGAGCGCTTTAAAGTAGCTTGATCAAAGCACGCTGGGTTAACACACTGCACTCTGAAGAGCAAGGTGCACAGAAGAAAGCTTCCCTTCAAGGTGGAATTAATTTTTCTCTCCTAAAACTACCTGGTGTTACTTGTTCTCTAAATATTTTGCAATAACTAAGGTATCTAGACCAACGGACCATAATACTGTGAATTTCAAAGGCTAAACATCTGAGATGATACTAGATGATATCTGGGAGAGTGAAAAGAACACTGAGTCAAGTCCTGGCCCTCGGGCTGAAGGCCCCACGGAGGAGGGCAGCACTCACGTTCCCTGGACTTGTCTCCTTGTGGCCAAGGTGTGGAGGAGAATGTCTGCCCATCAGGACTACACGAGGGGGCTGTGCGAAGTAACTGTCAACATTTGAGCCAAGCAGGGTAAAGCGTAAAGCGCTATGCACACTTCATTATTACTATTACACTTCCGTAAGCTACTAAGGGTCAAGGCCCTCAGAAATCAAAGAAAGAAGATACATGAAGTCTGATTTACCACTTCTTCATTTTGAAACTCCGGGTTACACTGTGCGGCTTCTTCTGTCACCGGTTTCTGAACAATGTTCCTACAGACGAGCCAGATGGTCAGACTAGCAATGAACATCCCGATGTCAGGTACAAACACTCTGATCCCATTGCCAGCGTCGGCTCCCTTTAAGCTATGGAGGGAAAAGGAAGGCAGAGGAAATTTAGTTGCTGTTACATTTCTGTGGTTAAACTGTCTTAAAATGCGTTTGCATCTTCTTAATGATTTAGAATAAGAGATGTCAGTTTCTGCCTCGATGGTACCAGAAAGCTTTGCATTGACCTCAGAATCTCATGGAATCTACTAAGATTCAGGAGGGTTCCAGGGTTTCACTGGAGTTTCAGAAATATTATGAAGAATCCCAAACCAATTCTCACTCCTAAAATAGGCTAGTGAACTATATTGTTATTAAATAAATCACATGTCGAGTACAGATACAGGTGTCTGCAATCTAGCTAAAGCCATTAAAAACTAGACATTACTAGCAGCTAGGAGATATTTTACCTTCGATGTACATCAAAGCTGGAAGGGAAAAATGAGACGTTAAAGTAATCTTTGATGCCAGGAACTCGTCATTATTTTAAGTATTTGGTTGATTGTTTTCCCTACTGTTCAAGAAAGGTAGATCTAGTACGTTTCTTCCTTGAATCTTGGAGAATTAACCATGAACTTAGATTTGGGGTCAAGGGCAAGTATGACACTGCCTGGCTGAGTTCCACTGGAGGACTTCTCAGGGTCACATGGTCTTCCTCTGTGCCAAAGAGACAACACTACGCCTTCTTCATCTCATTTGAGTCAAATGAAAGTGAGTCACTGTTTATTAGAGATAAAACTTGTTTAGGGACAGGAAGCAAAAGATAGGAATATATATCATATAAAGATATATTTTTTATATATACTTTATGTGACTAAATACATACTATAATCATTTATATTGTATAGATTATATATTTCAGTAAAACCATAAAAATATCATAAACAGCAAGACCCCCATCACCTAGAGATAATCATTGTTAACATTTTGGTCAATTAAAAAATTATTAGTAATATCTACCACTTACAGAGCAATTGCTGTGCGCTAAGAGCTTGGCACACATTGTTTAATCCAACCAACCACCATAGAGTTAGGCATTATTATTTATCCTCCTTTTACATATGAAAAGCCAAGTCTTCAAAATATAAACTTACTCCCCTAGAGTCACACAGACAGAGTGAGAAGAGAATTACACTCCAGCTCCCTTTAAGTCCAAATTTTATGCTGTCAACCACTGCATTCTCATGGCTGCATCCACACGGCCTTCTCCTCAGTCTCCCTTTCTGCATCGACACCCATATTTAGAGTTAATAAAACTAAGCTCATACCTTACCTATTGTTTTGAAACGGATTTGATAATTTAATATATCACTAAAATTTCCACAACTTGTTGCTGATGTTTAGACATCAGCATGCTCATGGTCAGATGGCGGTATTTATTTAACTAGTCCACTACTGCTGTACACTTAGAACATTTCCATCTATTTCTTACTATAATATAAATAAAAGTTAAATCTCAAGTAAAAAGTCTTCTAATCTAGAATGTTATAGGAAAAATTCCTCAGACCAGTCTAATTGGCTTTTTCAAACGATGATCTGGCAGAGTGCGTGCCCTGCACAAGCTCTGTTTTTACAAACGGCTCTAAACTTCTCTGAACAGAGAAGCATGAAAGTAATGACAGATCCCCTTACCTCCATAAATAAGACAAACGTGGTTGTGTGAAAGGTTTTAAGAAACGGACAATTCCTTTCATTTGGGGTAAGAGTAAGAGAATTCAATCAAGAAAGCTTCATCCAAACTAAATTTATAATAAGGACATCTGATGATTGATTTGGTCACAGGAAGAATGTTGAGGTTCGTTGCATGCTTTTTAAGCATGGCTAGCATGATCACAGAGCAAACGAGAAGTGATGTCATGAGAATGAGGAGGAAAGGGGGATCAAGGAGGGAGACCAGCGAACAAAAGCCAGGTGTGGGTGGGTGTTTCCTGTGTGGGGCTGAGGTCAGGAGAGCCTGCTGGTCCTCCTCGGGTGGATTTCGGGGAATAGACTCAGAGCTCTTTCACAGAAAATGAACTGACTGTGGCATTTTATGAAAAGCACCAACCAAGCGGGGCAGAGGGGAAAGCAGTTCTTAAAGGAAAGGTCACCAGAGCTCTAGCTGTGGCCTCAGCAGCTTCTTGCACCACAACAGAGACTCAGGAAACCAGAGTGGAGTCTCTCCCACCTGCGGACTCCATTAAGCTTCCGATTTGCAAACAGTCGCTTTGAGGCAACAGTCTCAGCTTTGTGCTTCTTGGTCCCCAAAGAGACATTTCCCAGCATGCCTATATTAAGGGAGTAAATGAATGCAGTTTGCAAAAGCAATCACTTCACCCAATAGAATTCAGCTACTGGATCCAGGGTTGGGCTGCGATCCAATTTAGAATAGAATCCTTCAGCCACAGAGGTGCTAATCTATAACCACTACTCTTGGCTTGCTGAGTTAACAAAGCAATGTATTCATAATACTGCCCTTGCAGAAACAAGGAGACTTTTGAAGAATATAATGAAGAGCATGTATGATGAACACGTCATAGTCTAATTGATATGTCACTTAGGGACCATCTTATCGATAAAGCTTCCTTCTTCATTGTTTAGACCAGTGTCTACTAAAGTACAGTAATCAGAACACTAGTCTTCAGAAATGGTGTGAATTAAAACAAAACAAGACAAAATAAAAGAAAAAGATCTTAGTCAACTAAGTGTTAGAAAAACCACAATGCACATTGCTTACAGTAAAGGACTTGAGAAGTTCTATAGTAAAACAATAAATTTGAGTTTGTTTAAGCTTCTGTTTCCCAGATTTATTTGATCACAAACCATTCTTAAACATTTTATCCAATGCCTAATACATTCTGCTGAGCGAGTGCTCACAGCACAGTTTTAGGAAATGATGCATTACAGTCTGCTCACTGGTCTAGATTTTTGATGGAAATAAATGGACAATTTGGAAACTATACTAATATGTAGCCAATTCCTATAAACTTGGTTTTCAATAGGCCTTTAACAATTTTAGAAGTCAGTGACATCTCATTCCGTTCCCTCATCCAATCACCCAACTATCCATACATTCACTCGGTAACTCATTGCAATTACGGAGATGGAAGAGAACCAGAAATAGTCTAGTCTATCTCCTCATCTTACAGGTTGTATGAATCAACCAGCAGAAAGGTTAAAGGGTTGGCTCAACTGCACAGTTAGGGGGAGAGCACCTTCTTCTCTGAGCTGTCTTCTGAGTATAGCCAGCACTCACTGTACCTGTCCCCACCTCGTCCATCTCCTACCTACTGCAATAGGCTTCCTCACCCACACTGTTCAGAAAATGCACTGTTAGGGGTTACCAGTGATCTCCCAGATGCAAGGCCCAAATAACTCATGCTAGTTCTCATTATGGTCCACCCCTGTGCGGCATTTAACAAGCAAGATCAATCCCTTCTGCTCTCAGATCTACTCTCCTTGGTTTTCTCACCTCTCTCTTCTGGTTCTTTTCCTACCTGTGAGTATCCCTGAAATCTCACATTGCCAGGAAATTCCCCTAAGAAATGCTGGGCTGTTTTGTACCCAACAGACACTTCCCCACCTCCTCCTTAAATGTTGATGAGTCTGCAAGGTTCTGCTCCCCACTTATTTCTCTTCTAACTCTACATGGAAACCTGAATGATATGTCCACCCCCCAGACTCCAATCAGCATCTATCTGATGACTTACAGATTTACAAACGCAGTCCGTTGTGTCCCCGAGACACATTAGCAGATGTCTTCACTTCAGTTTTCCATAGCTTTTCAAAACCAAATGTTACCTTTATTCCAAAATCTGATCTCCCTCCTGTATTCCTAACCTCGAAAAATGGTGCTGTTGTCAATCTAGCAATAAAGACAGAATCTTGACCCTGCCATTCTCTTACTGAAAAACATTTCTCTTACCTCGCCTCCTCTTATCTCTACAGCTCAGTTCTGGCTGCTGGATTACTGCAACAGCATCTTTATTATTTTGCCTTAGATTGTCCCTTCTGCCAATCAGGCTTCCACATTACTGTAAGAGTTTAATTTTTAGAAGCATAAGGTTGAGCATGTTAACTGCACTGCCTACAGGCAAGGTCCATTTTCCTGAGCATAGCCTACGAGGCCCTCTGTGTTCCAGGCCCTGTTGGCCTTATCTCTTGCTGTGATTTCCGTGTACCTCAAAGGCCATCCATCCTGAATGCATATACCCAGAATATGCAAGTGTTTTCCCTGCAGGCTAGTGTGCAATCTTTTCCCTTGGCCAACGATGCCCTTCTCCCACAACACTTTTATATTCTCCTCATCTCTCAAGACTCACCTCCCACATGTCTACTGTGAAGCTCTTTCGCCACCCTTCCTGTAACAGAATTGGCCACTTCCTCCTTTAGATGTCTGCCATACTTGCACACATTCGATCATAAAATGTGGAGCAATTTACGTCACTCACTTATTTACAAATCTTCCTGACAGAGCCTCCTGTCTGTTTCCTCTCTGTATCCATGAGGACTATGTATGCATGTATATACATACACTATATGTGTGTGTGTGTGTGTGTGTGTGTGTGTGTGTGTGTGTAGCAGGGTGCGCTCTGAGTAAAGGGTGGTGGAATGAATGCTATCTCCAAATATTTACTCTTTGTTTCTCACGACATTAGTTTGTGTAAAGTACTGTTGAAGAATCAGACAAGATGTCTGCTACAAAGGGCCCTGTAGTTTAGTTCAGGGAAGATCAAGTGCAAACACAAATGGGAAGACACATTGCTGTTGTCCAGTGAATGGCTGGAGATCGGGGGAGGTCATGAGTAACATCTCAGTTATTTGGGCAGGAAGATTTAATTGTCAAAGTGGGAAATTATAAATAATTTAAAATATATATATTCAGTTTTATTAAATATATACATTGGAGAAAACATTTCAAGAACAAGAGATATGAAGTGTATCTTTTGAAGATTAAATCACTTGATTTGGCAGAATTTTTTATTCATTCATTTAAAAAGTATTTATTAAGCATCTACTATGTGCCAGGCACTGTCTCTGGGCACTGAACATTGGTTACAAAGGTGTGCAAGGGAGATAAAGGCAGAAAGATGGGTTACAGTCAGGTCCTACTTGGCTTGAACTTTTGGCAAAGAATTAATATAACCAGAACTGAGGGATTTGGAGTAAAGGAGGAACATAATCATGAAGGAAACTTGGGACCGAGGAAGAGATGGTGATTTGGTTTCGTGAGGTGAGGTGTGGAAGTGGTGCTTTCATGCTAAGTGTGAGGTGTGGTTAGGACATTTAGGTGCACAGGTAATAGTTCATGCTGGAAGCCACACTGGATTGTGTCTGGGAGTGGAGTCCCAGCTGAAGGGGTAGATTGGAGAGCTTTCTTCTCACATATGTTGGCTAAAGTCAATACAGCAAATTAGACTGTCCAGGAATAGTGCATGGCATAGAGTAAATATATGTGTAAGGCTCTCTAAACTAATTATAAGTATACATTAAAGGGCTTTTAACAATAAATTAAATTTTATTTGGAGTAAATTCTGCATTTGGAATCAGGCTAACCAGGTTTTGTGTAGAAGTCCCGTTTTAATAAATTAATCAGATAGATGTATACATTTTCCCATAAAATGTTATCCTAGATAGTGCTGCTTTTGAGACATGTAACAATTACATTTCTCATATGTAAAAGCATATGCTAAGCTGCTTAGCACATCATGTTCTCTTAAATAGACAAACATTCCTGTTCCAATCTTGTTACAGTCACATTGATCTTATTTGTTCAGAGCGATTACACCTCTTGAAAGGGAGCTGAGGAAGCTAGAAATTGGGAATAACCTATACATCCATCAGGAGGAGAATGAATAGGTTAAATTAGGATATATCCATAAAATAAAATAAATACTACGAATCAATAAATTAGTGCGAATACGTGTGACCTAGATCTACATATATAAATATGGGTGTTGAGTAAGAAAAAAAGTAGCAAATGTGCAGAATATAGATCGCTTAGGGATTTGTCCACAAAGAACTACATGAAAATGACAAATACCTACTTCCGGGCCCAGGCAGGGGGATGCAATCGCCTGTGTCGGTAATGTTCAAGTTCTTAAGCTGATTAGTGGTACAAAAGTATCTCTTTAATGTTTCATACTATTTTTAAAAGCTGGAACAGTCATACTGCTTGGAATTCCTCGTGTAGAACATATGTTAAAAACAGTAAGTCACTTACCTTGCCTGGGAAAGGTAATGACCAACTGATGCCATAATGGCCATGATTATATTTGGTCTGATTTACTCATTGATCAAATTCAATTACTACCCTTCTGTCAAAGTCCAGAGAAGAAGTGAGACAGGTGTGTATATTCATGGGAAAACCACTTTATTTTTCTTAAGTTTTGGTTTCTCACTGACAAAATGACTTCTAAGTGTCTTCCCAACTCTAAAATTTTATTTTGACTAGAAAAATCCAAAATAAGGAGGCAGTGAAATTGAGATGAGACCAGGAAAGAAGAAACAGGCATTTCAGGTATTGCCAACAAGGAGCATCCAGGTATGAACACAACCACAGTCATCTTCAGAAGTTCAAAAACAAACAATTCTAGGGGCCAGCCCCATGGCCAAGTGGTTAAGTTCGCGTGTTCCACTTCGGTGGCCCAGGTTTTCACGGGTTCGAATCCTGGGCGCAGACATGGCACTGCTCATCAGGTCATGCTGAGGCGGCGTCCTACGTCCTACATGCCACAACTAGAAGGATCCAAAACTAAAAAATATGTAACTATGTATGGGGGAGACTTGGGGAGAAAAAAAGCAGAAAAAAAAAGAAGATTGGCAAGTTGTTAGCTCAGGTGCCAATCTTTAAAAAAAAACCCAAAACAAACAATTCCATTCAGGCCAGTCCTTTGGGGAGCAAGTCCTTAGGTTTAGAGTTGGTAGGAAGGTAAATTTCAATTGAATTCCAATAAAATGATTAAAATATCAAATGAGCATTATGTAAATGAATATGAACTATTGAAATGGTTGTACCTAGTTCTCTGGCGGCCTCTGAAGTTCACGAACTAGGAGTCTACTTTTGTTTTTCTTAAGTTTCTTAAATATGACTCTATCTAATTCAGGTCCATTGGTCACTCAGATTTAATAAATCACTTTAAGAGCAGACAAAGTGAATGTGTATCTAATAGTAAAAACAATGAAAGAGATAGGACTCTGATTTCAACTGCTTCCCACATATGTCTTAAAAATACATACCAAGGCTTTCTTTTTATTTAAAATCCTACCTCATATAGCAAGTTATGTATAGCAAGACTAATATGTTTGATGTAAATGGAAAAAGGTTTAGATTAGAAACTCCGGAAAGAAAGGCAACATTTGTAGAGAATTACTTTCAGTATTCAAATCAAGGGGTTCCCCAGTTGATGATGCATTAGAGAAGTGAAAGAATTAACTCAGTTCTGTGAATTTAGATAAAATTCTAAAATAGCAATTAAATGCCAATTTCTAAGTATCTAAAGGCATAAGTTGGTGCAGGATTTTCTTGATAATTTCTTTTTTTACATTAGTGGCTGGATTTGTGTCAAGTACTTTAAAGCTCCAACTCTGCTGGAATATTTTAACCCACTTATCTCAATGTGATATAAGTTGCTACTTTCCATTTGGAGCACACACACTTCATTCCCATACCAGTGTGTTGCAGGCTTTTCACTTCTGTAATTTATGAGGCAGAGGGTCAGTCGGGAGAGCCTGAAGGTCCTGGCTTTGAGGTAGGACATTCCCAGAAGGGAAGAGAAGAGAAGGGAAGCGAGGGCTAAGGGGACTGTCTCGTCTTCGCCCCCTTGCGCTCGGCTGTTGAGAAGTGTGCTGGAGCTGGTGGGTTCCAGCTCTGTGTTCAGGAACAATATATTACTAGCTTGAAATTGACCACATCGGGAGTATTTATGTCATGGAAATTGGCAAAAGTTGCAAATCAGGTACTTTCACCCCAGAGAGCTGGTTGTTCAACATGTACTAGCATACCACTGTTGCTATCAAAATATCAAAACAAACAAAAAAGAAAATAAAACAAAACCCTAAAACAGTAATAATAAAACTCACTCCCTCTGCCATGTGACTCTCCTGGGAAAGATTCTAAAAAATACCCTAAATCTGATAGCATCAAATCCACAGTCTTCCACCTGGAGTTCAAGGCTCCCCATCCTCAACCTTAGTTATTGTTCCTTGTAAACTTGTACCCCTTCTTCCAGGCTCCTCCCCATCCTATGACAGTGACAGATTCATTCCAACTTCTGGATCTTTACAGATGCAGTTTCAATCACTTTGAGTTTTCACCCTTCTCTTCCACACTGTCCCAATCAAAAATAACACGTGTGCTCTTTTGAACTTGTTGATAGTAACATTCGTGTAAAAGGTCATACATTCTGTCCGCCAGTCTCACCTCTTGTCAACTTCTGCAGGCAGTTGAGAGCTCCTCACTTGCTTCACTTTTATTTATTTTGCGACCACAACAAGGCTACCACCAAGGAAAGGTTCTGGTGAAACCCCCTCAGAAAAGCTTTCTTATTGCTTGTCAAAAATAATGATAAAAATGCAAATGTGGTGACCCAAGGACTTTCTCTGGTTGTCCTCTACTCCATGCTGGGGAACTGCTTATGCCCTGCCTCTTGCATTTGGCTTTTTCTTACTTACTTTCTCCGAGTTTGCAAAGGATATTCTGTCCTCCTTCAACAACACTAATTCCTATAGATCATTGTTTGGAGTCCCCAAGTCATTTATTCATAACAAAAGAGAAAACTCTGTCATAACATTTATAAAAACAGTTGCCCCACCCGGCGCGCATCCTGAAGTGGTCTGCCTTCCAAGTCAAAAACAAAGCATTGGTCACACTGTCCAGCTGGTGAGCTACCAGGTTCTGTTGGTGGCGGGGTTATAAGGACAACATTAAAAACAACCAGAAATTTCCATCCTTAAACGACACTGGCAATAAACACAACGTGTCATATCAGATGTTCCTTCCTGCTTAAATTACTGAGTTGAATAGCTTGGGGAAAATGAATAAAATTTAATTTTGTTAAAAAGAAAACAAGACATGCAATGGGTGGTTGCAACGGAGTAGCACATTTATCCTCTTCATAAACACTGGACCAGAAAATAGCGAGGCATTGTGTGTCACCACTGGAAGATTGCATGGAGTAAAGAAAATAGCACGAACTTTGGACTTCAAAGACCTCAAATTGAACCCTATTTCTGCTAATTTAATTCAACAAATATGTATGAGTATCAGATCACAGGCATTTTGCCAGGTCCTAGGCAGGCAGTGCTGAGAGAGACACGGGGACCATTCGTAACAAGGTCTTTGTATAGTAGGAGTGCATGATACAGGGCAACTCAATTTCCCCAGACAGATGAAGGCAACGTTGCATGCATGTTGAAGGCTCAGCACAAAAGAGGGAATAATTAACTCTATTTGTCAAGTGGATAATAGGGACAGTAACCTCAGAGAAGTGTGAGATAGGTTTTGAAGGATGTCTGAAACAGCATGGTGTGTCCAGGGAATTGTAAGAAAATTGATTTTGCTGTGATATAAAAGATGAGAACAAACGGTAGGAGGTAGGTTTGAAAGGTACCAGGGTCCAGGCCAAGGAGGACTTTGAATGTCATTTGAACATTTAAAGGTCAATGCCAAGGCATTCAGAGAGGTATTGGTCAATATTTATGAGCCACTTGCTTTTATCTGAACAAATGGCAAGTTAACGTCTCAGTTTCCTAAGTTATAAAAAGAAGAAAATATTACTTCCCCCATCAGGGTGTGACAATAAATGGAGAAGTTTATTGTGCCCCTCCCTCTGCCCCCTGCTGTTGGGCAAATTTTGAGTGAGTGGCAGAAGCTGGACTTGGGAGAGGACAGTGGGGTGTGCTGGGATGAAAAAAGAACCAGTGTTTGTTCCTATTCAAGTGTGTGAGTTTAGAAACTCACAATGTCAGCTCCAAGGAATCCAGTGGAGAACAAATGCAGGATCTGAAGAGAACTCAAAGCAAGAGGGAAGGGTAAACAGAACAGGCAGCCCAGAGACTGACAAAATGATCAGAGCGCACATGCGAGCACACAAATGTGCACACACATGCACACACACTCTGCAAATGAGCTAAATCAAGTGAGCGGGAGCTCAGTCCAGGTGCAGAAGGCATGTGCTGATGTGTTTTGTGCATTTGTGTACAATGAGTCTAGACAAGATATCTCCATCTCTTCTCACCCCTTCTCTCAACACCCGTGTGTACTCGCCCCAAAAAGGACCCTCTCCTGCATTACCGCCATGCCCTGCACTCTTCCCAATCAAGAAACCAGTGTTGACACAACGCTACCACCCAATAACGGATGCACTCCTATTTCACCAGATGTGCTGACAATGTCTCGTCCTCCTTTGGGCCTGGAGCCCCCCACGAGCAGCAGTGCATGTGGCTGTCATGGCTGCTCAGTCTCCTTCCATCTGGGACAGCTCCTCAGTCTTTCTTTCTTCATCTTTCACGCCCTTGACAGTCTCTGTGAGTGCAGTCTTTCATTCCGTAGGATGATCCTCAACCTTGCTCATGCTTCTTGCCAAAGTACCACAGAAACGATGCTGTGCTCTTCTCAGTGCACCAGCTGGGGGCACAAGATCCCCACGTGTCCCACCTCAACCATGTCCAGCCACCACCCTTAGCCGTCATCAACAACTCCTGCCTGGACCAACTACCATTAGGACAGCTGCCAAAGGTGATTAGCTATGTCCATCATTATTAATTGGTGTTCTACTGCAAGCAAGCACTTCCCCTTATCTTCAATTAATTAATTCTTAGCTAACTAATATCGGTGTGGATTCATAAAGTCCTGTTTTACTGGATGGGTTGTACTTTGAAACCATTATTTATTTTGAAGCTCAGATTGCTCTTGAGTTGGAAGAGCCCCTGGAAGCTGGCCCCTGTGACATGCCCCTATCACTAATGAGGTGTTCCCCTGCTCTCTGATACAGTAAGGTTTTCATGCCCATCGTCTATTCCCTCTGCTCCCAGCCCTTCTCTCCTCTGGGTTCCATTTCTCCAAAGAGCCCTGTTCATTTGTAGTGGAGATGGTATTCAGAACTGGGCGCTCAGAGGTCTGACGCTTGGCGTGCTCATTGCTTCTCGGCCCTCTCCCTTGACAGAGGTAAGAAATAGATATTTGTGTTTATTTTATTACACACAAATATACATTTATAACTATGTCTATGTCTTTCTGCGCATACAAATTTTAAAAACCCATGAGTTCATTCTGATACTTCCTGTTTCAATTTAACACCTCACAATTCTTACTTGTCTCCGCTTGCCATACTTACAAATCTTTGCTCAGATAGTGAGAAACCTGGCTGCTGTTATCCTTAATATATTTAGTTATACGCCCAATTTTTTGTTTAATGTAACTGATTTCCAAATCATTCCAGCTACCTCATCTACCTGCCACTTCTGCAACCCCTGGTACAGGGTGTCTTTCTCATACTGGGGGTGCTCTCACCAACATCTCCCTGCAGCCCCCACCCATCACCCTGCTTCCTCAGACGCCTGGTATGCAGCTGCGGCTGGGACTTCAAGGTGGCACCGAGTCTCCTAACTTGTGTGGTTTGTGGACACCAATATCTAAATGCTTAATTGGAAGGGGAAGGAAAGAAAAATGCAGAGGCAAGGGAAGATGGGAAAGGACCTCACTGATTCTTGATAGCAGGGAGATTTAAAAAGAGGAGATGGTAAGGAAAGACGAGAACACGCTCGAGTCAGCCCATATGCGCACAGGTACTTCTGTCACCTGCAACGTTCCAAGTTCCAAATCCAGCTTTGCATTCCTCCCAAGTACTCGCAGTGTTTGTTCTTCCTCTGTCTGTGACTTGTCTTGGGAATAAAATACCACTAAGCAAATGTTTAAGGAAAATAGCAGCGAATTAATCTGAACCACACCCTATTTGACAGAACTCAGAGTATTTTGATGAGCTCAGATTGAGAAATCTTTTTGTTTTGATATGAATTATTTATGTGACTATAATGTCTTTGCTAACCAGAGAAATTAATCATGTGCAGTTAAAATACATTTTTTGAAGGCAACAGTTACAAGTATGCAGAACAATAATGTGCAGTTTGCAGTAACCTCTGAGGTGCTGGCTTATGCTGCAACAGTTTGGTTAAGGTGAGGGCTGTTTCCAGAATCTTGACCCTGCATGGTTCTGAATTAGAAATGGCCAGAGACACCTGTGCATGATCTGGAACATGCAGGTGAAGGAGGACCATTCTTTCTGATCTCTTCAGAGCTGGAAGCAGTGAGGGGCTGACAAAGAGGCATGGGCTACGTTCTGCTTGTCCTGCTTCTCCTCCACTCGATGCCCAGCCCTTCTTCCCGAGAGCTGGCTGCCAGGCCCAGCAGACCCGGCCCAGCACCTGATGCTGGGCTGCAGATCCAGAGAAGCAATAGCTGCCCAGAGGACAGAGCTCCCTGAGCACCTGTCCACGAGCACCCCAGCAGCACCCCCTCCACCTGCTGACGCACCTGACTTCTCAGATGGACTGGCTCACCTCCACTTTCCTCTTGGACCTTCACCTCCCCAGCACCGCCCACAACTGTGTACAATCTACTTCCTAGAATAAATTCTTTATCTCATAACAGCGTGGCTCTGCTCCCCCACAGAACCCTGACTGACACACTCCGATTGTAATTCTTTAATTGGCTTGCAAAGCTCTTGTAAATTATTTGTAAATTATTGCAAATTGGGAAGCAAGAAAAATCTACTCTGTCTAAACTATAGTCCACACTCTGGAGGTGAGTGATTTATGCCAGGTTATTGGCAGATACATAGTCTTGGGGTCTCCGTGTGCTTGACCTGAAATGTGAGGATTATGAATCTTACCCCCCCAACATATTTCTGAGACCGAGTGGTTATCATTTGTCAATGGGACAGTCTGCAAATGTCATGAAATATAAGCATTTGCCATCATTGCAGGGAATGGCTCACAGTAAGCAGCTAAAACGGGAAGAAACTTCTCATCTGCTTCCAAGTATATCTGCTTACTGTATATCATGTTGGACATTACTCTCCAGCCCAGTGTTTTCTCACTGCAGGTCATGACTATTCGTTTACTACAAAATAAATTTAGGGGGCCAGCCTGGTGGCATAATGGTTAGATTTGGAGGCCCAGGGTTCATGGGTTCAGATTCCGGGTGTGGACCTACATACCATTCAATAAGCCATGCTGTCGTGGTATCCCACATACAAAATAGAGAAAGACTGGTATAGATGTTAGCTCAGGGACATCTTCCTCACCAAAAATAAATAAACAAAATAAAATAAATTTAGTGGCCATCAACCAGCATTTTCTTTTACATGAAGCAGTGGAACAAAACGGAATGAAAAATATAGGTGTGCATTGCATGTGGTAAGAGTAGCTATTGCTTTTTGAAATTTTACAAATTTTCACTATACTGGATCATGACATAAAATAGATTTCTTAGTGTGGTCACAGAAAAGAATCTGAAAATCATCCTCTAGCACAACTCTGTTCTATCAAACAGGCAGGGCAGTTGTGCAGGGCACAGACAAAGATAGCACAAACCCTTTCTCCAAATCTCTCAAAGTCAATGCATTTCAAAATGCTTATTCTTCCAGATTTCAGAAAGGTACCTCTACTATATGATGTAACACGGGCAGCAGGCATAGGGCAGTGCCCCCACCAGGTACACATGCCTGGGACAGTTCACACGAACTGCCGTGGTCTTCCCTGAGCTACCAGGTGAGTTCAGGTCAGGAGAGGTTCTGCCATCAAAAAATTAGGCTCAATGTTCAGTTTTCAGACATTATCGATTTTGAGATGAAAGGTGAAGGAAGTGGATATGTATGCAAGCTTATCATAACAAATTAGAAGTACTAAGCGGTAAAATAAATTAAAATTGTCCCAGGAATGAAATATTAATCACATGAGTGGAAAGCATCTCTGAATTTTTAACTGTCAAAAGATGTACCCTATGTTAAGTAAACCCAAGAAATGAAGATACAAATCTGTAAAGCAAAAATTATAACGTGATGGCCTACACTGCAAATAGAATTGCCAAAGAATATCTCTAAATATACCTCCCCAAGCACTTAAAATGTGATTTAATTTTCAAAAGTTTGTTCAGCAAGCATTTTGAGTAACACAGGATTGATTGACTGGCAGGCAGACTGAAGGCAGAACTGACAATTAAGAGCCTCCTGGAGTACGAGAAAGATAAATATACGTCCACACAAAGAACTGTATGCAAATGTTTACAGCAGCTTTATTCACCATCATTAAAAACTGTAAAATGACCCAAACATCCACCAAGTGGGCAATAGATAATTGTGGTGGTCTAGACAATTGAATCATAGTAGCAATAAAGGGGTGTTAAAGTACAGATACTTTCTACTCTATGGATGAACCTAAAAAGCATTATGCTAAGTGTACGAAGCCAGGCACAAAAGGTCACATGCTCTGTTCAAATGACAATCTGGAAAAGATAAAACCTCAGAAACGAAAACTGGACCAGCGGCTGCCTGGGCCTGAGAGAGAGGGGAGATTGACTACAAAGGGCCAGAAGGAGACTTTCTGTGACGATGGAAATATTCTATATCTTGATTGTGGTGGTGGTTACATGGCTGTATATGTTTGTCAGACTCAAAGAACTATACCGCTAGAAAGGGGAGAATTTTACTGAACGTAAATTATACCTCAATAAACCCGATGAAACAGAGAGAGAGAGACAGAGCACATCCTCTGGAGGAATCCAGCATGAAGTGACAAAGGCAGTCTAGAGTGATGGAGCAGGGCTAGAGGGGAAGCCAGATCTGAGACAATGTAAATGAAGAAACAACAGCAACCAAACCTACCCATCACCTGATACAAACGTCATGCTGTAAACAAGCTGCATCTGTAAATATGCAACTATTGAAAATAACACAGAAAGTGTACCAAACGGCAGAAACTGTCGTGTGACTCTTAACATTCAGAAAGAAAGATGGTCCCGCACGTCCTTGAGCGTTTCACTGCGGTATTTCCACAGAAGCTGCCTCACTGGCTTCTCTTCCCAGGGGATTTCCCTAAGAGAAAAATTTATGGCAAGGACAAAATCAACATTGCTGGATGCAGAGGAAACAGTTTCTGTCGTGAATCCCTCTGCTTGAAATTCTGGGAAATTATGTTTTAACAGTTTAAGACCTATTACAAAATCACTGACTTATGGGATTATGGCTAAGTTATTGGGAGACTTACTCCTAAACAAAGATTCATTACTTTTATAAATAAACAAATAAAATAAACACTCCTAGAGTGAGCTGTGGCCATTGAGATTTGAATGCCTACAGATTTGAACAGTGCGTGTTTCTCTCCTATTTTCAGGATACGAAACTTCTGTTCTAGCCTGGCTGGATTTCTCAAAGATACTCACGCAGGGCACACTCACTCGCATCCTTATTCCTGTCACTGTCCCTCACAAACTCTCCCCTCTCCCTTTGATCCACCAAGATGAAACCAGCTTCCCACATTAGGTCTCTCCCTTCCAGTCCAGAACCATGGTCTCGATTTGGGTGCCTTGATCACTAACACAAATGCTGTCCATGTTGACACTGAGCTTTTCAGGTGTCTATCTGAGAAAAGGGGGGCAATTCAGGATATCATTTCTTATGCTTCTTTCCCAGCCTCTTCATGTCTACCTAGAAGCTGGGTATAAGTTATTTACTTAATAAATATCTCTTTATTGGATTGTAAAGAAATCATCATTTTTCATAGTTGATAAATCTGGTGAGACTGAAGGTTCCATAATGGCTGTTTATGCTGTCCTGAAGTTCTCAACTTACCATGCAATTTATAACAAGCACTTCAATTAAATATTCTTTGAGTGCCCAGGAAGTGCAAGGCACTGTCACGGCTCTGGGGCTTCCTCCTGGGACATGGGTGTTTTAAAGTCGCATGTCTGTAGATTCCACAATCCCTCCCCTACCTTCCTGAGAGGAAATTCTCTAATAGAGAAAAGAGTTTGGCCTATGCTTCTACCTGGTTTCTCCTCCCCTTGAAGCCTCAGTTGGCTTTTGTATGCCCAGAGAGATTGTCACGTGTCCTCCAGGCACTTGCAAGCCCCAGCTGGGCTACTCCCGCTTGTTTGGTAGAGAAAGCGAATCTCTTGTGAGGTTGCTTGGCTCCCACGCCAGAGCCGCTGACAGAACAGGGTGCTGGGGGGGATGGCGCGGTTGGTCAAATACATGTGCAGGGTCAGGGCCCAAGTGGACTGGTGACTATGGTGTGCCTAACTCAGACAACAAGGGTAGGAAGGTTAGGGAACCACCCCAGTGTTAGCCACTGGAAGGGGTCCACTCCTCTGACCCCTAGGTTTAATCCCTACCCAGTGCCTCTCAGTGGTAGATGGAGTGGGTTTTTGGGTTTTGGTTTGTTTGTTTGTTTTGCGGGGGTTATTAGCTAAAAGTAACTCAGGGCAATGTATGGAAGACTGGTAAAACATATCAGCATTCCTGGGGGGATGGAGTTGGGGACAAACACCAACCACTCAGCTGATGCATCCTAGTAATACTGAATGAGTCAAACAGAACAACATTCAGGAGCAGCCCCATGGCCAAGTGGTTAAGTTCGCGCACTCCGCTTCGGCGGCCCAGGGTTTCGTGGGTTCGGATCCTGGGCGCAGACATGGCACCACTCATGAGGCCATGCTGAGGCAGCGTCCCGCACAGCACAACTAGAAGGACCCACAACTAAAATATACAACTATGTACTGGGGGCATTTGGGGAGAAGAAGAAGAAGAAAAGAAAAAAAGAAGATTGGCAACGGATGTTAGCTCAGGGCCAATCTTTAAAAAAAGAAAGAAAGGATTTCACTTTCAGCCTGGGGAATTTAAAAAAGAAAAAAAAAGGGGGGCTGGCCCCGTGGCCGAGTGGTTAAGTTGGCGTGCTCCACTGCAGGCGCCCCAGTGTTTGGTTGGTTTGGATCCTGGGCGTGGACACAGCACTACTCAGCAAACCACACTGAGGCAGCGTCCCACATGCCACAACTAGAAGGACTCACAACGAAGAATATACAACTATGTACTGGGGGGCTTTGGGGAGAAAAAGGAAAAAAAAATGAAATAAAATCTTTAAAAAAAAAAAAGAACAACATTCATTTCTTCCCACCATTTTCCTTCACAAAGTTAAATACTTGTTTTCTGGAAAGTGCTGATGACCATCTGACAGCTAGGGGCAAAGCCTAAGCATTCAGCTTCAGATTTCTAAGGACAAGCCCCTCCTTACCCCCTGCACAACGCGGTCTACATCCATTAGTGTTCTAATACAACACACAAGCAAATTCACAGAAATTACATTCCTTCTCCTATGGAATTCGATTATCTGTGTAGATTTCTAAGCAAATATATTTTGCCGGTCAGAGCATAGTGCAGAGAAGATTTCAAACCCAAACATTTCTCATGATGATCAAGTGAAAACAATTTTCTCTGTTTACGGCAAGCAGGTCAATGAATGGCATCCGGTACAAGCCATTTGAAGCGACCTCTGTGGCTTCTCTGACTTCTTTCCTTAATGTTTATACTTCCCTGTGCTATTGACTTGTAAATTGATCGGCATTTTCTGTTTGCTCTGTGAATGACATGCTCTCAGGTTTTTATTGCTCACAAGTTAGGAGATAAGGACAGAACTATGAGATGTTAGTTCACTGCTCTGCCGGGGGTGTTGTCACCACCTGTCTCCACCTGGTCTGAAGAGCAGGTTCCTGTGGTTTGTTCTGCTCACCACCTACTGTGCCCCAAGACTTGTTGGGGATGGGGTCCAGAATTATTTGCTTCTCTGCTATGGTCTCCAACACAATTTCTGCAGGAAAAAAATCTCTCAGCCTCTCAGGATGAGGTGAGCCACTCCTAATTCACTGCAGCAATGGAAGAATGCCACATAGATTCCCAAGTCCCAAGATTCTCTTGTGGAAAACTAGGAATACTAAATACCATTGCTTTCTCCTCTGGCCATGCCTACTGATAAGTGTTTCCTACGTGAATAATACTCATGAATTTTCTTCATTTCCACCAACTTTAAAGACATGTTCAATGTACATGGATGACTTCTACAATTGTTCTCTTAGGGTCAAAGGAAAATACCATCTGTTACCAACAAATTGTAATTATTTTATATGCTCCTTCTGAAACAAGGGCCACAACTCTTGTATGTATTTCTAAAGTCCTCTTCCTCTTCCTTACTCAGTCTTCATAAAATATTCCATCTTTAAAGCTTTCTCTGCTATAGAATGATATTTAGGTAGCTTGATGCAAACTCTGCAAGCCCTTCTTAGTCATGTAGATGAAATCCTTCTAGATAAAGTTCTAGCTTACAAATCATCTATGAAATTTAGTGCAACCAACGTTATTTTGTATCTGCTCTGCCTAAGGCACTGTGCTAAGGGCTCAGTCATGACTATAATCCTCTGTTTTGGCATGGATGCTATCTGAAAGGTATAAGCTTTACCTAAGACAAACTATGTATAATATGGAAAATCAGGACAGAGAGGTGTCAGAAAGGGGTGAAGTGATATAAGGGGATGCCTATAAGATGGCAAGATTATGACAATAAGGCAGGAAGCAAAGAAGAGTGTTTTAGACAGAAATAGAGGATTGGGAAGAATTCAGACTTCAATCATCAGGAAACTTAAGATGTGTGTGGAAGGAACTAACGAGAGACAATTTGACTGGAAATGTGTGTGGGGGGGTTAATTCGGGAGAGTTTTGAAAATTAGGTTGGGGACTTAGAAATTAATTCAGTAGGCAAGTGAATAATTTCATTATATCTCTGTTTTAGTAAAAACAACTTAGTTTTCCAGTCTAGCAGGAAGGGATTGTGGAAAAATTGGAATAGGGCAGTAAAATAAGGTGGAAGGTTCATATTCCCAGGGAAGAGTAAGGTGGGTCTAAACCTAAATGAAGATGGTAAGAAGTGTGCAGCAAGGAGCAAGTGGACATCAGAGCCTTGCAGAGGTAGTAAAGAGTTTCTCCCCTATGTGGAAATCAGCGTGGTAGGGGAGTGAGCCAAGAGGAGGGCCAGAGGAAGGAGCACATGGGCATAGGAAGCTTGGGAGTCATGCCTGATTGAAGTTTCCCTGAATCCCCTTAACAACCGGGGGTGCAATAAACTGCGGCAAAAAAAGGAGGGAGGAGAGAACACAGCCAGTGATATTTACACAGAAGCACCACTCAGGCATCAGGATGGTACCCGACGACTAAGAAGACCTTCTCCACCTCCACAGAGGGTAAGCAAAGGGAAGGAGCACGGGCTTTGCAAACAGAAAGACCTAACCGTCACTCGCTTGTGTGTAAAGAAGTTACTTAGCCTCTTTGAATCTTCATTACATGTTACCTACAAAAATGGTGCAATACTGTAAATGTGTGCTACTTCAAATATTTTGCGTAAATTTAAAGAGGTTTGTGTGGCCGTGTGCATGCATAGAGATAGGTCAGGAAAAAGAAGAGCCAGAGGAATTGCTTCCACTGTATTCATCTAGGATGATGCATTTCCAAGGATCCCAATGGGAAACTCAAACAGTTCCTGAGATATGCCTAATATAAACTGTCACTTTATCCAAGCAATAATTTCTTGCTCCCTAGCCAAGGTGTTTACGTGGCTGAGCAATGGAAAAGACATTTTACTGAAGTTCGAGCTATGAGAAACCTAATTTCAGACTTAAAGGTAAGATGCAGAACAAATAAGAAATCTGAAACCTATGCTTGTATCTGACTATTAGCACAATTCTCCAAAACATTCCATTTTATAGACTCAACATCCAAATTTTACCTCCACATCAAACAGCATGAATTTCCTGTCTATCATTCATCACACTGTCTACACCAAGACTTGAAATCTTTAAGTGACATATTATACAGTTCATTTGTTCATGTCACTAATGAAATCTAAACGTTCCTGCTGGTACCCTGACTCTGTATGGAACACAGTGCCAAGGTAGCCCCCAGGGATTCAGTTTTCAGTTCAAGCATGCATGTTCTCTGTAGGACCGGGACTTTATCGCTCATTAACCCGATCACTGTTTATATTAGTCATAATGACTCGATTTAGCAAAGATGGAGATTACAAATCAGAAAATCTTTTCTTCCAGCCATGTCTTCAAAGAAAGTGAAGTATTAATGAAGGATTACGTCTTTTATTTTTCTAGAGGAAAAATGGACCTGTTCACCAAATACTTCTTGAATGATGTCACTATGCTTGAATGAAAAAAGGTGAAGCTATGTACTTTTCAAGTTGGAAGTGAAAGCCTTAGGTAAAGCTCTCAACACCCTAAGAAATGTAAATCACCTCCTTAGAAAAGTTTAATGAGACTGATTAAATGACACCACATAGATCTAAGAGCCTCAGATGTAAGATCTTCTAGCTTTTCTTCTGCTTGGTGGGAGTTACAGGCTCTTGTTATGGACTGAATGTGTCCCCTCAAAATTCACATGTTGAAATCTTAACCCCTATTGTAACGGCTTTGGGGGTGGGGCCTTTGGGAGGAGATTAGGTCAGGAGGATGGAGCCCCCATAAATGGGATAAGTGCCCTTATAAGAAAGACCCCAGAGAGCTCTCCTGCTTTCTTTCTGCTATGTGAGGACACAGTGAAAATATGGCCATCCATGAACCAGGAAGCAATTCCTCACCAGACACTGAATCTGCCAGCACGCTGAACTTGGACTTCCCAGCCTCCAGAACTGTGAGAAATAAATGTTTGCTGTTTAAGCCACACAGTCTGTGGTATTCTGTTATAGTACCCTGAACGATTAAGTCAGCACTTAGTAAGTGCTTATAGCAACAAGGAATGAGACTTCTGTCTACTCTCTTATGATGAAACATGCCACTCTCAGGACAGCGGGTTTAAATTAAATCTGAAGAATTCTGGTCATCTGACAGGTGTGCTTCGGCAGCCAGTACTTTGTTCTCAGTTGTAACACAGTAGTTTTCTCTAATGGTGCCTAAGGGGACAGCTAGTCACCATGTCCTTGCAAATCTGTGATGCACACATTTCGATCCCAAACCCTGACATGCTGCCAGGCTAGGCTAGGATATGAGGATCCCTCCTGCCTGACCACAGCATTCATTTTTGCCTAAAATCCTTTTAATTGAGTATTCCAGTCAGCCACTAGCAATGAATCTGAGCTCCCTGGATAAATGCTTGTGGAAAACAATATTACTGCTTAGTACTGTGCTTGATCTTTATATAATGAGAAATTTTGAAAGGAAAGAGGACAGGGAGAGGAAGAAAAGATTTATTAAAAAAAAGGCTACAAGTGCCAAAGAATATTTGATATATGTACCCTATCCTTGTCTGAGAGAATAAATTCTGTGACTTTAATAAAAGCTCAGCAAATGCCAAAGAACGATGGTGGGATGCAGGAAGAATCACCCCATCTGACTCTCTGCTGTGTGTCCAAGCTGGCCTCATTGTGCCAACGTAGGAGTGACGGTGCTGGTTCTATTTTATAAGGAGTAAAGCACTAGAATTGTTTCTACCATGAAGGACACTCTCCAACCCTCGGGCTTCTGTCTGGTCTTTCTAGTGGTGTTATAAGCAAGGACTCTGTACTGTGAATGAGCTGCAGAAAGGTGTGGAGCAGGGAATGTAAATCTCTACTTTTGTTAATACATGCATGCTTACACACACACATATAGGCATGTGCGCACACACACAAACACACACACAGCAGGGGGCATTAAGAGTAAAGGAAAACAGAGTTATTTCTGACAACTGTCACTCTGATCAAGGCAAAACAGCAGGTTGAATGGTGGTGTTCAGAGTTGAAATCCGTTGTCTACAACTTGTAACCCTCGTGATCACTGGGTGAAGGGGCTTTGAGCCTTGGTTTCTATATCCGGAAACTGGTATGGCGTTACAGCCGCTTCAGAGGGCTGGGA
The DNA here is from genome assembly GCF_041296235.1 of Equus asinus. Classification (NCBI taxonomy): domain Eukaryota; kingdom Metazoa; phylum Chordata; class Mammalia; order Perissodactyla; family Equidae; genus Equus; species Equus asinus. The sequence goes on along the minus strand of NC_091796.1, from coordinate 58,541,762 downwards.
AGCTTCATAGAGATGAGGCATGCACAATCTTGTCTACAGTTCTCAGTTCAATATTATTATTGTCATTATTGATATAATTATTCTTATTAAATGTTGGCAAAACAAATTCATTAGTAATAAAATTCCATCTCATTGAATTTACTAAACGCAAATTCAGATCTGGATTTTAACCAATCTTGATTTTAAAAACTCCCATTTCCAGCTCTCCTGCTTAATTTCTCTGTGCCTTGGCGTAACCACATGCAAAAGAAGGGAGAGGTTCTCTCTGGGGTCTCTGGAGCTCTCAAATCACATGACTCGGTGGCCCAAGTTTAACTCCTCTTTCCCATCTGCTCCCAGGTAATTGAAGGAGGGAGACAAACATTTGTAGACGTCATAATTTGAGAAAGAAACACAAGGGTGTCTTCATCTGAAACAGGGCATTTGAACTGAGGTTCATGGACTGTGCTGTGTTTCTGAAGTCTTTGAATCCTCTGAAACTGCAGGTAAAATGCTTTGTTTATGTGCATATGTGTATTTTTCTGGAAAGTGAGTTTATTACTTTCATCAAATTCTCTAGGGATCTGCCACATGACACCCATGCCCCCGAAAAAGGTTATGAACCAAAGATTTCTAAAGGTTCATAATTTTGATTAAAATAATATTATAAGTACTAATAATGTCTTTGAACTTTCATAAAATAAATCCATGACAAAACTAAAATTGGAATCCAAGCTCTTTGGTTTACTACTAGTTAAGATAGTTTAGTACTGGTGTCTTAGTCCAGGTCCTCCAAAGTGTGGACCCTGAGCAGAGGCCTTGGGTGCACGTAGTTTATTTGGGAAGCCTTCCCGGAAAGTACAAGCAGAGAATGTGACAGCAAGGGATGGAGCAGAGAGAGAGGCTCACTAAGGTGCATTGTTAGTGGGTCAATGCTATAAGAGCTTCCTAGGAAGCCTTTGCAGAATCCCGTAGAGGACATGCCGTGGATTGCCCAAGGGATTGAACAGGGAGGCTGGAGCAGCTCTCCACTTACTTCTGTTGCTCACTGATGCATCTGGGGCTTTCATCTCAGGCCCTTCCAGGATGCCTTGCAAGTGGGAGAAGCAAGTTTCCAAAGCACTGGAGGAAGCCCTTAGGCAGAGAGGGAAAGAGTTGCAGGCACTAGATGAGGAGATAGCAGCTACAGGGTGGAATCAACCAGCTGGCTGTGGCCCACTCCGGAATCCTCCCACACACCCACATCCGACTATTCACCAAGGTGTAACTTCATATTTTACTTCGTAAAGCACATTTGGAATACATCCTCTCTACCATACCCATCAATTGTCACTGCCTCGATTCAGACATTTGTAGTCATTCTCCTGAACTACTGCAATAGCTTTCCAGCTGGTCTCCTTGCCTGTCTACGCCATTCTCTGGTCTATATTGCTGCCCTTGTGGCATTTCTAGAAGCACATCTAACAATATCTTTGGTTTTGGTTTTATACCTTCAGTGGTTCCTCAGTACTATCAGATAAGATCCAAACTTCTTGGCATTGTCTGTAAGGTACTTGCTGACGTTTTCCTTACCTTGTTCTCTGTTTCACTTCTGTTCTAATTTGAACCCTCATGTTCCATGTCTGACATCAGACGGATGAATTCCAATGTAACCATCTTTCAAAACCCTGCCCAGGCAGCCCATGAAGTCAAGCTTTCACAAACAAACCCCCTCTCCTCCAGCCAGGCAGCCAGGCCTTATCTCAATCTGCCCAACACACACACACACACTCACCCAGCCTTTCTTTCTTCCACTTCTGTACTACATAGATCACTATAATGGTACCTGGTACATAGTAGCTATTGAAGAAACATTTTCAAATGACTGCACTAAATGGTAGCATGTAGCTTACTCTATTTTATGTTTACATATTGGTATCTTCTATAAGACCATCCCCCTACCCCCAGCCCCCAGCATAGTTATAATAACTTTTGCTCAACAAATGTTGTCAACATGAAGCATCACACACACTGGTATGGTGGACTGTGAACGAATGGAAGGTAGAGTCACATAAAACTAAGTTTACATCTTGTCTTTGGCATTCACTAGCTGTGTGATCTTGAGTAAAATACTTGGCCACTCTGATTTTACTTTGCTCATTTGTAAAATGAGCATGGTATACTGTAGTTGATTATATTACTTCTGCTAACTAGACAGTCTCCTTCCCTGTGACAATAGTATACATCCCTGCCCCTTCCCACGGGACTTACAGTGCACTCATATTGGAAGACTGTGCTTCTCTGACCATGGACTTGGGATCAGCCATGTGACCTGCTTAGGCAACTGGAAGTAAGCAGATAGAGGTTCTGTCCCACTCGAGCAAATGCTTTAAGAGCCATTGCTTGTCTTGGCCACAGCAATTTTTCCCCACCCACAAGGAAGGCATATACCAAATGAAGGCTCTGTTTCAGCCTGGATCCCAAAATGAAGAAGGCATTTGGAGAAGAGCCGTGGTCGATCCAAAGCCTCTGCAGCTCTCATTTAACATGAGGAGGAAACAGAACTCTGGTCTTGTAAGTCGCTGAGATATGAGGCTGTCAGTTAGCCCAGCATAAGTCAGCAGAATCCAACTCTAGAATGTTGTGAAAATTCAATAAATCAGATGAGCAAAGTGCTCAACAGAGAGGCCAGCACATGATAGGTTTTTAGCAAATCTAAGTTCCTTTCACCCATCATATTCATGTGAAAACCCAAATCTAGCCCAAGAGTGGGCACAAAGTGGAGGTTTTTAAATGTTCAAATAAAAAAATGTTGGGCTTAATTTTAAACACCAAAATACAGAAACATTCTTTTCCTCTAGCCATTTCCTGAATATAAATTACTTTGACAAAAATTTTCTATCATTGTTTCAAAATAGCTTCCTAAAGTTTCCAGGAATATTTATATACAGTCGGAAAGAATTAAAGAATGTAGAAGCTCATTTTTCAGGAAGCCAGCAAAAGAACAGGTTAAATCATTTAATTAAGAAACATGTATTGTGTGGCTCTATGTGCAAAAGTCCTGCTGGCTTACAGCTACAACTACAAGGTTGACAACACAGCACCAAGCCCCATCTGAGACCTCCTTTGTTTAACTCCACAGACCACAGCCCTGGAGGGACGGTGTGATTTGAATGTAATGTTTCTTCCTTTCTGCATGCTTCTCAAAGAGGCAATATAAAGAAATGCTCGTCTGATCCAAATGAATGGGTATTCAAATTATCCATTTTATCCTATAGACTTATGACCTTAACTTAAAAACTTCAGAAAAATATAGCAGTAACTACAGAAATTAAAGTCTTTGTTTCTATCACAATTGATTTCACTTAACGATCTCATTTCTTGAAGGTAAGTTTTCTTATAGAGAAGCCCATCATAAAACCATTGTTGAAATCTACCTTTTCATTATTTCTCAACATTTTACACAACAATACCTAAAGAAACAGCACTGATTTCAAGTACACAGCTAGTGAGTTATACATAAAGCTAGAGGATAAAAAAGAATTTAAAATTGGTCTTAAATGTCCCATGGAATCTGTTCATTCTCCAAAGGAAAAGGCCAACAAAGACTAGAATTTATCAAGCACAGATTTCGTGAAAGTGGGGCCTGGTCCCCCAGAGAGATGACACAATAATATTTATTTTAAAGGCCAATTATTTATCAAACATTTATTAAAGGCCTATTATTTGCCAATACCTGGGCCGGCAGTACAGGTTGTAAGATGGGAGACATATGTCCTGCCCTTGGAAGCACAGGTCTAGTGTAGACACTGCCAGGTACGTACAAGAATATGACCACATCAAGTGACTTTATTCTACGAGAAGATAGGAGGTGATGGGAAGGCAGAAGAGGGACCCAGAGGGGTGGTGGTTCTGGAAGGAGGTGGGGGTTGGAACAACAGACCTGAAGGGAACCATAAGCAGGAATGGGGCAGCCATGAAACACGGCAAGAAGACACTTGCTCAGCCTCACTCACATCTTCCTTTATCCAGTCATTTCACTTTGCTCCCTGAGCGGGTTAGGTGCAAGGTGCCTCAGTTAACAAGACAGACACGGCCCCTGCCCTGGCAGAGCTCTCCATCTCAATACAGGGATCCTGTCATGGGAGCAGCCAGTGCCCAACTCAGAACATCAGAGTCAGCAGCTTGAGTCTTGAGATCTGGAAATATTCCATTGTTGAAATGAAGGTCAGAGAATTAAGCAATTGTTCACACCAGCACACAGAAGAAAGCCACGTCTTCCTCCCTATTCTTGGGTGAGCCAGCAGATCCCTCCCCTCCTACAAGCTGCCACAATGTAGTGACAAAAAGATGTTGGGGGTCTGGGCTCTTGACTTTCTCAGGAGCCCACACTTTAACAAGCACTCTCCAACCAGACCCCCGCACGCTTCCCCATCAACGACTCAATCAAGCGTTCACCAAAAACCTGATCAGCTAGCATGCCCTGGGCACCAGAATATCAAGGCAGCCTCATCCTTCATATCCCAAAGGAGAAACACAGGGGGAAAGTTTTTTAATACAGTATGTCCAGAGCCATAATGGAAGAATGTAAAAAGTGTTACAAGAAGAGGTGGGAGTCCTGGGAGTAATCCATCCAGAAAGGTTTCACAAAAGCCATTATGTCTAAAACTTGAAGGATGGGGGAAGCTCTCCATGGAACAGATGCAGGGGAATGGGCCTGACAACAGCCAGGCAGTGGGGGCTGCAGAGCCTCCCAGAGACAAAGTCGTGCCGGCTGAATTATGTCTACACAGGGAAAAAGCCTAGGAATATGTGTGTTTCATCATAGCAGACTGTTTTCTGGGTGACTTATATTTTAAAATATCCTTTGAAAGGGCAAGATATTTCATTCCACGATCCAAGTAGAGCATGAAATAAAATCAAGTACAATTTTGTTAATAATAATGTAATCTGAGGTACTGCGCTGATTATATAGATTTGTTAAGAATAACTTCTTTGCTTTTTGAGTAAAAAGGGATGAGAGATCAGTAAAAGATTGTTATTTTTAAATAGGCAGCAGTAAGATTTCCCAGAAAGCAGGAACTTTTATTTCTGTTGGCAGGTTACTATGCATGAGCCTATTTACTTTCTGAAATATTTTTTCTCGGATGAAAAATGTAGCTTTGGAAAGCGAAAGCCACGTTCAGAGCTAGCTCAGAGGTGATTGTGGTAGACATTACTAGAGCTTTCTGATATTTCCACTTTTTGTCCCCTTCCTGCATACACTGCAGAGTGACACCTCTCCTTCCCCCAAATTAACAAGACGACTCCCTCCGGGCCCTGCATCGTGAGCTGCAGTGACAAATGTTCCTTCTAAGTGGAAACACTTAAGATCCAGTGTGCATTCCTCCAAGGTCTCCTTCCACGTTTAAGCAAACTCAGACACACCATGTTGAGACAGAAGTGTCACAGGTTGAAGCCAGACAGTAACACAACGTGTAGAGGCAAGGTGCCCTGTAGATTTTGCCTCCTCATCAGATTTTGCACCAGTGAGAAAGAAACCTTTGTTGTAGTAAGCGCATGAGAATTTGGGCCATTCCCTAGCTGATCCACTTGTTTAGAACATGCAGAGGATCAATGAATTTATGCAGCCACGCCCACCTGCGTCATCTCAACCTGGATTAATGAATGACTGTGACTTCAAAATAGTTACAGTCATAAGCATAAAAATCTGCACAGAAAGTTGAGCTTTCTGATTGAAATGAAAACATGTGAGGCATAATATTTTTTCTCTATAATCAAAACAAAAGCAAAACAAAACAACACAACACAACTGAGTCTTCTTGTGTTCTGTAGATAGCAATACTGTAGAACCAGGAGTGGGAAGAGAGCCTTGGAGGTGGCAGGCGAGATATATGAACCTAGATCCTTCCTGTGTGACAACACACTCCTAGAGTGAAGTCCTAAAACAAACTCCTAACATCCCCCACAGAGGGCAATGGGATTGTTTGTGAGGTGACTATAACATATCATCAGGAGTTCAGTCATATAAACTGGGACAATGTGCATTTATTCTGAGACAATGCATACGATCACAGTTTCCAGAGAGGAAATGGCTGAACATCATCTCATGGCAAGTGTTCCTGCAGGGGGGGTCGGCAGAGGAAACCCCTAGGCCTTTCAGTTACAAAATGTACAACAGAGGACATCTCTGCTTTCTTATTCTTGGAGAAAGCTTTGCAGCTTTAGTTGACACAGTCGCTTCTTTTCCTTTAGATGTGACCACTTAAAAACTATCTGGTAGCAAACAGACTGACAGGCAAACTTCAAAGGACAGAGTGTTGAAAGGATCAATATCTCTTACAATTGCTCTAAAGAACCAGACAGCTTCATTTAAGAGATAATCGGAATTTCCTTTAGGAGAAAGAAGAAGGTAAACTTGAGAAGAATAAAAAGCAAAGCCATATTTAACAGCTCTGCTTGACACAGTCTTTGCAACTGTAAATGCACCATAAACTCAAAGATCAATAACTTCTATATTTAAGACACTTGATGCAATGCAGAGAATATTCTCCGCCCTTAAATGAGAACACATGGGATGGTATGGGAAAACACAGGATGACATTATTTTAAGACGACCTCTAAAATTCAGGTTGACCACCAAACTGAGAGCACTGTGCAAAAATAAAGCGTATCACTGGATATATCCCTTAAGAATATTTTTATGTGTACATCTACTTGGAAGCATAAAAAGGCATTGTAATATGGAGTTTATAATGTCCAGCTTTATTCAAAATATTCATAAAATGAGAACAGTCAAAAAGACTTGTGACCTGAGACTATGTCCCCAGAGCCACAAGGATAGGAAAAATAAAACAATACAAAATAAAAGAGGCCTAAAATTAAAGACTTCAGTGTGTTTTGGTGTAAAAATCTTAGTCTTTGGAGCCAGGCAAACCCGGAACTGAACACAGGTCAATTAGAGTGGGCAGACTACTTGATCTGAATTTCTGTACCTGCGAGACGGCGACCAGTCTACAGCGGGAGTCAACAAATTATAGCCAGTACTCAAGGCCTGCTAGGTGCCTATTTTTGTAAATAAAGTTTTACTGGAACGCAGACATACTCATTGTCTATGGCTGCTTTCTGTTACAGTGGCAAAACTGAGAAGCTGCAACAGAAACTGCATGGCCTGTAAAACCTGAAATATTTACTATCTGTCCTTTACAGGAAAAGTGTGCCAATCCTTCGTCTATAGAGTTGTCATATGGACTAGAAATTATTTAACACAGTGCTCAGCACATGGTCAGTGTTTGTATGAAATCATTATTCAAGTCAGCGAAGGTTAAGGTCATGTAAGCTAGGAAGAAAATGTTTTAGTCACCAAATCCTGTTGACAGATGAATTCTTAACCATCTTAGAAGAAACTCTTCCCCAAGGTGCTTCACTTAGGGGACAGCAAAGACCCTACCTGCTCTTTACGGAAAAATGACCCAGGATAAATGCCCATTAAAAGGACACCGAGAGACCATTTCTCAGCTATCAGACTGGCAAAGCTTCAGGTGACAGCATATTCTGTTGGCGTGGCTCTGGGGAAATGGTTACTCTCATGCATTGTTAGTGGGAGTGCAAGTTGCTGAAATTCTAGGGAGAGAAACTTAGCAATATTTAGCAAAGTTCCGTATGAATTGTACTTGTGAATCTTTGCCTTTACTTGGGTGTCTATCCCCAAGACAGCCAGCAAAACTACACAGGGGCACAAGGTTATTCATTACAGTATTTTTCTGTAAGAGCAAAAAACTGGAAGGAGCCTCAGTGTCCACCAGTAGGGTACTGGGGGAGAAAGTGTTAGAGCGAGCAGCCTGCGATCCATCCCCAGTTACCAAGGAGACACTGGGGTGGGGCAAGAAGGTAGGTGACCTGGTTTACGCTCCTTGGAAACACGTGGACTAGATGACAGGGCAAATAGATTAATGAGCGTTTTTGCTCTGGAGAGAGTCCTGATCAATGGAGTGCTTCAAGCAGGAAATCCCTGGTTTAAGATGTTATGGTAAACAAATCTTCAACCCACAGATTTATGAGGCATGACTGCCTGGACAGTGTCACAGGGGCTATTCAACTTTCTTAGGCATTAACTGGAGATGCTGCAAAATTAAATGCTCCTTGCGATGTGAGGAAGCTGCCAACCTCATTAGAAACCTCATCGATCACTGGACCAGAGAGCATGGATCTGGGGTGAAAAAGAAGGACCTGGGGAGCCACATGGGATAGCCTGGATTTCTCCCTGTGTTACCAGTGTCCCTCAGTCTCTTGGATCCTTGAAATTATTAGAGAGTTCCATACTGGACAAGACCCTGGATCTGACTCATCTCATTCTTTGTGTTAGCTTAGCCGGTGAGAGAAGTGACAAACATTTGTATACACTGATGGAAATCATCTCCAGGATACACTCTCAGTGAAAAATCTAAGTGCAGAATACTGTATATAATATGCAACTCTTCATGCAACAACAGGGCAAGGCTGTAGATATACATAAGTAGTAGATTGCATACACAGAAATATACATCAGAAGGTTAAACCAAAAGCTGATAAACATGGTAACTGTGGAAGAAAGAAGGAATCGAGCACAAGGGAAAGGGACGAAGGTGACATTTCTCTGAAAAAACTTCGTCATGTAATTTGTGCTTAGAGACATATAAATGTTATATATTCAAAAATGAAATGAAATCAAAAGGAAAAAAAATCTGTTGAAATGAAAAGGATTCTGAAACAAATGAGCCAAATTGTATGTAAAATTTAGGATATGGCCACATAAAGAAAAAAAATTTCAAGCAACTTTAGTTTTCAGTCTTTTGATTGTACGTCCTTAATGGAATATAAAATTTTTAATTTCATGAAAATTTTTAAAACTTCTTTCAGTAGTCTTATTATTAGTGGTAACATTGGTATTATTGTTATTTTTAAAATATTATAAATATATTAAAGTGAAACAAGTTCTGTTAAGAACCAAAATTTTCAGTAAAAAAGAAAAGAGATACAAATGTAATATCAGAGAAGTTAAAAATTCTATAAGGTTATATTTGAATTGGAAATATTTATGAGTTTAGGATTTATTTTTCTTAAAAAAAGTATTTCCTAGCTCCATCTATTGAAAAGTTTCAGCCCAGAAACCACGCCGCTCCAGAATTGATGAGCATCTCTAGTATTTACAGATTTATAGATTGTGGTTTCCAAACACCATTCTCCACAAAGGAGGACGGGCGCCCTGGAGGACTGGCTGACTCCAGGCCCGAATCCTGGATGGGTGGGGTACATCGAGTTGTGCTAGAAACATGGAAACTATAAAAGACCAGTGCCTGTGTCAAACAGACAAGAAGTCAACATGACGTGCTCCCCATGACCCAAAGGGAGCAATCTGAGTTCACACAGAATAGAAGGACAGAATAACAAGTTAAATGATACCACAGACAAATCCAGAATGTAAGCCTTTCTACAAGACAAGTGACCTGGCTTCTTCAGACATCAATACGTGAAGAAAGAGAAATGAAGCTGGGAGGGAATTGAGGGGAACCATCTAAATAAAGAGGCCGAACAGATCAAGATGGAATGTATGGGCTTTAGTAGCATACTGATTCAAACCAGTATCTGTAAAGACATTTCTGAGATGATCAGGAAATTTAACACCGATTGGGTATTAAAGGATGCTAAGGACTTTTTGTGTTTGGTATGATAGTGGCATTATGATTCTGGAAGAAAACACCCATATTTTTCAGAGATGTATAGTGACCTATGTAGGGACAAAATGACATAATATATGAGATTTTCTTTAAAATATTTCAGCCAAAAAAAAAAAATAGCTAAAGCAAGTATGGCAAAATCTTACTGAAGCTGGGAAATGTTCAATTTGCTGGTCTCTCTCCGTTTGTGTATTTTGACATTTTTCTTAATATGGAAGAAGAATCAAGCAAAAGACGCTCTCTCTCTTTCACGTGAAGTGAAGCTGCACCTGATTTTGCATGCCTTGTTTTAAGTTGGCCTGTGGGATCTGCCTGTCCAAGCCAGCCTCTGCCAGTAACTTTAAGAACTAAGTATGAGAACTTACTGTGGGACCTAACAGAGATGGTACTGACCGGAAATGTAGGCAGAGAAATAAATGAATCTTTGAAGCAATTAAAAAATGGTACAGGAAATGCTATCACAGTCCACCTGGTGATGAGCTATTCTCACTTGCTATTGGAGAAATCATGCATCTTAAAGTATTTTATTATTTCTTTTACATGCTCTAAGCAGTCTGCCAGCTTGATCAATGCACATAAAAACGTATTTCCAATATGATGAAAAGAACTAGTCAAAGTCTACTTTTGGACTAAGAAAGAAAAATTAAAATTACCTTTCTCGCTTTCAATAGCTGTATCTACATTGCAAGTTCAATATAAGATGCTAAATGCCACTGGGAGAGATCGATCTGATACGCTGCCATTCCGTTCCAAGAGCAGACAGCTTGGGAACTTTACTGACCCTTCCTCCACATTTTCTCACGTTATGATGAGTCCATTTTCTTTTCTTTTGGGGAGATGCTGATATAGAAATGCTTTTAGCTAAGCGCAACACGATCTCAGCCTTTCACTTAGAGCTAATAAGACCTAATAATTTTAATAATTGAGAAGATATCAATATAAATATAAATGTCTCTGTACTAAAACTATAGAACTGAACACAACATATGAGCTGAATAAGCTAGGAGAGAGTAAACTCTAGTTCCTGTAAATCTCTCCTTACACAACTTACCTTTTATACTGTTACACAGTTTAAGAAGCACTTTCAAATAAATCGCTCCATTTAATCTTCTGTCCACTCTGTGTGCAGGCAAGCATTTCATAAAGAAAGTAAAGCTCTACTTTACCAAGAAATTGAGTCTCAGGGGGCAAAATGATGGCCTATTCAAGGGCACACATTCCTGAAGTAGTGGCAGCAAGATCACTGATTTATCATCAATAAATTCCTTAGACTAAAACAGGACATTAGTAGATAAAAGTGGAAACACACTAACCCCTGCTTACCTTTCAAAGCCAATCTGCCGAAGCGTCTTTTCCCACGTCGAGCCTGTAATGAAGGAAGAAACATGGTCAGCACACATCAACTGTCCAGGTAGCTTTGCCCTGATTTTGCACCTCCTGCTAGGTATTTGGTTTTACATTTAAGTGGAAGACTTTGTTCTTCCTCAAATGGATTACTCCTCACCTCCAGCCCCCAAACAGCCTTTTAGAGAACATTCCACATAAGGATTTAAGTGCATAGCTCCTGCAAGGCCACAAAGCTCTGCTCCACATTCCTCTGGGAAAGCAGTAGGACACTAAGTCACTCTCGAAAAGCCAAGTGTGTCTGTTTCAGAATAAGGGGAGCAACACTTTGCTGTCAAAAATAATGAAATGGCATACTGTACGCTGTACTCTCTAAAATTCTACTTTTAGTTTTGTGCAGCACATGGAAAGCTAAACGACACACTGAAGTTACAACTCAGTGAGACACCATGTCTTTATCTCACCAAGGTGGAAGCACAGGGTGGACATTTCCCCCTTTTTTAAAGCTAAACATTTTAGTCAGAAGTCTCTTGAAGGCAGAAATTCTGTTTCAAGTGACAGGATTTGAAGAGTAGTAGACCCAATCCACAAAAGTACAGCTGGGTATAAAAAGGATTTTCTATCATTTTTCCATGCAGTAATTCTTCCCTACATTATAGACATCATAACATTCTGAGTACTCGATATAAAGAAAAGTGCTAATTTTTATCAAAGACTATTCTAATAAAAATTCCACATTTACAAGTTGTGCTTAACCCATAGTTTTACGTTTTCCTGATGCTCAGTCAGTGGCAAAAATATTTTGATGTCAGTAACTATTTCAAGAAACACCCACCTAGTCCTAAATTGTGCTGTGCACGAGTCGCTTGATAGTCACAGCAGATAATTACTGCCTTTTTGTGCAATTTAGTTCTGCAAACAGGAAGCAGTGGATTCAGCAATGGTCTCCAGAGGCAGCTAAAAACCTACCCAGCTTCTTTTCCTAAAGTCACGATAAACCAGGATGGCGCTAACGGTGCCTTCTTGAGAACTCTGCCTCACATGCTTAATCTTCAGGTGGCCACTCAGTGTCTCCTCAACATTAGGCAGACTTTCTGGAAAGGCAGGAGATTATACAAGACTAGCTTCCTGGGCCCCCTCAGAGACCTGAACCAGTCTCAAGAGAGCACAAGCATGGTGTTTGACCACAGGGTTTGGGTTCATACTATTTGGCTACGATCTAGCATTTTAAATAATTTTTATAAATAATCAAGGACTAAATGTCAGATATGAATCACATATATATGCACATACAAATTTAAAGCAGATTCAGGCTTATCTCATTGATGAAGTCACTTCTGATCCAAGTGAATTCCAAAATGCTTTGCTGAGTAGGAGTGAAAGACACGGAATTTCAGTCACAGCCCAGGAATTTCTCATGGCCCCTGGCCCAGGGGAGGGGGCCCCATATGAATTCCATCTGTGCTGCGAGTCACATGTGAAACAATTGAGAATCTCCATCTCAGGAATTCTTTGAAGACAATTATCCTGCCTCTGAGATCCTAGTAATTAAGACACTGGCAAAGAATACACAACCTGAGTCAGAATCCACGCTGTGTTCAAGGACAGCTGCCAACTGCTGGCCCAAGGTGAGAAGTGGAGAGACTGAGTGCCCCGCCAAGCGAGAACCAGACAGTCTGGGGCAGGCCAAGTGGGCAGGGTCTGGGGAAGGTGGGGGTGGGTGCCGAGGGGGTGTAGATGCCACTGTTCCTGCCATCCCTTGCTTCCAGTGATAAAGCATCTTTTAAATTTTTCTACCTTTTTTCCCCTAGATCTTCTCAGTATATTCCTAAATTGATTTTTTATATAAATTTTTAAGATTAACCCCCTTTTTTAATAGATTCAATTTATTATCAAGGTAAAATTAAGATAAACGACTTTGCTAAACTGCACCGAAAGGCTTTTAGAAGATGGAGCTTTTATTAGGAAATAAGAAATAGGTTCCATCTTCTTATTTCTGAGAAAAGTAAGCTTATTCAAACAGGCAGGAAAAGTTAAAATTTTTTGGTGCAGAACTTCCAGTACTCCTTAAGATAAATATTACTAAGCCAACCAACCAAGCACAATAGAGCTGGTGGAACAACGACTTTCTTCTAGTCACGAGAAATCAACTTAATAAACTGAATGTCTTCCATACCATAGGCATCCGTCAGTATTTGCTGTTGATCCCCTACTAACCATCTGAAATGTTAGGTGGAGGACTGACTAGATTAAAATATGGTTTCTGCCCTCAAACACCACATACCCTAGAGGTTTGGGTTTTTATGTCTTTTGTGAGCACTTAGTCATGATGAAACGAGAAACACACAATAAATGGAACAGACATATTCAGGTCCTTTGGCACCAAGGATATTTTCAGCAGCCCATTATTCAGTTGCTGGGGAATTGTTTTAAAGCCATTAACCATGCTTTACACGGTAAGGTAATACTATTCTCCTCTGCCAGAGCTGTCCAACAAGTGGAGAAAAGCAGAGAAAACAAAAGCGGCTGGCAGACTTCTTTGATTCAACACTTTTTAAATGAGATTTATAATATGGACAAGTCTAAAACATGTTACACTCTTCAGAAAAAAGCAAACAGCAACAACAAAAAGAAAAATACGCAGCATAGAGAAACAGACATAATTCATAAGACAGATTTTTCCTTTCCAACGTTAGAAGAAGTAGTTAGAAATAATGAATTGTGATTCTTCACTTTAAAAAATTGCCCTATAGCACAGGCATCCTAAGAACAGAACTGAAATCTAGAGTGAAGGATCCCAAAGACCAGGGGCTGGAAACAAACCCTCTGAATGTCATTTGGTCTGCAGAGTAAGTTTCAGGATATAAGCCCCTATGACAAACTACCTTTTACTATCCTTCAACGCTGACACTCCCATGACTCCAGGGGGAACCACCACATGGAAGTGTAGGACACGTCCTCCTGGGATAAATCAATCAACAATTGCCCCTTTACAAAATACACAAAGCTCTGTCTGTCCATTCTCATCACTCTCCCTCTTGCACCCCATCTACCTATCAGCCTCTGCCGGTTCCACATTCCCTCCTCTTTCCACGAGAGAAAGAAGTCACGGGCTCTTCCTTTCTTTGGGAGCTGCTTTCCCCAGGCCAATGAGTTGTTCTGCTGGGGCTCCAGTCACACTGCCTCTCCCTCCCTGGCTGGGGAGGCGGGGAGATGTGGCCAGTCCCCGCAGCACCCTGTCTCCCTCGCCACAGGTGATAAGGACGGGCACGTGACCAGCTAGGTCAGGCCAACATGGAACCCGTCCTGGGCTGGCTATACTGCTCGCCTGTCAGAGAACCAGGAATCATGCCAGCCCGGCCTTGATGACGTTCACTCTGTGGCCATGGTCCCGCCACACAGAGAAAGGCTGTGTGAGAGGAAAGAGGGATCCAGGAGCAGAGGTAAGCTGGGAGAAAGAGAGAGGGCTCCTGAAGGCATCCCTGTCTCTGTGCGCAGTTGTTCCTGATGCCCTAGCCTCCCCACCACTCCAGTTACAAGAGGCAAACATAATCTGTGTTGTTTACTCTAGTCTTACCTCTAGCTTTAACTTTGACATTTGCATCTCAAAGAGCACCGAATAGGAACAATGAAAATAAGATTTTAACCATGCTTTGAGGATCCAAATTTTAGGTGGGAATGAAAGCATGTTAAATAAATTCTAGCCATTTTTTGCCATATTTTAAATCAAGAGAGTGGACGTTCTCCCCCAACTTAACATAGCAATAAAAACAGCTTACACTTAGACCCTTACCAGGTCCTAACTTTCTATGTATTAGCTAATTTAATCCTCGCAAATACTCCATCAAATCAGTACTATTATCATATCCCCATTTCAGGTGAGAAAACTGAGGGCTGGAGAGATTCAGGACCCAGAGCTAAGGGTCTCAACTTCCTCCCTCACCGTGCTGTCACACAGGGGGCTATGTTCCCGTCCTCCTTTCATTCTTCTCCTTCTTATCAATTGCCTCTCGCCCCTATCTGACTATTATATGGAATTCAAAATTATTTTAAATTCCCCAAAGTTTTGTGTGTCTGATGATTACTTTTAGAAGCATGGGCATGCCTACAGCAGAGGTTATCTGTCACCACAGCGCTTCTCACACCACCTTTCATCCAGGACCTACAAATTTTCCTGCATTAATTGCGTTCAACACTCAGTACTCTTGGCAGGGGTTCAGTGTGTACAAATACATGCAGACAGAAGGCCATTGCCAACATGTAAACTGTAGATGAGGAAACAGGGTTGATCATTTCTTACGTCTTCTCATCTTTCTGTGGCAATGGTTTAAAACAACAGCTTTGCCTGTTGCTTGAAAGCAGACATCTGAATTCTAATGGCTCTGCCTCTAGTCATCATATTTCCTTAGACAAGGTGCTCATGGGTCTCTCTTTCCTTGGCATCATGTTAAAAAGTGTTTGTCAGGTCCCTTTCAGTTTGTCATTCTATGTTTTCAGAAATGTTACTGAAAATGCAAAAATCTCCATCTTTATGTTGTAAATTGGTTACTCACTCTATTATCATGTTTCCTCACTGATTACTTATATCAATTGTGGGGGACTTGAATTGGCCACCCCAAGATATGTCTCTTTGCCATGAGGGAGGATTATTTTGGGCTGGTTACTTTTAAAAATTGCAGACAGGAAAGAAAATCTGAAAAGTAGAATTTACCTACCCCTTGTTAAGAGAGATTTACATTGTAAAGGAAATCTCCATCTGTACATGCGTCTCCCTCTCTGTACCAGGAAGAAGGGGGGATGACCTTATCTCTAGAAACTCTCATCAATGTGGAAGGCAAGGACTCAAGTCTGCATAGTAACCTGACTCTTGTTTACGGTGCTTTCCTGGTAACCTCCCGTAACTGACTCCCCCCACCCCCAACATCCTCCTTTGTCTTTAGCTGAAGATGATATTTAAGGTGGTGGCTTCAGCCATTTTGGTGAGTTGCTCAGGTTGCCTGAGCCTCTCCCATGTATACATGTTATAAAGCTGTGTTTAATTTTCTCCTGTTATTCTGTCTCATGTGAATTTAATTCCATATCCCGCCAGAAGGACCCAGAGCGGGTAGAGGAAATCTCTTCCTCCCCTACACAATCGTTCTTTCAATCAACTTGTTGCTCAATTTCTAATACAAAAAAAGTAACAGTTTTTCCTATAGGTTTCATAATGAGTGGTCAAATGAGGCGTAGATTTTCTTCTAACTCAACAGTTTTACACCAAGTATGTCTCAGACATTGAGAGCCACTTGAACTTGGACCTGCATCTCTGCTTTTTTCAAAATAACTAGCAGAAAAGGACTAATAATTCAGAGAAGTGGTGGACTTTTGCCAGTATATTCCCATAAAAATGGAAGTATTTTCATATATCATAGGGGCTGCTAAGTGGCTGAACATGCAAACTGGCACAGAAATTGGTGATGAAACACTCAAATATCAGGAAATTATACCACATATAAGTTTTCTGGTGGATGTTCCTTTACATTATTTCAAACTCTTGAAAGGATCAGATTTCCACATCCAATCAAAGATTCAAGATTTTTTTTTAAAGATTCAATTTGTTTCCTTTTTCTCCTCAAATCTCCCCAGTACATAGTTGTATATTCTTAGTTGTGGGTTCTTCTAGTTGTGGCATGTGGGACACCGCCTCAGCATAGCTCAATGAGCGGTGCCATGTCTGCGCCCAGGATTCGAACACATGAAACACTGGGCCGCCGCAGCAGAGCGTGCAAACCCAACCACTCCGCCACGGGGCCAACCCCCAAAGAGTCAAGATTTTACCACGCCTTGAACATGGAACATAATGTGAAATTCTAAGGGAAAAATAAATTCCTTTCAATTGACTTATAGTTACATTTTGCAAAATTAAGATGCTCTTGTGTTAAATTATAGCTGAAATCCATTTAACCCCAGAAATACTTGCTCTAATGGATGAGATATACCCAAGTACTGTAATTTTCCCAGCCAATGAGCAATTTCAGCATTTTGGCTTGAACGGTGAGATCTACAAAATTTTGGAAGTTGTGGCATAATTCCAAGATGAGATTTGTCATTAATGGTCAAAAGTAACTGTAAAAGAGAGAGAAAAAACATTCTTTACCATCCCTTAATTAATAATTTTCATATTAAAGGACCAAATATTTTTAAAAGCATCATTTCACCTCTACCTAATCCTCTGCTTTTGTAATGTCAATTATCTCCTGTTCTGATCATTAACATCTAGATGACACCCATTTATGTATATAATAATTGGCATTAAGTTGCACACTTTGGATTTCATCCCACTTATCCTTTGTCAATTCTTTTCATAATATGTCTTAATTTTCCATCATCTAAGGCTGATCACTTCATAAAAGATGAAGGTCAGATTCACCAGTCTCACCAACAACATGGCAGAATATACAGATCACGGTGTGCTTTTCAAAATGAGCAACTTTTACGTTTTTCCTTATTTGTAAAATAATATAGGTCATCACAAAACATAAGAATACTTATAATCTTTTATTTTTGCAAAAATGTCTCCACACAGTAAGACTCTCACATCCATGCTTGTACATATAAAATAGGGCTCATCCTGTTTTGAAACCTGCTTTAATCACTTAATAATATATAAGTCTTTCCACGTCAATAAACATAGGCATATAATCATTTTAATGCCCATACAGTATTCCATAATTTAACAAAATGCAAGTCCTTATTCATTAATATATAAATTATATCTACATCTTGCTATCATACATAACAATGTGTTGAACACATTTTACATATATCTTCGAACATTTGTTCAATTACTTTAGGATAAATTCCTAAAAGTAGAATTACTGCATCATTATATATGCATATGTAAAAATTTGACTATCAAAATTTTATTCAAATACATGTATTTGATTGAACTCGGTTTTCTGAATTCTTTTTATCTTTTACATTTTATTTCAACATATTTTCATAAATAGTAATGAAGTTGAACAAGTTTTCTTAGGTATATAAGCAATTTTAACATTTTCTTTCATGACTTGCCTCTTCATACTCATTGTCCATTTGTCTATTAGAGGTTTGTCTTTTACCCTATTGATTTTTAAGAATGCTTTATATATCAGGGTCACTAATCTCAAATATGGCATGTCTTCAGCAAATACATTTGTCTTCTAGGTTCAAAATTTCAATATCTAATTATTTTATTTTCCTGAATAGAACTGATGAATATTTACACTATAAATTAATTTCTATCATTTTCAGTTTTCAGGTTTACATGTTTGTTGCCCGAGCAGGTGGGAACAAATGTTACACTGGTTTCTTTGATTCTCATGAATCCCCTAATATCCAAACATCTCAACTCCAGGAGTTCTTGAATGAGCATAACGCATGTTTTACTCTCATTCTGAGTTGACTGGTCAGTCTGCAAACACCCATCAGCTCTATTCACCCTTTGCAGAGACCAAGACGAGCTATTCACAGATCACCAAGTCTGCTCACAAACATGCCACACTCGTCCATGAGTGGGGGATACTACACCATTTTAAAAGATCTTCCTATGAAAATTACTTTCAAATTACTCTAAAATGAAATGTAAACCCAAAATAGTTAATTTCTTCATCAAATAATGGATTTTTAAAGATAATCCTTGACTATAAAATTTCTGCTTTGAGATTGGATCTGATTGGCAGTCTGTGATGCTTGTTATAGCAAATTCCCATGAAGATAGCTGTGGACACACTGGAAAAGAGAAACACACACACAGTAAATCTATCTTCAAGAATCTGGGAGGAACTTGCACTAGGAGGTCAACTGAACTGAATTATGAAACTCAACTCGTAGTGTTTTGTGCTTATGTTTCCCATGGAAAGCAAACAGCCAGCCAGTCTTAAAGAAGACAAGAGTATGTTTCATTCTGTCCCCACTGTGTGCCTCCTGGTTCATAAACACAAGGTCCACACTAAACAGAAAGTGGACAATTGTGCCTTCTCTGGACAGGATGCCTCTTTCTGAGGAAGCCAGACTTTGCTCCCATCATCATCATCATCATCATCACCCTCCCCTCTCCTATCCTCCCTGCCTTCAGTTATCTTTCCATATCTAGTGCAACACTCAGAAACAATTGACAATAAAGTTTGTGTGTGTATGTATTTATGTTTGCCTCTGCACGTGTGTATATTTGTGTTTGTGCATGTATTTGTGTCTTCTGTGTATGCACATTTGTGTGTATGTTTGTGTAGAGTGATGGGCAGGAGGTAAGGGCACCAACTCCCCACTGCCCCGTGTTTTGGGGACACATGGTGCTCATCAGTGAACAGTTATAAGATTAGTCAGGGTCTCAAAATGCCTGGTAGCTCCCCACCCTGAGCACTGGAACCAGCCTAAATATGCAGTAATTACACACATACGCTATTTGGATAAAATACAATGGGATAGTATGCACGATAAAGTTAGATTTTTGATAAAAAGTAATAAGATAACTGAGAGACTTGGAACCTTTATATAACTTAATTGAAGTTATAGTTGACATGATGTCACACTCATCAAAATCCAGGTTTCCATGACTCCAGATTATTTTTGCTGTTTCTTCAGCAAGAATGTTTAGAGACACAAGATGGTCAAGAATAGAATCTAGGGAAAACTAACAAAATTTAAAGAGCAGGTTAAGAAAGATTCCAGTTAAGAAATAAAAAGAAAGCATAGCGATGTGAAAGGAGGAACTTTAGCAATGAGGGAGCCAAATACAGTAGAGAGGCCAACGTCCACAAGAGAGGGGAAGACTGGTAATGTGTGTCAGCAAAGCTTCAGTGGAATTAGAGACAACACAGTGTGAAAGGGCAGTGAGGTGAGAACTAAACGGAAGGTTGGGAAGTGGAGACAGCAAGGCAGACTCCTCTTTGTAAAAGCCAGGCCATACTGACACAGGGAGGGCTGTGGATGGAGGTGCGGGTTGAGAGGAGAGCTGGAAAACAAGGCCAGCCAAGAGGACTGTGGCTCTTTCAGGCTGAGACACAAGGCGTCTTCATGAGCCGGAAGACACAAGAGGAAGGATACTCCAAGGTTCCTTAGTTAGCTCAGAGAGGAGAAGATGGAGCAGGCAGAGGACTCTGAGACCAGAGGAGACAGACCAGGGAGGAAGCCATGCAACCACATTTGCAGCAGGGGTTGGGCACTTCAAGCAGTTCTCTTTCTCTCTCTCTCTTTTTTTTTTGGTGAGGAAGATTGGTCCTGAGCTAACATCCATGCCAATCTTCCTCTATTTCATATGTGGGATGCCACCACAGCGTGGCTTGATGAGTGGAGTAGGTCCGCACTAGGGATCAAAATCCATGAACCCAGGCCACCCAAGTGGACCATGCGAACTTAACCACTACACCACTCAGCTGGTCCAAGCAGTGCTCTTTCAAGAGGGAGGGAAAGTGAGGAATGTAAACAATGGGTACATGAAAAAGCATCCTGGTTTGTTGCCTATTTGGATAAATGCAGTTACTACACAATCTAGATACAGATGACTCCTTTCAAGAAATTATAAAATATAGCACAACAAAATTATGCAAAATAAAGCCATCTGTTTTAGACTGTTTAGAAGGTATTTAAGGATACCGGCCACGTTCTTCACTAGGAAGAATAAATTTTTATTGCAGAAGTTTGGAAAGCTAGGCTGCCTCTGAATTGACCCCATGACGTGCTCTGAAATCTACTTTAAAAAATAAACCTCTGATATCCATTTGTTTATTTGTTTTCTATCTCCTTCTCATAGAAAGTTGACTACAGAAGCCATTTCCAGGAACTGTAATTTCAGCTGTTTCGAAGCCAGATGAATGGGAGTTTCCTGCAGTCTCGTAATTATTACATTTGCCCAGAAAACTGCTTAAACTCAACTTGAGACTTTTAAAATGCCATACTTCTATAATGCATCAATGCTGTTTACTTGAAACTCTAAGATGCTCGCATAAGATCCCATCCTGCTCATTCTCACATGAACTTCATGATATGGCTTGAGATAAAAATTTAATGAGATAAAGACCTATAGGAAAATCACTTAACAAGTGGAAAGTCATCTGAAAGTGCTAATTGTTAAAATTCAGTCTAGGATCCACTTCTGGTGGTGTTCAGCTTTTGGGAATACAGGGGGATACAACATTCTGATGATCCATGAACAGCCCGTCAGAAGCAAGGCCTGAGTTTTAGCAGGAGACCAAGCTAGAGAATCCCCTCACTGAGGCACCAGGAGCCTGGAAATCTTGATCCCTATGTCACCACTTCTCTATAAGGTCATATTTAATTCATGTCCACTTATTTTCTAGGCCTCACATACAAAATTTTACACTTAATGGTACACAGCTTTTATCCTTTCTTAAACTAGCTTGCCATTTCATATACTTTGAGTAGATGACACCAAAGATGCTAGTTTCCCTTTATTTCAGGCTGTCAGGCTTCGCTCAAGACCAAAAATAAAGTACCCGCCATTTCAGCAGGGCAGATGGCAATAAGTCAGCTCTTGCACCAGAACAACTTTGGCCTGCACCCCTCCTCACTCCTTGCTGTTGTCAGCTATGATGGCGGACACACGCTCTAGCTCTCTGAGCTGGTCAAGTCATCTCTGAAACGAGCATCAACAGCACCTTCACACAAATACTGTGCGGACACGTATTTGAGGCCCTTACGCAGCGTGTGGCATGAAGTAGGTGGTGGATAACTGGTAGCCGCTACTAATATAAGGCTCTCAACTAGCATTTGAAATGAATAATGCTGCCATGTAGGCAGTACTGGGAGGCCTGAGAACATTAACTACGTACAATAGCCACAGCCCAATTTCCCTCTCCATCCCCTGTCCCAACACACACACACACACACACACACACTCTCACACTCACTCACACACACTTCAACAAAGGCATGCATTAAAATGTATAGAGAATAAGCTTTGGCATCGTTTCTCTTTCTAATTTGGCACATCGTTATGTTTTGTGGTTTGTTTCAGTTAATCTATGTTGTATATATACTTTTGCTTTTACTGTGTGTTTGCCAAAACTCCTAAAATTATCTTACGGGAATGGCATAGAGTGTGTAGTTAGATTAAACCCACAAATAACTTCATTCATTTAAACTTAAGTCCTTCATAAAGAGCTTACCAAGCTCATAAAATTATTCAGATTCATAAAATTATTATGAGCCTGTCCCTTAAAAGTACACATGAGAACGTGAACTGCATATCAGGGATCCTGTCATTTCTGCAGGAACAAAAAGAGCAGAGCTCCTACGCTGCCAGTCCCAGGTGTGGACCACAAGAAAGGAGCCAGAGTGATGCAGCGCAAAGGTGACCAGCAAGCTGTCTTAAAAAAACAACTGCATTTTCTCCAATAAAAATGCACTTACATTCTTTTGAGAGGAGGAAGAAGAAAACGTAGCTTCCGTTTTCCTATTTGCCAGTATTTATAGAACGCTGCCGGGTATTCAGGGGAGGGTGCTTTGTTTCACAGGATGAGGGTCCCGCTCATGCTCCTCTGTGCATCTTCTATGGCATTACAGCCCCTTCATATGGTTTGTGGCTCTCTTTACATGAACTACAAACTCCCCATTGCCAGAAGTGTGTGCCAAATAGTGATGCTCACTTGTACAAATCAAATAAAGAAACACTGGCGGACATTCTGATTGACGGAAATTTTATGAAAAAGAAAAACTCGTGAAGCATATTTAGTTTAAACTTACAATAGCAGCTTAGTTTGTGTTTTCCCTGAATGTGGGTCACCTATAAAGTTCAGACAAAAGGCTGCAATACTTCTTTATTACATAGAGGGCCCAGTGCTTTGTCATTCTTCATTTGTAATATAATTGAGAAAAATATATACTGTGACATATCATAAAATATTAAATGTATGTAGGAAAATCTCATCTCACCATCTGTCACACATTTTAGAATTTTGATTTCAAGATTACTTTATTCCTGGAAATAAATACCACATATGTCTAAATACTCAATTCTATAATTATTGTAATTATCTTTGCACTTAAATGTCAGATATTATCTTTGGGTTAATATTGTGAAAATAAATGGACTTGTAATTTAATAACATCCATGAAAACAGGTAAAAGTAAGATATTATTTCAATGAATACTTATTAAGCCCTAATATATGCTAGGCAGTGGGAATATAGCAGTAAACACGGATCTTACAGTTTACCGGGAGAGAAGGAGCAAAAACAATCAGGCTATATGTATATACACACACATACATACTATGGAGAAAACAAAGAAGAGAGTGGGGTGAGGGAGATAGTTAAAATGAAGTGAAACTTTTCCAGTTTTTAAGTTTGTTTGGGTTTTTTTTGAGCCACATTCAAGGTGGGTGATGAACTACAATCTGAGGTTTGACTTACATGGCGTCCTTCACTCATCCTAAGCTAACACGCCCTCTTTAACTGGCTGCCATCACTTAGAGAAATAGTAATTTTTTAATTTCAGATATTAGAAAGTGCCCCCCTAGACAGGCTTCCCTCTCTGCTTCAGTTTGCATTCCGGGGTGGAGACCTGTACTGGGAAAGGTACAGAAGATGAGTGGCTTCCAATGCCAGCCTGAGGGAGGATGCAGAAGGTGAGGGTTGGACCCTCAGGGGCATTTGTGGCTGACCACAGCCTAGAGAGCAGGGGTGTGATGGAGGCACCTGATCAAGACGTCTTCCCAACTCCATGGTCGGTAGCATCACATCGACAGCCGGGAATCCACCCCAGCCGGGGCATTCGTGCCAGGGAAATTGGCAAATACTACAAACCAGGAGGTTTTCCTTTAACAATCTGGTTGTTTCCCAGTGTACCACTGGGTGGGATATATTTTCTAGTGACTATTTTAGCAAGTGAAAAGGCTCAACTCTATCAGGCAGATGAAACAGGCTAAAATTGGAGGCTTTGAAAATCTGGACCCAATAAATCAACTAAAGAGAAAAGCAGGTTTACAGTGAACTCAACTAGGTAGAAGCTTCAGTAATCAGACTTTCATTTGATAGGAAGCTAGGCATTTTTTTTCCCTCTAGTTCTCTGCTTTTAGGGAAAAAGGAATAATTGAAAATGAAACAAACTGAAAGAAAGATTTAATGAAAAAGACGGTGTCCAGGCTATTTCTGCACATTCAGTAAATAACCACATCCTCTCTCCAGGTCCGGTCTGCAAAGATGAACAGCCATCGAGACTCTGAGAAGTTGTTGCTGGAGCAAGAAGGTGAGGGCATCGTACAAAGATGTGCGGCAGCAGGGATCTACAAAGCTAACTGTCTGTTGACTAGAAAACACAAACTGAAGCCCCTACTGAACTAGTCCTCATTTTTCCTGAGGTTTTATTGGAAATGACTGAGTAACTATGCAGTCCGAGAGCCAAACATACACAGCCCTCATCCAATCTGCTTCTGTGAAACAAAGAACGAAAATGTTGTACTCATTGCTAGTTTCACTTAGCAGCCACAAGGAACAAGGGGCAGCTGTGCGTCTGTCCTCGAGGTCACATCCAGTAGAAGGAGGCAAGCTGCACACTTCCTGAATGTCTTCCTCTGCATCTCTGCTCTCTCCAGAGACCGAGGCCACTTTTCCAAGCATTGTTATCTGCTTCGCCTGTCAACTCCCTCAGACGTCAGGATTTTCCTTTCTTTTCTTTACTTTTTTGACAGAGATCCCTTTTGGAGCTTGAGTTCTTGGCCCAAAAAAGCATCCATGGGGGACTTTGCTTTCCACACAAAACTTGAAATTGGTTAGATGGGGAGTTTCCAGGCCACAAATTGGGGAGGGCTCCTCGGGCACCGCCCCCCCCCCGCCCCAGGCTGTGGAGAGCGGCTGAGGTAACACTGCTCTGCAATGGCCAAGACTTTTCTTCAGAATCATGCTTTTTACTGATAAATATTGCGAACATTACATTCACATATAAGAATGTCTGACTAATCTCTTGGCACAGGGCAGAATCCCTGAGTTTTAAATTTGAACCAGTTGAAAGGCAATCAATACACATTTAAAGTACGAAGCAAATATCTGACTTTTTAAAAGTTTATGTACATACAGTATTTTCAAATTTGAGGTATTCAGTAGTACCTAAAACGAAGGGTAAAGCTTTCTTGGACAAACTGCAGAACTTCCCTCCCTCTTTGTGGTTTTCCAGTAGCCCAGCTCAAGCCAAGCCAGACGACCCTGCTGCAGACACAAGCTTTTCTGGGAGCTGATAACTACAGCAGGCTGCCTTTATTTTCTTGTGCACTCTCTATGCTCAGGTCAAACTGGAGATACAAAAACTGCATTTTTAGGGGGATAAAATGTGTATGACGAGGGCAGGAGACCAAACCCCAAAGAACTTAGACGTGGATTAACGTCTTTAGTCTAGGGAGGATTCAAGATTTCATAAGCATTCACTTCTTAATAGCAATACCAGACCTTCCCAGGGTGACCCACAGTTCCTCCAGCAGCCTTTCTGAGGTGAGGCCACGTGGAAGTAACAGGGCCGACTCACAGACAGCAGGAGAGAGCACAAACCTCCCAGGCCTTTGGCTTTGAGACCAATGGCAATGTTTCCACGTTACAGGAAGGGAAAGGGGCCTATGAAGTCAACCCAAAAGTCTTCAACGCAAAGATCTGTGAGTTCTGATCCAGGGTGCAGTGTAACATAGGAAAGCTTCTCATAAAGCGAGCCCGGCAGACAGCAGTCTTAAGGAAAGAGGAACAGAGGCGCAGCACCTCCACGCAGAGGGGCTGCCCCAACAGTCACGGCGGGCACTTGCACGAGGCGATCACTGCGCCGCTCGATTTCCTACGCTGTGATTTCGCTGCTCCACAAGTGCCCCTGACCTCCCTTTGGAGAGGAAGGAGGCAGAGCTTTATTCTATTTATTTAATCCCCAGTTCTTAAACAGCACATGCATGCTTTAAATAAAAATATGAAAAAGGGGTATCGTAAATGAATAAATGTGATAAACAAGGAAAAACTGGTTTCCCAAGTCAAGTCCTTGGCCCTAATGCCATCACATTCTAGTCCACAGGTACAGAGCAAAACCAGGAGGTTCTTCTGGAGCCAGCATTACAATAGCCAAAAGCTCCCCTTATTTATTAGTGACCTAAAGAGATTTGTGGCCGCTTTTCTTAGCGCATCCATTTGTCTCCCATTCTCTGGCCGAACGTCTCTTCCAGGCTGTAACTCAAAGTGGAGAAACATTTGGAAACAGCCTGGGAAGCTTTCGGGATGAAAGGCACAGAGTAACACAAGTTTGGTCACAGTGTCTCAAAGCTAAACACTGCCCTTTCCTATTTGTGTGGAACTTTAACAGCACTTCACTTTCATCCCTGCTTAATGCTTTAATTCGGATGCATTAACGGGAAGAGAAAAAAAGATTCCTGGTTTGTCCTAGTGCTGACTCAAAAAGATTTACAGTACTTTGCTGAGGTTTTGGCTGACTGCAGGCTCCCAGCTGCTGTTGAAAAGGTATCCATGCATCAGTCTTTATGTAAACACGCGCAGCATTAACCGCAGCTGCAGCGTCAATTAGAGCCACAGAAAGTGGTCTTGTTTATGTGATGAGCTGGAGCACCTCAACTGACGCCCTGCTGAAGCTTGGAGCTCTGAAAAGGAAAGCAGGGAAAGGTGTGGAGCGAACTGCGCAGGCTCACAGCTCACGGGCTACCCCAAGACATCCCGGGGCGGTGTGAATGGGGACCTGGGGACGCCCCCCCATCATGCTGTCTTTACTGAAGTAATTCAGAATGGTGCAGAATCGCCACAGGGGCAAAGAAATTCTGAATTAGTTTGATTGGTTTTCTACACCTTTTCCTTTATCTTCAAGTTAAGATTGGAAGGTTGAACAAAAGCAGAAAAAGCTCTTACTAATTGCTTACTGTAAACTATAATTCTCCCCTTTGAGGGGCGGGAAGAACGCCATCCTCGAGGCTGTGAGAGTATTCCCTGCCAGCCCTTTGACAGAGGCTCCTGTTCTGGTCCACAGGTTTTTAAAACTCTTCCAGAGTGTGTAATGGAGTTTGAGACAATTTGGTAAATGGACAGAATGTTAGAGTGTATACACTGGCCCCAGAAGCTCCCTTTACAGGGGGCCTGGTGTTTCCCAGCTGGGGCAACGGAGGGCACTGACATTTCTGGAGCCCCATTCTGCTGCCACCTGGGGACCTGCGCTGTCTGATCACAGTTGCTTTTTCAGTTTCTCTCTATACTTTAAAGAGAATAAAATTATCATTCTAAAATATCTTTTGCAAAAACAAATGTCCAGGGAGCTATTAAAGATAAGGGGTTGATAATTCTGTCACAAAGAGCAAATGGCCTTCAGTTCAGAGAAAGAGGGACAAGACGTCCCTGCAGGTCAGCTCCACTGTGTGCCCCAAAGCACCGGGCGGAGGGGTCAGCACGCTTCACGTGACTTTTCTTAGCCTGTTTAGTTTAAAATATCTATAGAATAGCTCATTTTAAATCGTAGAACTTCACAGTTACTACCTTAGATTTCAATTATAAAATTAGGGACTCCGCTATGCAACTGGATGACATACAAGTTGCTTGTGATTTGGTCTGAGGGGTAGATCTCAATGGAATCATCATTCTGTCTCTTCCCTATTTATCTGTCATCTATCTAAACATATATCTATCTACAATTGTAATAGGCTCTAGAACTGAATATTTTCAAAGGATTTTTCCTTATTACACAAATAATGTATATTCATTTAAATAATGAGTAATTCCACCATCCAGAAATTAACCACTGTTAATACATTGGTATATATCCTTCTGATTTCCTTTTGTTGTGTGTGTGTGTTTGTGAGAGGGAGAGAGAGAGAGACAGGGAGAGGGAAATCATATACACTGTTACAGAATGGACTTCTCTCAACTTCATGCGGTAAAATGTGTCCTTTCAATACAGATTCTTCAAAAGCACAATTTTTAACAGTGACGAAGCATTCTAGTGTATGGATGTATTCTAATTTAATTAGCTAATTATTCAGGACTGGGCATTTAGACTGTTTCCATCTTTTTTGTCTTGCTAAATTATGGATAAGCCTGTGGGTGTGGCTGCCCCTCTGCACGTCCTCAGGGGGACACACATCCTTAGATAAAGAAGTAGCAAGAGTATGGATATGTTTGTGTCTTTTAATACTTGTAACTAAAAATGTCCTCTGAAAATCATGTCAATTTATAAGTTGAACCTTATGAAATTGGTGATAGTTGACCAATTTTGCCTATGAAAATAATTTCATATGACTCAACATACCATAAATATGACCTTTTTTACCAGGAGTCTTAATAACCCCACTTCATTAATTTACTTGTTCATTTGGATGACACGAGTGGAGCAGCCACTGCCTGCTAAACATCGTCCTACTGGGCCCTACGTATAAATCCTTGTGTACACCATCCCATTTGCAGTTTAGTGTAGAGAAGAGAAGCAATAGAGACACGTATATGACTAAAAATTACAGCAAGCTTTAATAAGGAGAAGACAGAGGGGGAACATTTTAAATTCGGAGGGGAAGGGGCGCTTAAGCAGAAAGGACGAAAAGTAGGGGAAAGACCTTCCAGACTGAGGAAAGGGCAGGAGAGGACCTGGAGGCAAAGGTGCTCATGAACACATGTGAGAGCCCACCGAACACAGGTGGGGGGACGTGGTACTCCAGGCACAAGGCTGCAGGCTACAAGTCGGAGAGAGGAGAGGCCATTTGCTTTTTACAACTTAACTGATTTTATAGGTAAAAAAACACAAGATCTAATTTTTCCTTTACCTCACATTTTTTTAATCCTAATGATACTGAACTTTTTTTACATTACCTTAACCGTTTGAAATTCTTTTCAATTGCCTATGTTTGTCTTTTCTCCATTTTTCTATTGGAGTAATCATCTTCTTGTTAATTTCTAAGATTACATATTAAGAATATTAACAATTTTTCATTTATTTTGCAATGTTTTTCTCCACTTGTTACCTGCCCTCCAACATGTAGCTAATTCGTGGGTACCTTGTGCAAAGTATGGTGCTACATGCCACAAAGATCCCTGCTGTCGGGGAACAAGCCACATCGGACATGTCACCTGTCATTCACTTGAGATGATGGAATTTTAACTTCTCTCTATCCACCGAACACCCTTCTGAGGAACCTGAGAACCTGCAGCTGACCGCCATTCGTCATGCAGACATGTCGTATAAGGATCCTTTCCTGAGTTCTCGTTAAGGTGAACTGATGGCATGAAAAATAGAAGTATTTTTCAAAGTCTGAAAAAGTCAGCCTATTCAGGTCATTCAGGACTTCATTAGCTGTTATATGCTGCCAACAAGGTGCCATTAAAGTGTTTTCATAAAGAAAACTATTGAGCGTTCACTGAAAGCCTGTCACGTTCAAAGTCCTCCAGCAGGATCAACTGATGTAATTTCCCAATACCTGCGTGAGGGACCGCGGCACTGACGTCTCCATGTCACGGGAGAGGCTCAGCCCCCACTGAGGTGGCCCCCAGGGAGCGGACTCGGGTCAAAAGTAGTCAAGCACTGCGGCCCTCGTGCACGCAAACTCCATGCAGCTCTCATGGTGAACGTATTTCAGTGAGAAAAGGGGCTTCTGTGATCCCACTTCCACCCAAATCGGGCAGAAAATCCGCCTTAGTTTGCGCTGCTCAGTTACAGAAAGCATTTGTTGATGAGCTAAGGAACTCTGACTGATTCAGGGTGAAGCTTCAGTCTTATGAAAAGAATTAGAAATAAGCAGTGATAGGAGCTGTCAGTCTATATGAATATGTATTACACATATTTACAGACCATGTATTACTTTTGGCAAACATACAATGCCTCCACTGATGAATTTTTTTAAGTATGTGTTAGGTCCGTCGGGCAGAGCCAAAGTGCCTAAGCCCAAACACCAGAACCAAGGGCTTAACGTCATGCCCACTCTTCACTCATCTGAGACCTGAGGTAACAGGACAATTTCACCCTGCGTCTGTCTTACGAGCCCATTCTTTAACTGTTACCTATCAGCGTCCAAAGAAACAAAACTCTTTCTTCTTAAATGACTTCCTTCCTTCTTTCTTTCTTTTTATTGCATAAGTAATTATATAGCACTTACCATGTACCAGGCATTACTGTAAGCCTTGTAAACATTAACTCATTTTATTTAATCCTCACATCTACTCTGTGAGCTAGGGACTATTATTATGTACATTTTACAGATGTGGGAACTGAGGCCACAGAGAGGGTAACTAACTTGCCTTGGGTCACACAGCCCTTAAGTGGAAGAGCCAGGATTCCAAGGCAGGCCGTCTGGCTCTAAGGGTCTGTGCCCTAACCACTATCCAAGGATGCTGCCTCCCTTATCAAGCAGTTTATGTTTTGGTCCTTACCCAGTTCCAATAAGCTATACATAGCTGTTCCCATGAAGAAAAAGTATGCCATTTTTTTTATAACTGAGGAGAATATCATGGTAGAATTCCTCGGGTTTTTTTTTTTTGAGACAGTTCATCGTGGGGCTCTCAGAAAATGTTCACCGTGATGGCTCATGCTTATGACTAAGAAAATTTGCTTGGCTGGAGGAAGCCTGGATTCTTTAGCCTGTAGTGGACCCAAAGGATGGAAGGCTTGATAACTGCTTTCAAATATTCCATGCTGCTATCAGATGAGAAGTTAGGCTGGTGAGTGCTACCCAGAGGACAGCATTAGAAGTCGTGGATGAAAACAACAGAGGTTGATTTGGCTCCCTCTAATAGGACAACAGTTCTCAGTTATTTGAGAAAGGACTCTGCTAATGGTGATGGAGAAAAAATCCATGGTAAGGGTAGAGGGAACAATGCACAGTACTCCTTCAAGTCTTCTGAAGCTAAGATGTTATGAAAAAGAGATTTAGTACACATAAAAGAAACCTGCTGAATTAGAACTACTAACAAATCTTGGCTTCAATTAAAGCAAACTTTGTTCAAAAAGAGAAACTGGAGGGGAGGGGGCAATCTGGTGGTTCAGTAGCTAAGTTTGCATGTTCCGCTTTGGGGACCCAGGGTTCACCGGTTCAGATCCTGGGTGCGGACCTACACACTGCTTGTCCAGCCATGCTGTGGCCGGCATCCCACATATAAAAAATAGAGGAAGATGGGCACGGACATCAGCTCAGTGCCAGTCTTCCTCAGCAAAAAGAGGAGGATTGGAGGCAAATGTTAGCTCAGGGTTAATCTTCCTCAAAAAAATAAATAAAGGAAAAAAAAAGAGAAACTCGGGTTGATTATTCAAGAGCCAGGACTCTCAATTCTGTTGCTGGTAAAGCACCCCCCATTGTTTACTGAGCCTTCTCTCACCTCCAACACAGTTGTAGCCACTGTCTATCACCCTACAGCCGCAGCCCCACCCCCCAGCCTCCCGGCCCCCAGCAGTCGGCGGTAACAGTCCCCGTGGAGCCTGAGGCTTGCACTCCACGTCTGCTTTGAAGGAGAGTGTCACGCTCAGTCCTCTCCTGTTTTGATGACTTTTGAGGAAAGATTTAGCAGTGTGTCCTAATCGGAAGTGATTCATTTAAAACGGTACCCTTCAAAACTTTCTCTTCTACGCATCATCCCTAGGTGGCATCTTTGGAGACATCCAGGGAAATCTTTGCACAGGGACCAAATCCCAAATACTTTTTCAGAGCAAGAGAAGCAAGGCTCTGTTGAGGTGACTTTTAGTGCTATAAGCTGGCATTTGCCTTCCCAGCAATTTTCTTGAGCTAAAAATGATGCTTTCTTTCTTAAAGCATGAATCCTCCTTAAGGCCTTGCCTTACTTTCTGTTGGACTAGTTTTAAGATCAGAGTTCTGAAATTGCAATGTCTCCATTCAATCTTTTTTTTTTTTATGTAATGCAAACTTTCCAGCTCATAAACCTTCATTGGATTTATAAAGGTGGAGCTTGCTTTGGAATGTCTCTTGGAGTCTGTCCTCATTGAGATTCTTTTTAACACACTCCTCAAAAAAGAAAGAAAGAAGAAGAAAGTCTTAGGAGCATGGTAGGGAGGCTTCCTGAGCAACCAGGCTGTGGCAAGCCCTCGGCGCAGGGCCATGGAGCAAAGAAGCTTGCCCCGCCATCCCTTCATTTCTGCCGACGTGCTGGGAGGCTAGCTGTGCTGCCAGCGCACGTTCAAGGCTTGACAGCTAAATTGTAGAAGTTTTGCCAAGACTAAAATACCTGAGGCTAGAATGTCAGTCCCTGAAGGTAGGAAGGAAACAGTCAGATGTCATCGCTACAGGCCAGGCATTCAAAAACTTAACCCGATTGAATATACCTTTGCTAGAGATAAGAAAAACAAAACGTTGCAAGCTGGCTTATACTGGGTTCTGTCTGAGGGCTGTGTGGACACAGCCAACAGCACTCCTGTAAGTGGTGCGGCTGCTCTGCCAGGAAATCCCGTAAAGAACAAGGTCTCCCCTCCAGCTTTGCTCCAGCTTTGCGTGACAGCATGAGAGCCACAGGCTACTCAGAGCTCTCTTCTTGCAAACGCCCCCAGGTCTTCTCCTTTCCACCCCTGGAGAGCTGGGCAGTGTTTTTGTTTTTATGTTCTTTGAGGAAGATTAGCCCTGAGCTAACTACTGCCAATCCTCCTCTTTCTGCTGAGGAAGACTGGCCCTGAGCTAACATCCATGACCATCATCCTCTACTTTATACAAGATGGGCAGTTTTTTAAACGTTTGGAATGTTCATTTTAGTCTATTCTGGTTTCTCCACAATGACAACTCCTAAAACAGACAATCCAGCTTACTGTCATCAAGAGAAATGAATATTTAGTTTATGAAAAATAAACTATTTGCTAGAAAATTACATGTAATGGCCAGGAGATGGCACAAAGTTAAACACAGCTCCTCCAAATAGCTGAATGGAACCAATAATGCCAGGAGCTACTACATGAATGAATGAAAGGCAATCTCCCATTTGTTTAGTACTTTACGGACTTCAGCGTTCTTTCGTAACACACGCAAGAAGGCTTCATTAATTCCTTTCTCACTTTGAGTTTGGCATCTTAACTGAGGCATCCTTTTGGAGAGATGCTCTTGGGACCAGCTTGTGCCTGCGAGCATCTCCACATGTCCTGAGCCTATAAGGCTGGAGGCGAGTTTCACACAGGGAGGAAAAGGTCAACCCTTATCCACCCTGTGCCTGGCACTGGGCAGATTTGGGGAATTCTGGCAGATTTCCCTAAATGTCTATATCTTATCTCCCCTATGTACAGAGCTAGTGCATTATAATGTTGTCTTTATGCTCCACGTGATAGATGAAAGCAATTTAAAAATAGCCCCATATTAGAGTCAAACTCAGGTTTCCACAAAATTGGGTTTTTTCTTTATTCCTATCATTTTACTAGTGCTCTACTTCCCAAATTTTGGGAATTTCCTTCCAAGTACCTAAACTTCCAGTGCGATTTACCATCTTCAGGATGTGCATCTCTTTATCTCCTTCCCTGACATTTTCTCGAAGGCTCTGCCTTGGCGGTGGTTATCTAAGAATATGGTAAATTAAGTCACATTAGAGTGTTCTGTTAAAAAAATTATTTAATTAAATTAGTTGTGACACAAATAGTGCATTTCAGAGAGCAGAGCAGAGGTGAAAGAAATGACTTCCAAGAAGAATTCATGCAGATAAATGTCAAATAAGCCTTATATATGTAAGGCATGTTTTGCTTTTAATATGCAAATAATTTAGCCCATCTGAAAGGGCATGTAAAGTTCTCATTTTATATTTAATTCCACTTTATAATTCACAAAAATGGGAAGTACGGCATCTATGGAGTAATAGAAAGAGCAAATTTGGGATCAGAAGACCCGTGGTCAAATCTTAATTCAACCCATGGACTAATTACATGTCTGTGGCTATTGGTCTCTGCATTCTTATCTGTAAGATGGGGTTAATAACATTGCTTAATGTGGTTCTTAGCATTAAATTGAAATAGTGTCAAGGGTGCTTTGCAAAGAGCTCAGTGCTACAGAAATGCAAAATATTGAATAAAAGTTAATATACTGGGAATCTAATAGGTATTAATAGCAGCAAAGTCTGACCACAGGCAAACACCTATTTTAAGCTCTGACTCGTGCCAAAAATCCAGGGCCAGATGGAGGAGGAAAGGCCCATAAATAAAACAGTCTCCTTAAGCAGCCTCCTTAGGAAGTCAGCAAAGATTTCAACATTTTTAGCTTTCACTTTAATTAGCATTGAACAACTCCAGAAAAATACTAAAAATTAATTATTTAGGCTCACATGCCATGAATAAAACATATTGTTCTAATAGATGACAAAAAACATACTGAGAGATTCTTCATGACAGTAGAAAAGAGAATGCTTAATGCATTTTATAAACAAAGATTTTCCAAAAAGCAAATTCTCAACACACACAAAAGATAACTAGGTAACAATTATTCACATTTCAAAAGTGGGTTTACACTCCAACGTAATTTCAAGAGGAGTCTCTTGAAAAAGTGGGAGTCTTAGTGAATATCATATTTTAGATTGTGCCGAAAATTTCATTCCCGGGCACTTTTCAGGTCTTGGACGCATGCACATTTATGCCAGTGGAAGAGCTGGGACTGCCAGTGAGGATCCGGGCAGAACAGTCATCATACACCACAAAAGCGGTGACTAACAGAAAGTGTGTAGCTGGTAAGGGCTCTGTAGTTTATGCTAAACATACTTTGGTGTCAGCTGGGTGAGGTACATGTGTGAGGTTATTTTCATTTATATACCTGGGGACAGTCAGCCGCCCTCGACAGAGACACAATCTCTAGGGGTCGTTACTCAGCATTTCCTATAACAAGCCACTCTCCAGAGGAGGCTGCCGGTTCTTTGGACGTCTTTATCTCTGATTAACACAGGGATTTGTCATTTCTTACAATAAATGTTAAGGAGTGTTCGCTGGTGAAATCAGTGGGGTCAGGCTCTGTGGACCGGCGAGCGCATGGCAGAGCCCCAGCAGGAACGGGTAATACAAACCTAGGAGCTCTTCCCCGTGACCTCCTCCCAGCCTAGGACAGTTTCAGTCGGGAGAATTGATTTTGCCTCAGTGCTGGGTCTACAGCAACAAGTATAACTGAATCCTACCTGGAGAATATTGTCACGTTCTCCCCTAGTAACATTTCAAACAAGGTGTGCTCAAAGTTCCTTCTAGGACTAGGGACTGGGACTCTGTGAAGAATGGGACAGGACAGGATGTTACTGCTTTTGTGCCTGCTGATAATGAACATTTACATCTCTCAAAGAATTCCATCCAAGATACTGTAAGATTCAGTCTGGGTACTTGTAACCTAGTAGCAAGGGTGTAAAGAGAATGGTCCTAAATTTTTTCTAAATATCAAGGGCTACTGCTGTTTACTGAAAATAACTTAATGGTTAAGCAAGACCAAATTTACTTGGGTGCATTTACAACATTGACACACTGACTTAAAAATACCAAGTGTCTCAAAATTTAAATTTCTAAACTTAAGAGACTTTCATCTTTGGCATAAGGGCCAACTTGGTACCCTAAACAATTCTTCCAATTGAAAAATTAAAAAGACAAAAAAAATATTGAGTTAAACACTTTAAAGGACATTTAAATACATCACTGACCTGAAAAAAATGTAAAGAATCTTCGGAAGGCAAAAAATAAGTGAAAAGTCAGCCTGCATTCTAGAAGTGTCTGCCTTACCCTGTGACACTGGACGATCATGGAGAGCACTGTGAAAAGGCTCTCAACCCCAGGTCCCACCCACTCTAGGGAGCCCAGTAGAGCTCTCTGAATAAAGTTGGACCCTAAATGCTTACACCTTGGTGTGAATTTTAACTGGAAATAACCCAACACAGAAGGAAATGGCAAGGTAATTTGCCTGTCTCTATTAAGGCGAGAGAGAAAAAACATTTTTCCTGAGAATTCACTCCTACACACTGGCCTACACATAGGTTTGCTGCCTGCATTCATATGACCTGTGTGGTCTGCAAAGCTACTAACTGAGAATTATGTTAAGGTGATGTCAGGTAGGTAGGGCCCCTAGGTGCCTGGTAGAAGCAAACAAATTCTCTTGGAAAGGCACACACTTTCAACCTAAGACCCTAGGTATTCCTCTAAGACAAATTTCCCATGAATAAGAGATGAAAAGAAAAATAATAGAAGAGTCAAGAATCCAAAGCATGATGATTGAAACCAAAAGTAACCATTGAGAGTTGAAATACTGGAATTATAAGACAAGACGCAGAATGTAAAATAAATTTGTTTAATATATTTAAATAAACAAACTAAAGGTTGAAAATGAAGTAGGTAGGAAAAGACTAAAATAAAAAACAGAGGGTTTAAAAAAGAACCAAAAACTAGAAAAGAAATGAAAACATAAATATCAAAAACAATCAACGGATGAGGTAATCATCAGTTTAGGCACAAGTGAAGAGGCTATCAAAGAATGAAAGATCAAAAAAAATTACCCATAAATACAACACAAAGGACAAAGTTCCACCTAATCAGAGTTCTAAAAGGAACAAGAAAGAAACAATATTCAAAGAGATAATGTGTACAAATTTTCCAGATTTGAATGAAGATATCAGTTCTTGAATCATGTTATGACAATCCAATGAAACACAAATCAGAATGACTTAAAAGAAATTTACACAGATAAACATCTTAATGAAAGTACAGATCACCAAAGACAAAGACAGTATCTTAAAATCAGCCTAAGAGCAAAGGAAGATTATCTACAAAGGAGGAACAATTAGAGGCAAGAGTGGGTGAAGTAATATCTTCAAAGTGATGAGAGTTTCTGCTTCCAGCCAAGATGGAGTTACAGGAGCCAGATTTATTCTTCCGTCTGAGACAACAAAAAACGAAACAAAACAAAAAATATACCAAAGGCAAATTTATGAAACAACAATTTTTAAGATATTGAATCTCAGGCAACAATAGACAGTGAAGCTTGAGGAAAAGAAAACAAACTATGTGAACCCAACAATTGCTCCCAGATTACTGCCATAGAGTGTGTCCGCACGTGGCACAGAGAGGGGAGGGTGAGCCGGGCGGAGTCCAGTGGCCTCCCCAAGTGGAGGAGACAGAGCTGAGTCCAGGGAGTCCAAGGATGCTGCAGTCCACAGGGAAGAGTCCCAGAAAGTGTAGAGCAGCACAGAAGAAGGAGCCTGGACACCTGCAGAGTGTTCCACCTGAGTACTCAGCCAAGGGGTGGCCTGCACATGTATGTGAGGAAACTACCTGAACCTGAGGAAGAACCACCTGAAAGGATTAAAGGGGACAGTACCCACCTTTCTCACAAGGCCAGCAATACTGCGAGGTCCTGCCAGCCAGCACTGAGTAGAATAATCAAAAGAGTCTTGCCTTAGTGGTGGGGAAAAATTGGCCATAAACGGAATGCTGTTGTGGTCCTGCCTAACAAATACTGAAAACAAGACCCAACAGGATCAAGATGTTTCCAAATAACTTAACTTCATTCTGGAACAGAGCTTAAGAATATCTATAGGAATACAAAAATATCCAGCACCCAAAAATATAAAGTCCACAAGGTAAGCGTCCAAACAAAAATTACCAGGGACGTAAAGAAGCAGAAAAATATGACCCATAACAAGCCGAAAATTCAATCAAAATCCTCCCAGAACTGACACACATGTTCAAATTAGCAGACAATAAAATTAAAAGCTATTATGATTGCATTCTATATGTTCAAAAAGTTAAGTAGATACATAGAAGATATTAAAAAAACAAAAATTGTACTTCTTAAGATGAAAAATATAATGTCTGAGATGAAAAATACTCTGAATGTGATTAACGGCAGATTGGACATTGCAAAAAAAAGTTCATGAGCATGAGGATACAGCATCAGAAACTAACCAAAATGAAACACAGAAAGGAAAAATTATCAACAAAAATGAAAAGAGCATCATTGAGCTATGGGCAACCTCAAGTGGCATAGTATACGTATAACTGGACTCTGAAATAATGGCAAACATTTTCCAAACTTGATGAAAATCCTAAATGTATAGATCCAAGAAGCTCAACGAACTCCAGGAACAAGAGAGATGAAGAAAATCACCCTATGACATATCATAATTTAAATGCTCAAAATCAATGAAAAAGGAAAATCTTAAAAGCAACCAGAGACAAAAGACATGCTACGGATAGAAAAACAAAGATAAGAAGGACAGAAGATTTCTTATCAGAGGCAATGAAGTGAGAAGGCAGTAGTGTATTTAAAGAACTAGAGGAAAAAACCCTATCAATTAATAATTTTATACCCTGCAAATTACCTTTCAAGAATTATGGGGATGCCTAGTGAGGAACTGTGATTTCACTCCCATGCAGCAGCAACAAAGCAGTGCATGTCAGGCCTCTGCTTCTCCATTCCCTCCTCCATTGGCACGTGCAGCTGAGTTTACACCTCGAGGTGATAAGGTGGTATAAGGCTATCTTCCATTTTCACCAGGAAGGTGTCAGTGGGGTGAGCGGGGAGCTGAACTTCTCTAACATCTCTCTAGCTTCATCATCTCCAACCTCACACATCTCTAACAAGGCAGCATTCCACTTTTCTGGGTTGGTTTTGGCAGTGCTGAATGGGAAGATGAACATACACACTCACCTGGCCCTTGTGGTACAACTGAAACAAAAAGATTAAGTAGAATCCAGAATCTCATCTATAATGTCTAACATGTCCAAGATACAACTGAAAATCAATCATTCTAGTCAGAACCAGAAAAACTGCAATTCAAATGAGAAAAATATATTGACACAGAATAATACCAAGATGAATCAGACTTTGGAATCATTTGGCAAGAATTTTAAATCAGCAATCAAAAATATGCTTTAATAAAAAATTCTGAATTACTTTGAAAAAGATGAAAAACAGAAAATCTCAACAAAGAAATAGAAATGAAGAACTAAATGGAAATTATAGAACCAAATACAAACCCAAAACTTAAAAACTCTCCAGATGGGCTAAGTAGTAGAGTGGAGATGTTGGAGTATAGAGCCAACATGATGAATTTGAGGAAAAGAATCCATAGAATTCACCTAATCTGAAAAAGAGAGAAAACAGAATTTAAAAAAAGCATAATAAGATCTCAGGGATTTTTGGATCAAGAACAAAAGAGCTAATGTTCATATCATGGAGTCTCAGATGAAAAGGAGAGAGAGTGAGCCTGAAAAAGTATTCAAAGAAATAATGGATGAAAACTTTCTAAAGCTGGCAAAAGACAACCCTATAGATTCCAGAAGCTGAGCAAATTCCCAGTAGGTTCAATCCAAAGAAATCCACTCCAAAACACGCCACAATTAAGCTTCTGAAAACTAAAGATAAAGAAAAAACTCTGAAAACAGCCAGAGAGAAATGATGCGTTACCTGTGGGGGAAGATCAATTCAAATTAGAACAGATTTCTCAGCTGAAACCATGGAGGCCAGAAGGAAGTGGCACGAAGTCTTTCAAGTACTAAAAGAAAAAAACTGTCAATCGTGAATTCTATGCCTGGCAAAAATTTATTCCAAGAATGAAGGGGAAATAAAGGTATTCTCAGATGAAGGAAAACTAAGAGAATTTATTTATAGCAAATCTACCTTTGAAGAATGACTAAACAATATTCTTTAAACAGAAATGAAATGTTAACAGAAGAAGGCTTGGAACTTCAGAAAGAAAAGAACATGGAATGGGTAAAAATAGGGCTAAAATAGAATATACTATCCTTCTAATGAGTTTCTTAAATCATATTTGATGACTGAAGTAAAATCAATAACACCATTTGATATGGTGCTCAATATATTGTAAAGGAAGTAATTAAGACAATTATATTTTTAAATGAGGAAATTAAGAGAACTAAATGGAAGGAATCTTTCTACACTTTATTTTAAATGTTAAAACATCAATACCAGTAGGTTATGATATGTTATATATGTATATTGTAATACCTAGAGCAACCAATAAGAAAACTATATTAAGTGATATATATATATAAATAAATCAAGATGCACAAGTAACCCACAGGAAGGTAAGAAAAAAAACCCCAGAAAACAAGGAACAAGGTGGCATACTTAAGCCCTAGTATCTCAGTAATTACCATAAATATAAATGATTGAAAGACATTCATTAAAAGAGATTGGCAGAGTGAATAAATAAATTTTTAAAAAAGGAAAACATGATCCAACAACATGCTGTCTACAGAATCTCACTTTAAATACAGCACAGGGAGGTTGAAAATATGAGGATGGACAAAGATACGCCATGCAAACGTCAATCAGAAACGAAGGTGAAATAAACTTCTGCAGACATGCAAAAGCTAAAATTCATTAGCAGACTTTCCCTATAGTAAATATGAAAGGAAGTCCTTCAGGTGGAAGGAAACAATATCAGGTGAAAATGTGGATTATCACAAGGATGAAGAACACTGGAAATAGTGACTACATGAGTACATATATAAGACATTTTATGTAGCATATATATTTCATTGAAAGAGACTGTATAAACAAAAGGAATAACAATGTATTGTGGGCCTTATAACCTATGTCAGTGAAATATACGACAAGAACAGCACAAATGCTAGGAGGAAATAAATTCTAGCATACTACAGCAAGTTCCTAATAAGTGAAATGGTATAACATCACATGAAGGTAGACTGTGACAAGTTAAGGGTGAATATTATAAACCCAAAAAAACCGTGTACATGTAATTTACAGCAAAGCAACTATAGTTAACAATACTGTATTATATATTTGACAGTTGCTGAGAGGGTAGATCTCAAAAGTTCTCATCACAAGAAAAAAATTTTTAACTATGTTGTGACGGATGTTAACTAAACTTATTGTGATGATCATTTTGCAATGTATAAATACATCAAATCATTATGTTGTGCACCTAAAACAAATACAATGTTACATGCCAAAAATATCTCAATAAAACTGGGAGAAAAAGAAAACCATTAAAAGAATGAAACACAGAATTTTAGCTAATAAGTCAAAATGGCATAAAATTTCAAAAATCCTCAATCCAAAAGAAGGTAGAAAACAAAAAGGGACGAAGAGAAGAGATAATACAAATAGAAAAAAAATACTGGATGACAGACATAAGCTTAAATATACCAATTATCACATTAAATGTAAATGGTCACAAGCCTGCGGAGGGGGCCCGCTTGAGACTTCCAAGATACAGGAATGTTTTAGTTGTATTGCTGATCTTTATATCTTAAACATGATTTAAATATATATTAAAATTAAAATATGCATAGAAATGTTCATAGAATCTCATACTAAAAATTACTGTAACAATATTCATGCATATACAATTGAACTACTTTTATATTCTGACCCGTAGCTCTTTATTTATCAAAGATTCTTTATGAGATATAATTAATTTTATTAAACTAGAAGATTTTTCTATATGAGAGGTAGTCAAAAATACTACGACGCATTATTTTTGATTAATGCAATCTTTGAATGCCAGCAAATATTAAATAATCCTAATAAGATCTGATCTGGTTCTCAAATTGTTGCATTGATTTTTTAAGATTGACACATTTTTTGTTTCCTGATTGGAATGGGTACTGGGAGGGTGAGAAATGACAAGATTCAGTGTGGTTCAGACCAGAAATACCGAGGGTGTGGTGGGACTGTATGAAGATTTACACTCCCAAGGGGGAAAATATCTGAAGCAGCTTAAAAAGCCCAGTCAATTCTTTTTCCAAACTGTCGTCTCAATTCATAATAGTAATTCACAAAGATGTCATCCTCTCTGCCAACTTTAACTTACAGAGAATTGACCTTAGATTTTATTTTATAACACATAAGTGTTTGCACATTGCATGCTTGTGTGTGTGTTACAGAAATAGAAAGTATACAAATAAGTTAAACGGTGTGTTCTGTATAGATGCTCACGGATGCAGGCACTCACTCTCCTGATGATATGTGTGCAGGGGTGATGGCCTATTGTAAAAGCCAGCCTCTTGCACCCATGTTGATGTTATGGAGCTACCTACTACGATCTGCCCCAGAAAACAGAGGGAATAGCTCATCTCAATGCAAGGCCAAAAGTCCTTGAAAGAAGGCTGCATAACAGAACACTGAGTATTAACATAGAGATGATCATTTATTGGTTAGTAGAAATGGTAGTTCTATCTATTTTAAGATAAAATTTCCCAGGAAGCAATAACCTAAGCTTTGAATTTTTTAATTGGCTCTTGACTGAGAAATAGGAAACATTGTTTTCTCATTTCCTGCTGCTTCGTAGCAGCCTAAATCAATACTAATGCAGGATATGAGTGAAAAGTCTATGTACATTTGCCCTTCACTTAAGAGATAGAAGCAGCCCTCCAAGAATAAGAAAAATCAAACAAATCACATCAATAGCAACCTAAATATGCTCAAATACTGTTTAAAGAAAGGAGGCAGAACAAGAACTGTATGGGGCTAAAGATGTCCCGTTTCTCAAATACTCCTCCTAGAGACCGTCCAAGGGCCATCTTCTCCAGCCCAGGGGTGAGAGCAGAGCTCCAAGAGGCCCTCTTCGCACGCCCCGCGTCCAGGAGTTCAGGGGCCTTCAGGGAGAACAACAGGCCATCCCAGTCCCCAGGACCCACACACCAGCCCTGCACGAAGCTTTTCTATTCCGTCTGGAAGAAACATTCCAGGAAAGTGCTGAAACTGGCCCTGAGAGCAGCCACAGTTGGCAGGAGAATTCCCACCTCCATGCGGCTAGCAAGGCCAGTGCACACAGGGCACCCAAGAGGCATGCAGAGAGGGGCTTCTCTCCCCAGGGACCCAAAGAAGACATCATCACATACTAAAAACAGAAAGGGAAAATCATTCAGGTGACGGAGGGACTGATGTGGTCAAGTGCTTACATCCTCCAAAATGAATGAATGATAAGGGAACCCAGAAGCCGAAGGAGGCAGCTTCCTCTGGACCAAATGCTTTCCAACAGTGTTCTCGAAGGACAGGTGAATTTTCAAAGCTTTCACAAAAAAGATATTGGGT
The DNA here is from genome assembly GCF_041296235.1 of Equus asinus. NCBI lineage: Eukaryota > Metazoa > Chordata > Mammalia > Perissodactyla > Equidae > Equus > Equus asinus. The sequence goes on along the minus strand of NC_091796.1, from coordinate 58,498,808 downwards.
GAGTAACACTGAAGCAGGAGTAACGGTTTCATTAAATCTTAGGAAAACAAACATTAATTTTTTAAATTGAGGAACCAGGAATTGAACTCAATTTATACTGTTAAGAGTTTCTAAAAATGTTGGCTTCGCCCTATATATTTTAATGAGGGTAATATTGAGAATAAATGATGAGTTACAGTGTAACCCCAGCCAGGGCGTTAGCACAGATAAAACCACTTTTTTTCTGTGGCAAATTAGTGTGCTCTATATGATGAGACTGAAGAAAGGTTAATAGATAGTATACCCGTCATTGTGTCACTTAAAAAGTTTGTCTACTGTGTGCCAGACACCTTGCTTAAAGCTGAAGGTAAGAGAGAAGTAAGCTGCTCTGAAGGATTTCTCAACCTAATGGAAGAGGCAGACACAAAGACACATAAAACAGGTGCTTGAACAATAGAACGGAAAAGGAGGACTGAATGAAAGACACTGAAAACTAACTTGTGATATTTTGTCACTTCAGCTGAGATCTCTGATTGCCAACTGAATATTGCTTATGTCTTCAGCTATTTTTTTCAACTAGGGAGCAGGAAATGTAAGTTACTGTAAATGTGGCTTTATCTATTCCCAGTACCCTGAGAACAACCACTTCTGTTTCCAAGAAGATGTATTTTCTGAACCATAGACCCATTTACACAATGACCTATTGGTCATTTCCACTTATCATGCCACAGACACATCGATCTCAGGGTTTCAAACACTAAACTGACACACATCTTCCCTCCCCTAAATCCAATCTGAGCTTCCTCAAGCGGTCCTCACAGTGTTTAAATGATGCCTCTGTCCACTGGCTCAGCCTCTCTTTCTCTTTTCTCCACACTGAATTAGACAATAAATCATATTCTTGAAGCATCTCTTCTTCTAAAATTCCTCTGCAATCCCCTTAGTTCAGATCCTTATCACTTCACCCAACAGTCCCGACTGACCTTTCCGCTTCCATTGCCCCCATCTGTCATCACATACATACACACCCACTCGAATGATATAAAACATTCATTCGAATGTTTTGTGGCCAGAATGATATAAAACATTACTTACTCATGTTTCTACCATTCCTTAAAACGCTCAGTGGTTCCCGCTACCTATAGGCTACATTCTGAACTCCCACGGCCCCATGCAGGAGGAGTTCTTCACTCATTCTTTTGAGGACCACTTTAAATCATAATTATCTCCAGGACAGCTTCATCACATGTTCCCGCAGGGATTTATTTATGTAAATTTATTTATGTATATGCCTACCTCTTATCTTAAGATGTGGAACTCCCCAGGGCAGGGCGTTGTAGCTACTTACCTGTGATTCCCTGAGGCTGGCACACTTCTTGGGACGCAGTACGCCCATAAATTCAACAAGTATTTGTTGAATAAATGAATGAAGAAAATGTAAGATACAAAACTGTTTCAAAAACATTATCTAATTTGGTCTTCACAACAGCCCTTGAAACAAGTAATCATGACCTTGAGAACCTGTAGTTAGAACCAGAATCCACTGCTCTGATCCCTCCACAAAGTCCCAAAACAAACAGTGAGGAAAAATTCCACTGGGGCCGGCCCAGTGGCACAGTCCTTAAGTTCAGCGTGCTCTGCTGGGCAGCCTGGTGTTCACAGGTTTGGCACCCGGGCATGGACATACACTACTCATCAAGCTATGCTGTGGCAGCACCACACATACAAAATAGAAGAAGACGGGCACAGGCATTAGCTCAGGGCCACTCTTCTTCAAGCAAAAAGAGGAAGATTGGCAACAGGTGTTAGCTCAGGGCCAATCTTCCTCACCAAAAATAAAAATTCAATTTGTTCGAACTATTGTCACTGACTTTTTAAGAAACATTTTTCTTATTAAGGTATAATTTACATAAATTAAAATTCACTGCTTTTTTGTGTATAATTTTTCAAGTTCTGACAAATATGGTATGCTCTGTCAAGATACAGAGCAGTTCCATCAGCCTCCAAAATCCCCATGGCCTTTGTAGTCAACCACTGCCCTGATTTCCCACACTGGTCACCACTGATTTATTTCCAGTCCTTAGACTTTGACCTTTTCCAGAACATCACTTATGCAATCATATAGTACATAGCATTCTGAGACTGGCTTCTTTTACTGAGCAGAATGCATTTGAGATTCAACAATGTTATTGTGTCTATCAGTAGTTTGTTACCTTTTATTGCTGACTAGTATTCTGTCCAGGGACCACCATGTGCTACCTATTCACCAGCTGAAAGATAATTTGGTCTTTTTCCAGTTTGGGACAATTACAAATAAAGGTGCTATGAATATTTACTTCAAGATTTTTGTGTGAATCTAAATTTTCGTTTCACTTGAGCAAATATCCAATAGTGGGATTGCTGAGTTGACTAGGAAGTATATGGTTAATTGTTTAATATATTGCCAAACTGTTTTTCAAAATGGCTGTAACATTTTGCATTCCCTATGGCGATGTATTTCAATTCCAGTTGTTCCGCACCTTCATCAGAACTTAGAATTATCCATTTCTTTTTTTGTTTTTTTGGCCATTCTAAAAGGTGTATAACGGTAATCTGCGTTTTTAATTTGCATTTCTCCAATAACTAATGACGTTAAGTATATTTTCAGGTGTTTATTTGCCATCTGTACATCTTCTTTGGTGAAGCGTCTGCTCAAATTTTTTTGCCCGTTTTCTTTTTTTATTGAGATGTGTGTTTTCTTAGTATTGAGTTTTGAGAGTTCCTCATATATTCTAGATACAAGTCCTTTATCAGATATGTGATTTGCAATTATTGTCTTCCAATCTGTGGTTTGCCTTTTTATTGTCTTAGTGGATTTTGAGGAGAAGTTCTTAATTATGATGAAGTCCAATTTATCAATTTTCTTCATATGAATCATGCTTTTGGTGTCATATTTAAGAAAGCTTTTTCTTTGTCTAACCTAAAATCACAAAGATCCTATATTTCTGAAGAGTTTTATGGTTTTAACTTTCACATTTAGGTCTCTGGTCCACTTAGAGTTAATTTTTGTATATGGTACAACGTAAGGATTGAAGTCCTTTTTTTTTTTGATATGGATACCCAACTGTTCCAGCACCATTTGTTGACAAGTCTTTTCTTTCTCCACAAAACTGCTTTTGCATCTCTGCTGAAAATCAATTGACCATGCACATGTGGGTCAATTTCTGGACTCCCTTATTCTGTTCCATTAATGTATATGTCTGTCTTTTCACCAACAGCAAACTGGCTTGATTATGGTAGTTTTATAGGGTTCTGAGCATGTCCTATTCACGCTGCTGCTGACGGTGGGATGCCCTGCCCCAAATAGTATAAGGTGGCTGAACACACAGCACAAGGACGCTAGGCAGGGCAGATTGGCAGCCGTCTCTTAGTCACACACAATCACAACCCCAGGAAGGAGGACACTGCACGCCATGCAGGGCCACACAGGGCTGCACTCAGGAGCAGAGTGAATGAGCGGGGCCGTGGGAGGCAGGCTTTGGAACATAAGAGCATAGTGTCAGCCCTGGCTACCACGGGAAGTGTGATTGGCTTGTTTGAATGATTTTGTAGGCTAGCAGGGAATGAAGCCTGTTAAGTTGAAGACAAGTGGACTGCTGGTCCAGCTGACAGAACTATCCAGGTGGGGAGACCTTCTGGCTGGTGGGTGAGTGTCTGGTAGAGCAGGGGAGTTCACAGTTTGGCCTTGGGGGATCCTGTGAGGCTCAGAGATGTCAAGGCAGCACATGAAATTTTAAGCCTTACACGACCCAAGTAAGTCTTGAAATCATATAGTGTAAACGTTCAAACTTTCATTTTTCTTTTTCTTTTTTTTGTGGGGGGCAGTGAGGAAGATTAGCCCTGAGCTAACACCTGTTGCCAATCTTCCTCTTTTTGCTTGAGGAAGAGTGGCCCTGAGCTAATGTCTGTGCCCATCTTCTTCTATTTTGCATGTGGGATGCTGCCACAGCATAGCTTGATGAGTGGTGTATGTCCATGCCTGGGAGCTGAACCTGTGATCCCTGGGCTGCTGAAGCAGAGCACACGAACCCAACCACTACGCCTCTGGTCCAGCCCTAAACTTTCATTTTCCTTTTTCAAAATTATTTTGGCTTTTCTACTTCCTTTGTTTTCCACATATATGTTAGAATCAGCTGGTTGATTTCTACAAAAATGCTCTGCTGGGATTCTGACTGGCATCGTGTTGAATCTATAGACCAATTTGGAGAGAAATGACATCTTAACAATAGTGAGTTTTCCAGTCGATGAACACAATATACCTCTCCATTTGTTTATTTCAGCAACATAAAGATCTTGCATATATTTTGTTAGGTTTACATTAAAGTATTTCCCATTTTTTTGTGCAATTGTAAATAGTACTTTTTTTAAAAAAATTCTTTTTCCAATTGTTGATTGCTAGCATGTAGAAATACAACTGATTTTTGTATGTTGACCTTGTATCCTGCATTTTTTGGAATTTTCTACGGATGCGGATCCTGACTGTGTACATGTCTACATGGGTATGAGAGGCATTTATCCACGTACTGCACAGCAACGATGCTGCTTAATCAGAAAACAAAAACAAACAGTGGGAAAACAGTGACAGAGTGACATGAAGGAGTTTCATCAGGTTTCCGAACTGTTACTTGAAGGCAGGTTTTGTTCTGTCTTCAGTAGAGAGAGTGGGAATCTGTTGGGCCTATTCGCCCCATCCATACACACCTGTGGTGTATTCAGAGCTTGGGGACTAGTGATGACTGAGGCATGACAGCAGGTAGACTGGAGCCAAGTGAAAAGCCCGTGAGAGAGCGGGAACAGCCTGGAATCAAGTGGTTCCGTTTCTCACATCCTGGACAAAAGCCCATCTGTCAGTTTAGAAGCACATATTAGATGCCAGGGAGGCTGAGCCAATTGCTCACATATCCTTGTCCACACCTTGCTCTGCAGGTACCTAGTGCTTGACGGGCTGAGGGGAATCCAGGACCCTAGCCATCTATAGAGAGAATTCCCTCCGGAGACTCAGTCACTAAACAAGAAGAAGAAGGAGAAGCACCTTTTCATCTTACTCCCTGCTTATTTATTTATTGTCAAGAAATAAAAATAATTTATGGCTGTTTTCCAAATCTTCAAAACCTTTCAAGAATTCATGACACTAGCTTTCTCTAAAGCTGAAGCAAATCAGAACAGGTGGGTGAGTCATGAGAGCTACTAAAGCGTCTAATAGAGCCCCTTCTCTGTGGATTATCTGGCAGAGCAATCAGGGCGATATGAAATAGTCCAGAAAGCTATGCTTCACCCTTCCAGTCCATGCTCTGCACAGGGAGGCTGGCAGAAACACATCTCTGTTTGGTTTACTTAAGTAACCAAACATGAACGCTGTCTTTAGAATTTCTAGAGATGTCTTACATCCATAAATGGATATATAAGATTGATTGTTGAGAAAAATGTTTGGCTGTAAGTGCTTGAACCTGGGGACATACAGGAGAGAGGTCATGACCAGCAGCCTCAGAACTACGAACAGCAAGTTAGGGCATGGCTGTCTCAGCCTGCATTCCCCAGAGAGCAGACCCAGAGGGACTTCACTCGGGAGTGCAAGCTCGAGGAGCAAGAGTGAGCAGGAGGGAGGTGAAGCAGGAAAACGGGGATGCGCTGGCAACCTCCTGGTGCCACCAATTGCTCCACCTCACAGGACCGTCTTCCAAGAGGTCATGCAAGTTACTGCTTCTCAGGACCAGCCACTTTTGAGCAAGGGGGACAAATCTACCCTCCAGCTCCTGACTATCCCGATGGAAGGTGCATCTCCTGAGGTATCAATCCCCACACCCTTCGTGGGTGACACACCTCATCTCCCAGAGGCTTCCCAGCATCTCGTGCCTCAATATCAACAGAAAACCTTCCCCTTCCGGCAGAAGAGCACGGTCCCAGCCCGAGCGACTGCGCCAGCAGCCCACTCAGAACTGGTTGCCATGGTGATAGCTGTGGCTGACCCAGACAGGACCTGAAGCAACACAGAAGGAGCGATACCTAACATTAGAGACCCTCAGGGTGCTGTTGCCTTTGTCCTTCCTTATGAGTCCCTGTCAGTGACGTTTTTCTTTATCTCCATAAGGAGTGCAGACTTCACGAGAAGGATATTTGCTAGGTTCATTAAAGTTCTCCTAGTGTGTTAGATATGACTTCAAACATCGTAACTATTCAACAGAAGAGAAGAAGGATGGAAAGAGACCAGAGAAGGGACAAGGAGCAAAGAACAGAAAGAAAGAGAAAGGAGGAGGAAGCGCAAAAAGAGGAAAGAGGAGCAGAGGGAGAGCTGACAGGGGCATGAGCTGGCTGTACTTCAAAAGCTCTAGGACACGTCCCCTGACACTGTCTTTCGTGGTAGAACTGAAACATGCAGGTTTAAACAGAAACGATTTTCCAGCAGTTCGGTCCAAATTACATTCAGAACAAGATTAGCCTTAATCCTCACAGACAAAAGGTCCTGGGGGAGGAGAAGAGCCAGGCGGGCTGTAGTAGGAGGGGAGAGGGTGGAGGGAGCCCAGGCCCCTGCCGGGACGCCTGGTGCAAGTTGTTTAATTCTGTCTGAGTTTTCCTCTCGGTTACCTGTTATCTGGGGATCCTGAGGTGAGAGGGAAAATCACTAATCCAATCACTAGAATAGAAGGGCTCATATTTCAGTGTTTTTCTTCAATCTACTTAACACTTCGGCTCCATAAACAACTACATAGAGTGCGTGCTTTGGAAACAAACTAAAATAGACCCATGAGGAAGACTTTGCTGCCACAGTTTTTCATGTTTCCACTTTGTTTTTCCACAGCCTCCCTACCTAAAATTTCAAGCATGGCTGACTTCTACATTTCATTTCTACCTTCCTGGATTCATTTTTTTCTTAGCTATTATTACCATTAAAACAATATAAAGCTTACTTATTTATGTCTTCCACATTCCAGAACATCAGCTCCTCAAGAGCAAAGATTTAAGTTTTCATTGTTGTTTTTAAGCTACTATATATCCCCAGCATCTAGAACAGTGCCTGATACACAGTGGATGGCTAGTAAATATGTTTTGGATGAATGAAGGAACTTGAGCTGTGCTTTCCATGATTCTCTGACATCCTTGGGGCGGGGGGTGCATCCTCTCTCTGTTTATTAAGAGTCCATCATTATTTCACAGGATTAATATATAGACCTTGAGTGACTGAGTTACCTGAGAATGAGTTTTTGACTGATGAGTTTTATCAGGATCCAGGTGCATGATTCTCAACCAACCCCAGCATCCTTATAATAATATCCCTTGGTTTCACTATAATAAAAACAAAAAGGCTACTTTCCCCAAAAGTGCATTCATGTACTTCAGACAGCCTATCATTTAAAATAAGTGTTAAGGCCATAAAAATGTAGACATATTCTAGGGCATAAATTTGGTCACTCTGACTTTAAAACATAAATAAAAATACCAACTCTTATGAGAATTGTTTATTACTGAGTATAAAGTTTACTGGTATAGTTACTGAAACATAATAAATTTTAAAATTACATCATTATTGAGAATGTTTACTGCTATGACTCAAACCCAAGAATAAATAATTCCTAGAGTAAAATAAATGCCAGTTACTGTTGACAATAAGCTCTATCTATAACTGAAGCACAGAGAGAAGATACTGACTATATTTTGTCAACAAAAAAAGATATGTTAAGTATTCAATTTTATTAGCGATATGCCTGCTGCTGCATTTCACTAGCTTATTGATTCAAGTTTTAAAGCATGAAGTAATGCACCAAAGAGCTGTTTTAAATGGAACATGTATTTGTTTTGTTTTATTTTCAAAGTCTTCAGAGAAGAGTGTGCTCACCTGCATCTGAGGTAACGGAAAGGTAAATCACCTTATAGAGATTTCACCAGAAACTTGACTTCCTGTCTTCATTTTAAGCTTGCAATGATCTAAAGGCAGATTCTTAAATAGTAATTTAAGTTTTTGATTAATTAATTGTTCGGATCGAGGGAAATGTCACACACAAGTTCATTACCAGTCTGTCAGAAGATCACACATAGGTAAGCCACTGCAGGTACGGTTGACACGAGACGTCCTGTGATACATCCATGCAGAAACAAAGAATTCATTCTTAAAATTTATTATTAAGACTCTGCATCTCACTCTGTCCGCCTCTCAATACCACCTGTGCGTACCAACACCTGCTTTGAGAAATCCAATCAGTTCATATGCTTCCACTGCCACCTGTTTATTTCACGAAATGACAAAGTCTGCTGGGGACAGTGACTCATCCAAAGGCAGAGAGTCAGAAGATTTTCAGACTTAGACAAGAGCCTCTGCTTTAAATTATAGCTCTAATATAACAAGCATCTACATTTCTTTTAAGTAAAATATTCATTCGTTACATCTTCAATAAAGTCAAGTAAATAACATAAACTTTAATCTCGTCACAATGTATTTTATATTAATAAGTCTTTATTATATCTCAGGTAGAAATAATAAAGAAATAAAGAGATGACTCTCATGTCACAAATACTGTTGTTTCCTGAATAATGGTTAAAGCTACCATATTTCTAGTTTAAGAGAATCTTAAATTTATTTTATAAATAAATACTTTTTAATATTTGTAAAACTCCAAAAATTATCAAATTGAAGTAAATGAAGCTTTCTAGCAACTTTGGAATATTCGAGATCATAAGACTCTGAGCTTGATCTTACAGAAATGTGGTTACTGCTTTTTATCTTTTTATCGAAGTTAGAAAATCCTAAAACTGCCCAACCAATAGAGTATGTACTTTAAATATTAACATTGTTTTATTCAACCAAATGCTCTAGAACTCATTTAAAATATGTTAAATATAGATTTAAAAGATTTCGCTGTATGATAGCAAGAAGCAAAACTTCTTATATGTCCAATTTTTAAGATCTTTTTCAAGAAACACGAAAGCCAGACTCTATAAGTAGGAATTCTCTAGCCTAAATACTATTGTTTTTATACTATTGGTTATCCTATTCAAACTCTAAAAAGTAACTAAAAACATAAAGGGTGGCATTTTCAGCCCTAAAAATTTATAGGGTCTGGCCCATTGGTGTAGTTGTTAAGTTTGCACGCTCTGCTTCAGTGGACCAGGGTTCAAGGGTTCAGATCCCAGGCACAGACCTACACACCACTCATCAAGCCATGCTGTGGTGGTGTCCCACATACAAAATAGAAGAAGATTGGCACAGACGTTAGCTCAGTGACAATCATCCTTAAGCAAAAAGAGGAGGATTGGCAACTGATGTTAGCTCAGGGCCAATTTGCTTCACTAAAAAAAAAAATTCATTTATAGACACAGTATATGGTAAGACCTTCAGCAACATCAAGAAGCAATAAAATCATAGCAGTTACACTGCCATGGCCACAGAAAATGAATTTTCTGACTCCATGGTGAGCATCTGTTTTTACTTGATAGATTTTTATGGATCAGCTGTGTGTTACTAATTTTTTTCCTGAGTTGATGACCCAGACTAGAAAAAAAATCTAACCCTAATTTTAAAATTGTACTCTAGATTTTCTCAAAAATATTATTAGATGAGCATTGGGCTAGGCGTCCTGGAGCAATCTTTGCAATCAGCTCTCTCAATGACCTTGGGAAAGGCACACAACTACTGTCTCCGTTTGTCTATCCCTGAAATGAAAAGGTTGGACTGGATGACTGCTAACATCCCATTTGGTAGAAGAGCCCATGATTGAGTGGGTATAGACATTTAAAAACGAGTCAGCATATATATAATATAACTCCTAAGAAGTTCCTGTTTAGAATGCTGCTTCCAATATCCTCTTAAATTAACAATGAATACGGCAGTTGTGCACTCATGTGCTGGGGGTCCAACTCCAGAGACGCAATTTGAGTTCAGTAGAAAAGGATTTTTTCATGAGTCATATAAGGCCACGCTCAGCCAACCTTAAATGTGAAAGTCAATATGGCTAGATGGCTGTTATGTCTGAGAGGAAATAAATTTAAACAACTAACAAAGAAATAGACATAAGGACGTTCCCTAGAGATTGTTATTGAAAACATCTCACAACCAAACACCTGCCTGGGAGTGTGCTGGCTTTCCCTGAGGACGTGCACAAATCCAGGTGCAAAGCCTTCCAGAAACACACTCCTGAATCTCACAACAGCCACACTTTGTCCAAGAACCTACAACCAAAGACTATAATCAACAACATTAACAGGACAACAAAATCTTTATGTTAGGGGCCTATACTGATCCCCCTAATTGCAACTGAATTAGAATTCTTTCCAGATGCTCTGTTCAATGAAAGAGTCTCAAAAGGCTTAAAAGAACGGCATCCCAGGCTGCCTGCAGTAGGTAACGGGCAACCACTGCCCCCTGCTCGTCTGTTTGGCGTCTCCCCTCTGCTCGCCCACAGCTTTTCCTTGGGACTCACTGCCTTCCTTCTCCCACAGCTTCATACTGACGAGTGCTGTTTTCTTCCCATGCATTCTCAATTTTCCCACAGCGCGCTGTGAGCGGGGCAACGTAAAGACTGGGAGTCCAGGAGCTGCACACATGATTCACCCCTTGCTCCTCGGTTCAGGATTCATGGTTAATTTTCACCCAGTTTCTGCAGTTATGATGGTTTCTCTGTCAATCTATCCACCAGCTCAGGTGGCCTTATTTTGTGTTGTTCCGGAACCAGACTTTTCTGCTTCGTTCAGCTGTGCTACATTTGCCGTCCTTCTTCTACTGTCCTTTCTCCATAGATGCACTTCCAGCAGTTACCTGAGATGCAATACCATCTCAATTTTTGGACTAGTAATTCCATCCCCAAGATACATCAGTCACTGAGCCTGTTTAAACGGAAGGGCCCCTCGAGCACTCACATTCTATGAGCATATCTTAGAAATATAAGGGATTACTTTTCCCACTGAGCTATAACGTGAGAGATATCTGTTGAAACAACCATGAAAACTCCATTCTATCATGAAATGCAAACACCTCTATCATCTCATGAACTCTATAGATTAGAATTTGCTCTGTGGCTATAAACATACTCAGAAACATTCCTCCAATAAAGATTAAATAGAAATATCCTTAGAATCAGTTTACTATGAGATACTAGACGGCCCTTACAATATGAGCATTTACTCTATGGACTAAAAGCAACATTTCTGTATCTCTACCTAGTGTCTAATTGAAGAATTCCACCAAATACATATCAAATTCAAAGTCAAGATATTGACCAGATGCATAACATCTGGAAAAAGTCAAAGACGGCTGTCCATGTTAGTCGGTTACACTAGATATAACAAGAAGAAAAAATTTAAGGGGCCGGCCTCATGGCCAAGTGGTTAAGTTCATGCATTCTGCTTCAGCAGCCCAGGATTTCAATGGTTTGGATCCTGGTGCAGACATGGCACCGCTCGTCAGGCCATGCTGAGGTGGCATCCCACATGCCACAACTAGAAGGACCCACAACTAAAATATACAACTATGTGCTGGGGGGATTTGGGGAGAAAAAAAAAAAAAGATTGGCAACAGTTAGCTCAAGTGCCAATCTTGAAAAAAAAAAGAGTGGGGAAAAAAGAAAGAAAAAATTTAATTGGTTTCCTACATTTATTTTCTGTTCCCCAAATGGACAGTAGTACTTGCTTGTACTGACATAATTTAAGGAAGAATGATAGATAAAAACACCTACAAATTAACAGTAAACTGAGTCTGAAAATCTATGATATAATATTACCTTTACCAGAAGCTATTTATCGATTTCATGGTTTGGGATTGAGACACACACAGTTTCTGTCTTACTCTGAAATGAAGCTGACTGCGCGTGTCAATAATGCCGGTTCAGGCTGTCACCGTCTACATCGTGAAGTCCTCCAAGAACTACATTTTCTACTTGCATTTCAGTTTTTCAGACTATTCAGAATCTTCTCCAAATAGAACCTCAATTTCACAATGAAAAAAATTGGGAGGGGGGAGCACAAAGCAGGAGAAAGAGAAGGGGGAGGAATATATATAGTAACGAAACAGACTCTACAAGATACCTAAGAAACCAACTTTCTGCCAGACCTCAGGGAATCGAGAAAAGCTCACCTACTGGTACCAAAGGAAGGATTATTTAGTCATTGGTGATGGGAAAACTTAGCAGCCATTTTGGAAAAAAAAATCCACTCTCCAAAGTCTCTATGCAAAATAAACTCCAGATGAATTAAAGAGTCGCACATATTTTAAATTACTAAAAAAAGCAAAAAATAGAGTAAATACATATCCAACTTGTAAATTTACAGCATTGAAGCAATAAGAAAAAACAGGAATGATGGATATAATAATAAAAATGAAACTCAATGCAATAAAAATTAATGAAAGTCAATTTTAAAAATCAACCTTGCAAAATATATTTACAGAGAATAATATGAGCAATAATATGCGCAAGTCTTCCACAAAAATCAATGTAAATAGCAAACATATGGAAAAATGTTTTCATTAACAATTATGTTTAGAAAAAGCACTGGGTTATTTAACATGTACCCAAGTGGCAAAAATGTTTTTTTGCTATCCAAATGCCAATGAAATTTCAGTGATTATGGTACACTTTCTTACTCTGTTTTTCCTTTGTTGACATGAAATTCATACACCATCCGATTCACCATGTGCAAATGAGCAATTCAGCGCAGTTAGTATAATCAAAGTGGTATGCAACCACCACCTCTACCTAGTTCCCAAACATTTTCATCACCCCGGAAGAACACCCCACACTCATTAAATAATCACTCCCCATTTGCCCCTCTCACACCCCTGGCAACCACAAATCTGCTTTCTGTCTCCATGGATTTGCCTATTCTGGATACTTCATATAAACGGAATCATACAATATTCAGACTTTTGTGTCTGGCTTTTTCACTTAGCACGATGTTTTTGAGGTTAACCCATGTTGTAGCCTGCAACAACTTCATTCTTTCTTATGACTTAATACTCCATTGTATGCCTATACCACCTTTTGTTTATCCATTCATCCTTTCTGGACATTTAGGTTGTTTCCACCTTTAGGCTACTGTGAATAATACTGCTATCAATATTCATGAGCAAGTATCTGTCACGACACCTGTTTTCAGTTCTTTTGAGTATATACCTAGGAGCAGAATTGCTGGGTCATATGGTAGTTCTGTGTTTAATATGTTGAAGAACCCCCAGACCGTGTTGCACAGCAGCTCCTCCATTCCACATTCCCACCAGCAGTACGAGGGCTCCAATTTCTACGTTTGCTCCCCAACACTTGTTATTGTCTCCTTTTTACTGTAGCTACTCTAGTGAGCGTGAGGTGGTGGCTCAGTGCAGGTTTGACCTGCATGACCCTAATGACTAATGAGGTTGAGCATTTTTATGTGCTCATTGGCAATTTGTATATTAGAAGGAGGCTGTGAGTGAAGATTTCTCTGAGGCCTAGAGGAGCCCCAAGGCTTTGGAGCCTAGGATACACTTTATAAATCTGTGTGCATTTGTCTGCCTGTCTGCCTATCTATCTATCTATCTCTTTATCTATCATCTATCCATCTATCTATCCTACCATCCATCCATCAACCATTCATTTATTTTTACAGGTGGCATTCCAAGAGGTACAAGCATGTTGATGAGCAATATGGTACAGTAGAGGAAGAGAGAAAACAATATTCAAATTCTTTGCCCTAGTAAATCCACTCTTGGAAGTTTATCCTGATGAAATAAACAATAGATGCACATGTCTAAATGCTCACAACAATACTGAACAGCAAAAATTAAAACCACCTAAGGAAAAATGTGAAACATTCTTGTCTATCAACATGAAGGAAGATTATGCAAGAAATGAAGTATTTATAAAGACTGTATTGAAATGGAGAATCATAACATATAGCAATAAAGAGTTCTGGTTTTCATCCAGGTGGCCCAGGTCTGACGCCAGTCATAGGGACACCGATTTAAGGGAACGTAAGTTCCATGAGGGCAGGATCTTTGATTTGCTCACTAAAGTGTTCCAAATCTAAAACAGCACCTAGTATATAGCACGTTCTCAATAAACTTCTACTGAATGGATGTTAAGGAATGAACCAACAAATACAGAATGTAAATCAAAATGTAAATGGCACATGAAAAATAACATGAAAAAATGAAAATATCCAACCAGGTCTCTCATCAACATCTGGAATTCAACCCAAATGCTGTTCTTCCCACTGGAATTCATTATTCCCTGTTCTCCAGTGCCCCAAGCCAGAAACCTGGGGATCCCTTCCTTGTTCCCTAAAACTCCACTCCTAAGCCCTTCATTCACCAAATCGTTGATTTCACCTCCTCACTATCCCTCCACCGTCTTCACTTCTCTGCTCCATCATCACCACCCTAGCTGGAGCCACCACTGTCTCCTGCATGGATTGCTGCTACAGCCTACACAATGGTTTCCCGCCTCTGTTCTGCCACTTTTAACCCATTCTCCACTTAAATGGCCAGTGTGCATTTTTCTAAAGCATAAACCCTAACAATTCTCTCCCCTGCTTAAAAGTTGCCAAAGCATCTCATTGCCCATAAGAAAAACCCATAGTTCTTAACATGGTTTGCATTAGAAGTCCTCAATATTGACTGCAGAGTAAATCACCAAGGGAGCTTGTAAAAGATGCTAATGCCCAGGCCCCATCCTAGAGACTGAGTTTGAACTGATCTGGGGTGAAGCCCAGGCGTGGGTATTTAAAAAGCAATGTGGCAGGTGAGACTAGTACACAATCAGGTTAGAGCCCACAGGTTTATCCGGCCCTTTGGGCTGTGGCTCCTCCTTAAGTCTCCGCGGCATCTTTGGTCACTCCCTGCCCCAGCCACGCTGTCCTTCTCCCAAGTCTTCAACTGCGCTGCGATCTCTCTGGCTTCGGAGTCTTCGTACTTGCTTTGCTTTCGGTGGGGAATAGTCTCCCCACTCTCTTTGGCAAGGTTACACACAGTCATCCTTTGAGTTTCTGCTTCAACATCACTTCCTCCAGGGGTCTTCTACCCCAGACCAGAGTAGGTACCTGTGATGGATATTCCCTCGTTCTTTGTGCATCCTCAGTAACGGCGCTATGTCAGACTCTATTATTGTTGTGCATTTATTTGTCTGCTTCAGCCTTCCACCAGTGGACTGCAGAGCCTGTGGGCAGGCCCTGTGATCTCTGTTGGCCACAGCATGTTAAGCACCTAACAGAGTGAATGCACACAGCAGGCATTTAATAATTAGTTATCAAATAAATTAATATATGACAGGACTAGGGGATTATAAGTAACCCGAATTCTTTAAAACTAATTTCCTTTGTGGTGGTTGTATATCTGCTTTATGGAAAAACATTTTCAAAATTAACAATCCAAGATATCATAATTATCATTGTTATAATCTAAATATAACATTCTTTCACATTTTTCAATTTAGGAAATTCAGGGTAGTATTTTTTGAGGAGTACATACAAAAATAAACATGAGATTGTAGTGAAAATATCATCCTCCTGATTCTGCAAAACTAAAGAAAAGGAAATCTGTGCGTGCTCTACCCTGATTAGTGTAATGTGGCTTATGTGTCATGGATGCTTGGTTTTTATTATTATCCATTTGCGATGGAGAAGATACACCCACCACATGAAAATTTTTGGAAATCATCCACCAGATCATATTCCACTGCATTGCTTCTTAACAATGGCCTTGGGCTCTTCAAGAATGATCACTCATTTAAAAACTTGAGAACACAAACTAAATAACAATGCAAGGTAGTAGAAGAAAAGTATTTGAAACCATAATCATCAACATGACACACAAGTTTGCAAAGCAAATACTTTTCTTTTTCAGAAAATAAACGATAAAGCAATATGCAAAACATTTGTCTATAAATGTATTATAATATTTTATAGTAATATCTTTTTTTTTATTAATGTTATGATAGATTACAACCTTTTGAGATTTCAGTTGTACATTTTTGTTAGTCATATTGTGGGTACACCACTTCCCCCTCCGTACCCTCCCCCCACCCCCCCTTTTCCCTGGTAACCACCGTTCAGATCTCCTTCTCAATATACTAATTTCCACCTATGAGTGGAGTCATATAGAGTTCGTCTTTCTCTGACTGACTTATTTCGCTTAACATAATGCCCTCGAGGTCCATCCACGTTGTTGTGAATGGGCCAATTTCGTCTTTTTTTATGGCTGAGTAGTATTCCATTGTGTATATATACCACATCTTCTTTATCCAATCATCAGTTTCTGGGCATGTAGGCTGGTTCCACGTCTTGGCTATTGTAAATAATGCTGCGATGAACATAGGGGTGCAACGGACTCTTGAGATATCTGATATCAGGTTCTTAGGATAGATACCCAGTAATGGGATGGCTGGGTCATAGGGTATTTCTATTTTTAACTTTTTGAGAAATCTCCATACTGTTTTCCATAGTGGCTGTACCAGTTTGCATTCCCACCAACAGTGTATGAGGGTTCCTCTTTCTCCACAACCTCTCTAACATTTGTCGTTCTTGGTTTTGGATGTTTTTGCCAATCTAACGGGGGTAAGGTGATATCTTAGTGTAGTTTTGATTTGCATTTCCCTGATGATTAGCGATGATGAACATCTTTTCATGTGTCTATTGGCCATATTCATATCTTCTTTTGAGAAATGTCTGTTCATGTCCTCTGCCCATTTTTTGATCGGGTTGTTTGTTTTTTTGTTGT